>NW_027040743.1:600000-1175000 GCF_037179485.1 Ochlerotatus camptorhynchus
ACACATAACGTTCATGTGATTTAGTGGTGCAATTTCCAATTATGGGATCATATGAAAGTTATGGGAAATTCACATGGATATTTTCCACTTTATGTGATTTATTTTATGAGTGTACATGTGAGCTTCATCTACCTTTAAGCTAGATCTAGTATGGGCTATATCTCGATAGCCTGACCATGTAGAAAGCTGCCGTCTTCGGCAAAGTTTTTCAGGTTAGTAAGGTTTCGCTGATTATATACATAGTATCCCCGTGTCGTGAGAAAATTGTGATCTGATCCTGTCTTCCATTCGAAAGGATTTGATCACCTGAACCGTTTCCCAAAGACAGCAATTTCTTATATTATCAGGATTTCAGCGTATAGCTAACACATGAAACCCACATGTACACTTGTGTTGCGTAGTGAGAAAATTTTAACTAATTTGCCCAACATGTGGAAGACCTTGGGCAGCTGAATACCTATCTCGAAGACGGAAACTTCATAGATGATTACGATCTCATGATTTAGCTTATATAGGTAATTCACTAGCATATTTGCGCCACGTAATGAGAAAATTCTGAACAACTTTGCCGAAGATAGTAACCTTCTATATAGTCACCCTAATAATATGTGCATGGTTAATTTGCTGAGTGACGTGTTCAGAGTATCATCCAAACCATTTGTGGAATAGTTCTATCATTTGTGTTATTGTTTGGGTATGGTATTTTTATTAGGTCAGGATCACGAGATATTGCATGTGGCCGTCTTACCTGCATGAATTTATTCTCAATTTATTTAGTCTTTTTTGCTTCATGACAAAACACCATCAAATGAATAGGAAATTTTCTCAAAATTAGTGTAATTATAGAAAATACTCTAATGATCAATATTGACTTAATTCATGGCAGCAATGTTGCATAGATTGGGTTAAATTGTACATTAAGTTTACCTCATCCTCCCCTAATTATTTTTTCGTTCACATCAATTTCATTTTTCGTTTGACTTTTCAGATTATTTACTTTTCTTGCAGTTTTAAAAAAGGCACTCAAAAGATTTCAGTAATTTGATTGCAAATTGTGAGTACTAGCAGCTCATTAAACTTAATTTCAAAGAGAAAAAAAAATCGTGAAGTTGTATACTTTTGCCCGGTTCCGTTCAATCCCTGCTAGATCCTGCTAGAGATTTTAACGCACGGCAAATTAATAATCCTCGTTGTTGGATCAGTTCAACCCAATGGGCACAGCCACTGCAGACAATTGGCCAAACGAACGGTACCGACGCCAATAAAATGCAGGCAATCATAGTATTTTGATATTTATTTGAATCCGAATAACTACCTACTCGGAAATACTGCTGGACCAATCCGAAAGGATGAGAATGGTGCGCGATATCGATCCAATTCCGAGATATTGTTATTGGTGTTATTGACGGGAATAGTCGGTGTCGTTTCGTTGACCAACGCGACGGACAATCGCAAAATCGACCATCTTTACCGTCTGGCGTGATTGGCGATAGATTGGACATATCTAGTTGAACGGAATCTGGGAGCGTACGGCGCCAAGTTTTTCCTGATCATCAGTACCTGGTATATGGAGCGAGAATATGTGAAATCGATAGATGTGTGCGTGTGTTTAGGGAAAAAATTCAGTACCCACTCACTTGGCGAGCGGTAATTGATGGGCATTTTATTCGCACTAATAGCTCCTGCGAATGTGGCTAAATGAAGCGAGCAATGAAAATCTATATGTCATAGACTTCTGTTAGAGATAATTGATTTGCGGTTGATTGTGCGTGAAACTGCTTTTTAATTAGTCCTATTCAGGTGAGGAAATTTAGTTCATAATATAACGGAGCACAGAAAAATCGCACAATTTATGAGTGCTCAATTGAGGATTACTGACTCGAGTGGGGATTAATTATGACGCTTCTCATCAAGTGGTTGCTGCAAATGAACAACAGTGTCTACATGTGTTGCATTAATGAACTGATTAAAATGGCTACTGAAATGAGTTTGAATTTAAGCTTAAACGAATCTTTTCCCATGGACCAAGAACAAACTGCTCTCCAATTCAATAAATGTTAATGGCAAATTCAAAATATCTCGTTGTCGGACGTTCGAACCAGTCGCTTCTCAGTGTTCCATGCAATAATCATTAATTGGTGATTTTCAGCACATTCTCTCCAGCCACAGTCATTTACATTAAAATTTCAAACGTTTGCTTCATTCACATGTCAAGCCAATCGTTTCAACGATTTTTATGGAATAATTATTATTTTCATCCTAATTACTTTTGCCATTTTTTTTTCGATTGAACTGAAACTGACGACACGTGCTACTTACACTCCCAACTTTTTTGAAATGGCACAAGCCGGAAAAAAAAATCAGTCCCTAATTATTTGCTTATTCATGCAATTTATTTCACCCGGTTCTGGCTGGCTCAATTACGATTCCTGTGGCCTCATTCACCCGCTGGTTCTCTATTCCGACGAAATAGGGTTGAAATTTAATCGATTTCCAAAACTTTGTCCCCGGTCGGCCGGCTGACGAAGGCCCAAGAGACGATCAACACCGACATCGACGACGATGACGGTAAACAAACTCTTCCGGAAGATTTAATCAATCATTCTTCGATGCGTTGCAGGCCAACCTAAGCGGACAGACCCTCATCAATATCAGAAACAATAGAGGACTATTCGTCAAAATTGACTGACTGACTGACTGCTCGGTGATTGTGGGAAAGCCCAAGGAATAAAAAATAATAGATGGACTGTTTGGATCCTGAGTCGGACCCTCGTCAAAACTTGGAATATATTGGGCGTGTAGTTGGATTTGATTCTCCTAAAGTTTACAGATGCTGCTCTGGACAAGTTTCCAAACAAGGGTTTGTGGTCGATCGGTGCAATTAATTTCTCCGGAAGCTGTTTGACTCGGTGCAATGTTTCAGCCAAACTTTTTTTTTTATTTCGAGGGTGATACGCCATTTAATGTGCAGCTGGTGTAAGATTGTTGAGGTCGTGCAGTTATTATTTAAATCATTTGCGAGTAAATAAGAATGAGACAGTTATAAAAACCTTTCAGTTTTCGAAATATATTTTAACATGTAATGAATAGACAAGATTCATGAGTTCACACAGTTTAAGTCATATTCAACAACAAAATCGGCTGTTATGAAAAAGAGTTCGAGTGAATATGCATTACCATGAGGTTGTCTCGCAGTTAATAAGCTCACTGTAGGCCAAACTGAATAAACTTTGAAGGCGGTGATTTTCAAATCACTTGAAACCCAATAAACACATGGGCCGAGACCAATGGTTTTGCTTCCCTTCACTGTTGACTGACTGGAGAGAGGAAGCTTATTATTTATCAGTTAAAACATAAAGTAAATGTTTACCACATAATCAGTGAAGGTTTAAATGTACAGCAGATCTTATGTCCAGAATAATATTATCGCAATTTTTTTTCTTATGCAAAACAGTTCAAAGCGCCATAGTCAGAATCTTCAAGTATTCGTGATTAATCAGTACAATTTTGAGCGTAATTGGGTGAATCTTTAAGAAGTTTGAGCATTTGAGCAAATCGCTTCTTTTCGGAACAGCCTATTTAAACATGGAATTATCAAATAGTCTGCAATTTTGCTTATTGATAGGCATGATATAGTTCTTTCAAATGTTAACAGCATTTCTGTGGGATTATTATCTGGCACTCTCTCAATATGTCCCATCCACTACGCTCAGGCAGCATGCATTGGCGACTTTCTGAATACAGAAGAATACTGGGGACATTACTAGTGAATTTTGAGAAAATATTCAAGAAGCGTTTGAAGCATTACTTATTAGGAATTGAGAAGTAAATTCCAGATGGATTTTAAGTAAAAGTAACGAAGAGCATTCGCTATAAAAAGGATATTCTGATAGAAATCCAAAATAATTATGGGATTTATAATTCTAAATAAATTGAAGGGAGAACTTCATTGTAATCTTTTGCGAATTTCAAGATAGTTCTTGGTAAAATTCCGAAAAAATACTGAGGAAAATTCGTAGGAGCTTCTGTGCGAGTTCAGTGAAGAACTTTCGAGAGAATTTTGGAGAGCATTCCAGAGTTAATTACAATATTGATTAGAGATTTGAAAATAATTTAAGAGCGAATTTCAAGAGTAGAGTTTAGAGTGAAGAAAATGAATTACAATATTGTGAAGAAAATAACGGGAATACCAGAGCGAAAGTCAGTCTCCAGATGGACTTCATTGAGAAAATTCATAAATGGTTGCATGGAAATTCACGAAATAAATCAAAAGAAACTCTTCGAAGGGTGATTTTTATTTAGGTTCTAGAAAATGAGATAGTTTAAGATTTAAATCCTACAGATATATGCAAATGCCGGACGATTTAACATTTTTAATTTAGTATATACCAAATATTTGAGATACCGAAATATTGTATGATTGTAGCACATAATTTTTTTTAAGATTGGTATTGACTTTTCTGTAGATCTGCGATTTAAAACAAGTACCGTTATTCCTAACTAAATAAAAAATTTAATTATATTAATCAAACGGATAACTTTCATTGGGATTGAAATTCCTTTTGTATGACGCATGCAGCCACCTATAACTGCAGATGTATTCAGATTCGTGGATAAGAAAACCTTAAATAGAGCCGATTCACTCATCTCGATGACACAAGTAACATCAACTCAAAAAGAATAACAAAACTTCTTCAACAATCAAAATCAGAACAATTCATTTTCCACCAAACTGAACGACGCAAGGGGGACGCGATGCCTTCGAATGAGTGATAAAACTTAAACTCATAAGAGATAAGATAAGCCACGCAAAAAAGCATCTCTCTCGCTGTGACATTTCAAAGATTTTCCTTGGAGAAACTTCGTCCTACTCTGTTGGGAGTATGAATTAATGCTGCTCCATCCATCCGGTGAAAGCACATCACAACGGAGATCCTGGGCAATTTAAACTTTTTTCCAGCCCTGTCATCGTCATCGGCAAAGTCACGACTCAGATGTTGTTCAACGTCGTATAAACGTAATCAGATTGTTTGCGTCTTCTTCCTGATCTACCGACCGGCCACCCAACATGGCAGGATAAGATGCTGATTAACGAGTGGATAATCGCAGCACTGAAAACGAACATGGATTGTATTTTTTTTTTTTATTCTTGCGTCAGGATTTTTATCATCTTTCAGACAATCATTCTTGTTGCTTGGCGCTTGTAATGCATTTATGGGAATGAGTATGCGAATGTTGGATAACGAGTTCCGTTGTAGTTGTTAAATCGAGTTATTCTTTTTTTAACTTCCTAGGAAACGGATTACCGATTCAGGAGTAAAATTGTGAAAAATCATGGCGATGGTGGCATCATTTGGAGTATGCTTGGTATCATCATTCCACGCCACACGACACACAAATCTCACGACATCGGTCAAAGGGACAAACGTTTCACCTGCACCTATTGTATTCATGTAAACATTAACGAACAACAGGAAAATCGCTCTATAACCAGTGACATCAGATATGGCAAGAGAACATCCTTTTTACTGTTGCTATGTAGGATTGTTCATTTTTATTAGTTGAAACTGGCCGGCGCCGGTGCTGCAGTGGTAAGCGTGACAGCTTTCTCATCCCAATGGGTCTGGGTTCAATCCCAGCCGAGGTCGGTGGGATTTTTCTGAGGCATAACAATCTCTGGTCACGTCTTCCTTCGGAAGGAAAGTAAAGCTGTTGGTCCCCGGTTCTTGAATTCATGGGTCGCTAGGTAGGAGCCAGGTGTGCTGCTTACCTGGCGTCGTTAGCACGGAAAACAAGATCGACGGTAAACAAATCAAAGGAAAAAATGGTGCTATATAGCGGAACAGAGACCGCCGTTAAATAAAGGAATGAAGATTAGTTGAACTAGTTGAACACCCTCTTCGTTACTAGGGAAAATGTGATGCATTTTAATGCTTACTCACTTCTCACTTCTGACCCATCCACTTCTCACGCCTTGGGGTATAATTCACTTGCCTACACACTAAAAGTTTCATGCTCTCAGTTTCCTTTTGCCATTCTATTCTCAGTCGATCAAAAGAAAAAAGCAGAAGATTAGCATTATGGAGTAAATTTCGCGTTTGGCACCAATTTAGACTCCTTTGCAAAACATAATTGCACAGTATTTTTAAATTTTAAGTTTTAAGAAGTTCAATATTAAAATTTTAAGACCAGTGCGAAAATACTACTGTGTACTCATTTCTACCGCAGGAGTCTAACGAGATGCGAAATCTGAAATACATTAGAAAAGTTTTCTATCCGGAGCACTTCGTGGTCAGTATTTGTGTTTTATGATGATTTGTTTTCATCAGGCGTTCCCCGTGTTACGCTAGGCTGACGGTTTAAGCCCCACCTTCCAAAAAAGGACCGTCAACTCGTTCTTATATACCCGGCATGAAAAGTCCTTTCTCAGGGCAGGTCACTCAGATGTTGACAAAAACGAACTTACTTATTTTGACCCAAACATCTAAAGCCAACCAATCAGATTAGGATATTCAAATTTAAAAACACCAATTCAAACCGCAAAAATGATAATTCTTTAAAATCAACCAAGGGGAAATATACAATAGTTATTCAAACCCAAACCAATCAAACAAATATAAACATATCCAAACAACGTGACGCAAAATATGTGTGAAGTAACTAATCTAAACTAGAAGTAATTTTTGTTTTATTCGATTCAATTGGACGAAACCCGAATATACTAAACTTAAATTTATCGAGCTAGCGATTTATTAATTAAAAATTCAAGGGAAATAGAAATGTATTGAATTAAGGCAAACCTAACAGTTTCCTACTGTGACGTCACGTTTCTAGTTCATGTGTGTTAGCATAGCCATTCAATATCAAATCAAATTAATGTTAGCAGTTTTCGGACAGATCTGACCTGGTTCCTTCAGCGTACCCAGTTCCTCGCCGGATGTCCCGCGACGTTCTAGTACGCGAACTCAAACATGATGACTCGCGCGTGGGTAAGTAAGGGGTATAGGCGTCCCCAAGCGTAGTGGAGTGATGAGCTGTAAGTAGCGGTATGTAGCTCACGCCACTCGACTTGGCGAGACGAGTCGTTTCAACAAATGCT
The DNA here is from genome assembly GCF_037179485.1 of Ochlerotatus camptorhynchus. Taxonomy (NCBI): domain Eukaryota; kingdom Metazoa; phylum Arthropoda; class Insecta; order Diptera; family Culicidae; genus Ochlerotatus; species Ochlerotatus camptorhynchus. The sequence continues at coordinate 607,100 of NW_027040743.1, forward strand.
ATCAATTGTGCAGTAGCAGTGATAATACGACGTAGCCAAATGGTTGTGCTACGAGAAAATGCGCAGCAGCAGTAACGGGTGGGCGTAATTGCCATCTGACCAACAGCCAGCATAAGACGGTAGATGTACTAGCTGCTTGAAACAGTCCGCTCCAGTTTCGACGATATTTGCCGATTCTAGAACTATCCAATACAAGCCGATACAAGCCACCCACGTTGACTGGGCAAAGAGGGCCTGTTAACGCGGAAATCTCACATAATTCGCTCACCAATTTACTACTAACTTATTAGACTTACCTGAATTTCAAATTTCTCAAATTTCACAATATAAATATGCAATATACTCCGCTCGACAAATTCAAAACCTGTGGAAAATTATTTAAATGGATTTAAATCACTAAAATTCACTAAACCTCCCGAACTTGCTTCGAGTTTAGATGTTGCGCAGTAAACTTCAATCTATTGTCTTCAACTTAAATCAGCATTTAATAACTTCTGATAACCTCAAAGCACTCCACTCAAATGATTCGATAGACGCGGAGTAGCTTGGGTTGTGCCTAAAAACTACTGCGTAATTTCTTCCTATTGGCAGATTCGAAAGAATAAACGAAGTCGTACAAGGTGTTAAACAAAATTGCCAAAATCTATTGAATTCTCTACGACGCAATGGCTTTAAATTAAAAAAACGGTATCTTAGCTGCCGTGTTAAAAACTAGGTGGTGTCTACAAAAGGTGGATGTCAAAGATAGCATACAAACTGACAGCTTGCTCTGAAAATTCATGGACATCTACAGCTTTCATGAAACTTATCTTTACTTGTATGGGTAGTGCAAACGAACGGGTAAACATTAATTGAAAAATAATAGGAACAACGGTACAAATACAAACATAGACACATTGAAAGGCAAGCATTCATCAAATGTATGTGAACCATTTTTTGATGAAAACAAAATTCAAGGACAGGGTTGCTTCCATTCGCTTCGCTATTAAAAAATATTCTTGGGAATAATGAAATCATTAGATTTTTTTTTTTGTTCGGTAATTTATTTGAGTAGGCTCAGTCGAATTAATTTTACAGAGCCGAAGGATTCTTTTTCACTATAAAATACTTCGTAAAACTACAGGAAAAAGGTAGAACACAATGAACACTTTTTCTTCCGCTATCCAATAAGCCTCCTCCAACAGAACGGGATGCGCTTTCAGTGGTTATATTGTTTGGCCAACGAAAGGCAGATCTTATAGCAATGGACGCAAAACGTGGCATCACTCACTCATCACTCATCAGAAAACGGTAGCTTTCCAAAGTCGACGACGCATCAACCGAAAGAACTGCTGATGAAGAACAATGAGGAGGACGACACAATGGTTGCTGCTGAGTAAACAGACGATCACGTGACACACATCGAGAGAACACTGAAATCTTCAGATGTAATAAAAATATTGTGTGCTTGTAAGTTACAAGAATAGCTTGTGTATCAGTGTATTTTCAACTTTTGCCTACACAACAGGCAGCAGCAGCTATTCTCTCGGTGTGGATCATGCGATCATATAGGCTATTATCCCGACTGCATTGTTCATTGCCTGTAGCTCGACCAATCGCTGAAGAAATTTAAATTTGATGATGTCTAGAATTGACGTCCAGAACACTGTTTGCTTTGCCTTCTAAAATGGAAGTGCGAAACAATCCTTGGGCGAAATTGTCAATTTTGACAAGCCGCTAGACACAAATGCTTCTAAGATTGAGGCACGTTATCGGGTATCGGAAGAGAAAGTCCTATTCATTAAGTTTAAATCGGAGGAGTCTGCGCTTTATACACTAAGTAACGGCAGGGTTTAAATAATTTCATTTCATTTCATTATGCAGATTGAAAGGTGGTGACGGTATAAAAGTCGTCTATGGAAGGTAACATTCAATACGTGCGAATGTAGTATTTGACACTTGATGTCCAACAGATAGTGTGAAGCGTGTCGTTCGGGTTAAATTCCTTGCTGAGCTGGGCTTGACACACTGTTGTACGCGTTGTATATGGACTTATAAAAGGAGAGGGACCGATATTTAACGGAGGAAACAAATGCATGTGCTTTTTTCCAATATGGAGAGGTAGTGGATTCCTGCCCCAAGCAGAAGGCCTGGAGGCAATAAAGGGAACAACCAACCGGTGGAAACTAACTATTTTAAATTGGCTCACTTCTTTACTAGCCTATTGGTCCCAAGCAAATCGATTAACGTACTCCATTCTAGTCGAAATTCTAGTACTACACTATTTTTGTTTTGAATCGCTATGAAAGTTTGACAGATTAAATGAGAGGTTCGTGGATTTTCTTATGTTTCGAGGGGTGCATCGATTAGCTTGGGACCGAAGAGAGTACCAGAGCTGAGCCAAAAGGTTGAGCACGTTTCTTCGGGACCTTCTAGTCTTAGAGTAACCTCTATCGAACAACCAAAGGAAGGACAAAAGCTAGACTTAGAATAACAACAACATCAACAACAGGATGAAGAACAGAGTGGTGTGGTTGTTGTGGCCCCCACGACGGCCAAATAACGAATCTGAAAACTCGACCTTCTCCAATTTGCATGAAACAATGCCTAATTGTTTGATATGGGCATTGATTCACATTTTTCCAATAAATCGGGTATTTTACACCATATAAAAATTTAAAAATAATGTCCTTAAACTTTAAAAAAAAATTGCTCGGAAAATCAAAAAAAAAATTGCTCTGGTAAAAATTAACAATAAATTAATTAATTTTTTATTTCATGCAAAAATGATAAAAAAAAATTAAACTTATGAAAAATAAAACATTTTTAAATCTTCAAACCAATATACATAAGAAAACTGAACAAAATCGAAGAACCAGAACTATTGGTCAAACTCATAAACTTTTTGTTAGTACGTTTTGACATGTATTTTTTTTTTTTTCAAAAATTTAATCTTTCAAATTTTGTTAAAAAATTCAATCTTTTTATAGATATTTGGTTAAAGGCCTGGTTAAAATTAAGGTATACTAAATTTACTTAGCAAAAGATATGAAGATTCAAAAATCGGTGCCATACGGTAATTTGAATTTAGGGACAAGGTAAGACTTTTTTGAGACAGGCTAAGAATTAACAGTTCCTTTGTGGGCATTGGAGAGTTAAGCCATTGAGACTATGATTAATCTTCAAGTCTCTTTCACGAACAGCTGTAAGGTCTAAAATACGTTGTTTACAATTTTGGATAGCTTAGAGATCAGAAACATGTTCAGAGTGTTTGAAGGACAAATCTTAAGTGCTTTGATTACAAGTCCAAGGACTCAGAAGCTCTAGGATGGGATTACTAGAATTGGTGGGATTGGATGATTAGAGGGAAAAATGTGTATGAAATGCTAAAAAATATTCATAGGCTTGTCAAAAATTCACGCAGTGCTCAATTTTGTCCATACCTGAGACTTATATTGAGCAAACTAGGAAGAACAACTCGGAACAACGATTCAAATTATGTGCAAATTTTTATTACGTATTTAGAGAGGCACCCCAAGTGCAAGCTCTCTGATCTCATATACGTGGAGTACTAGGTCTAAAGTAATAACGTGCAAAATTCATTGTGTCTTCATTAAGGTCAAAACATCTTATGATTGATTCGCAGATCATAGACATTTCCCGCCCAAAATCAAATTTTCAGGCCTCACCAACATTCATGTACACATCTTCAGATGGTTGCATCACACACACACAAACTCACTTCTGAAACACAACAATTGAACAACCCTACATCAGTGTATGTGTGCCATGTCCCAGAATGATGATGATGATGATATTTGTTCTGTGTGAGCTGAAAGATTGATAATCGTAATTATTTTCCCTTTCTCTTTCGGCCCCACCCGTTCCGGTTCCATTGATCCAGGTTGGCAACGTCCCAGTCGCTCGAGACAACGAGATGCACCCGCTACGCCACGGACCAGAACACCGTGCATCGACCGGGAAACGGTCATGCGGATCAATCGTCGTCCGCTGCGACATCGATCTTGTGACAACTTTTGGCCCCCGGCTAGGAGTGCTTCCCCCCTCGACAGGACGGGGCCTTCCGTGGGGGAAACCGAAGGTGGGTCCTTTGCATATGACGGCGTGCGACGCTACGGTAGTCATGAAAGTGTATACTTTGATGAACGGGTTCGCAAGCAGCACAAAATCGATCCACTGCGAACCAAGTTCGACAAGGCCAATGTCGTCCTAGTGGACTGGGGTAGAAAAGGTGACGCAGGGATGGGAACCAGTGATAATGGAGCGTTTGACAACCAAAGTTGGGAAAAAGTTGATGACATTGCTAATAATTCCATTAAACGAGGTGAAAATATTGAAAGTGAAAAGCTTCCCTCACAGCAGAAGGTGACACCAGATGACGCAAAAAAGGAAACGAGGGATGAGGGTGCGGTTTTTGGATACGAGGAAGCAAAACCCAATCCACCATCACCACCTCCGAGGCGGTACTTCTTACCAATAGAACAGCTGCAATCCGGCGTTGGGGTAGAGATTCACCTTCGATGCTACAAAGTTTCTCCCAACCAAGAAGAGCTCCAGGATGATCCAATCCAATCCAAGATTGATAATTACCCCAACAGTCATCAGCAAACGAGACAGCCTTTCCATTCTACACCGGCTGCAGCACCAGCTTCAGATGGTGATAGCATTCTCCATCGGGATGGAATTCAATCGAAACCACCACTCAAAGCCAGAAGCACTCCAACGAAGCGCATCAACCTCAGCAGCAAACCACCCACTCCAGTTCATTTCTCCATCAACCACAATGACACTCATAATTCAGACAATCCGGCCACCCAGCAACGGGATGAGTTCAATATAAATTCAGATACGATTTTGAATTTAAATATTGACACCGGCTCCAATCCAATGCTGATGCCAATGCCACCACAAATCACCGTCACCGGATACCGGGATCAGACGACAAACACCACCACTAATCATTTCGACAAACGTCACCCCGAGCAACAACAGCACCATCAAACAGTGCCACCGAAAACAAACGACCAATTATTAAATGAAATAATAGATGAAAATCATAATTACAATGAAAAACTAATTACAAACAGCGGTCGATCCAATGCGGGATCCCACCCAACAGCTTCATTCTTCGCCGAAATCGACCGCCAATGTCTCTCCGGAGAACTCCCTAACGAGCAACATTCAAAATTAAATGTATCAAATCAGCCAAATCGTAATTGGATTAATTTAAATTCAAATGAAATTTATCCCCTTGCCGGTGGCAGTGGCAGCTTCACTATTCAAGCCCCACTTTGGGATCGGCCGGCAGGCGAATGGAAGGATCCATCGACAGTAGCGACATCTGCTGCACGTATGACACAAACACGTGTCCGTTGCGATTCATTTGCTGCTGCTTCTACCAATGGCGGCGGCACTGTTTCACGCCCACCGGAGGAGACTAATGATGACCACCGGACGGCAACGGCTGGCCATGTCGACACCGGTGCCTCGAACAACAGCAGCTACGACTGCGACGTTCACAATAATTACGATAATAAAAGTGTTAAAAGTAATTATGGGGATCCGATGCGAACAACGGCGAACGACGAGCTGTCAGCGTCATCATCGAAGGACCAACGGCTGCGGCGATCCGAGAGTCACGACTCAGTCCGAAGCTGGCGAGTTGATGAGGTTCTCGAGTTTCCACCCCCACCGCCGTATCTGTGTCTGTGCGAAGAAGGGAAGGTTCCCTCTGGTAGGTGTTCCGCGGAGAGGTCGGCTTTTCTGGAAGTCTTGGATAGCGGAGGTGACTATTTCTGTGTGTCTGTGAGTTTGTGAGTTGTGTGACAAGTGTGGATTGGTGAACAACGTTGGTAGTAGATCAAACACCGGCCAGTAGATTAGGTGCGAGTAGCTAGTGGCTAGATGGATGCAGAAAAAAAAGCTTGACGTTGAAAATTGCAACTGACGGTGAATGTTTGACTGATGGGAACAAAAAAGCTACACTAGCAAACGAAGGGTTAAGTAAACCATTCCTTGAGTAAATACCATTTATTAATGAGTATGCAAACAAAACTTTTGTAAATATGGAAGACTTTAAACAAAAACATGTATGGGAAATGCCGGCTTCAGCAATACCCTTTACGTTTATCTATTATCCTAAGTGATTATAACACTATATCATAGAAAAGTAATTGGTCGAATCTAATTAAAATTGTCGTCCTTTGAATTAATAATTTGGAGATTTTGGAGTTATGTTTAGTAAATATAATTTTGATCCATACGTTCTATTGCCGCGGATACACTTGTATTACAAACTATAAACATAAGCATTATTAGTTTAATAAATTATGAGCACCTACATGGTCACACTTGTTCAGTTTTTGTATAGTTGTTGTATAGTGCTCATAATTATTATACAAATAATACTCATGCTCATAGTATATCATCCAAGTGTATCCGCGGCCTTCACACATCAGCAATGTATTGCAAATTAAATCTCGTCAAATATTATTTACGATTGTTTTTCAAAGTGGAAGGAGGCAAGAGTGCCAAACCCTTATGGGGCAAAAGGGCCGTGCGCCCTTATTTGAGTGAATTCGATTCATGCTTTTCTATTAACATAGCATAGATTATTAAACAACTGTTATTGTTTACTCAATTGAACTATTGAATTTTACAATATTATTCAATACGTAACAAATGAGCTATGTCGGGAAAATATCTAAAAAATCAAATCTCACCGATCTCTAAGATCACACTTGATTTTCGTAAACAAAAATCAACAAGAATCCAACTCCGTATGGTATTACAAGCTGTGATATCGTAGCTACGAACATCAAGTAAACAAAACTCACCAGCTACAATTCTAACCAAACCGTGGTGAATTTGAGTTTCATGATTGTGTAAAGCACGCCTGGACCAGTTAAAAAAATGCTTTTGAAATAAAAGTGATGTGTCATGTTTAAATAAATATGAATTACATATTTAAATAAATTACATAAAGCACATAACTTGATAGCATTGCTAAATCATCCAAAAGTTGAAAAGCATTGACACAGTGCGCCCAAAAAGTTTAAATATCCATTACGCAGCAGTTCAAAAATTGAATTAAATGTGGGTAAAAAACTGAAGAAAATATTTTTTGAATTGTTTTTTAAACTGTAACTTTTTTAAATATAGTGAGAAGCACAGAATTGGGCAAACTTGATGGGATGGATTTTTTAAAACTAATAGTTTATGTAGTCTTTACTATTTGATGCAGTACCAAAATATAAAGATTTGATTAGTTCTACGTAATTCTAATATTACCCTGAGGTTGATCAGATTTACAATTTAATTCTTGACGTCATACAACACACAACACCCAATAGACCAGTTACCAATTTTATTTTGAAACAAAATTCACCTGGCTGAAGTGGGAGTCAAAGCCTAACATCGTGGTACTCACACAAAGTTTACCTGAACTACGGGTAACTCCACTATTCGCATGACCATTACGAATAATTTTATGCCAAAGAATAATTTTATTATATTACTAAAATGAAAGTCTTAAAGCGTCATTTTTGAAGTCGCAGGATCTTGAAATGATTATTAATTCCGGAATTTCTATTTTCCTGGGTCTCAGATCATGAAAATATTGGTAAGTCTGAATTTACTTGGAGCTCTTCACAGCATACTTATTTTCTGGATTCCCCTAAAATAATCTTGATAATATAAAAACTTGTCCAGTAACATTCTAAGAGTTCATAGCATTACTATTTGTAATCTCTTATAAATTACTCTCCAATTCCACAATTCCCTCAAACTGGTTATAATTCCCAAGAATTGGCATAATTTTGTGCCCAAATTCTTAAAATACTCTTAATAATTTCCTTGGTGGAATTTTTCAGAATGACCGTCACACTCTTCTCAGACTTATCCGATAATTACCTTTGAACTGCTTTGTAGATAAGGTCAGAATTATTTTGAAATCCTCTTCAGCATTTCTTAAGTACTTAATTTTTTGCCAAAATGGCCTTGAAAGTCTCCCAGAAATTGCGCATAATTCCGTTAAAATGTCTTAAAATTTTATTTAAATGAATTTCCATAGAAAATTGGACAGAATACCATTGAAATTATTCGCATACTCCTTAAATTTCATCATAACAATTCTCTATGATTTCTCTTCCAGATTTTATTTCCTATATTCACAAAATCTCCATGCAATTATCATCAGAGTTGACAAGACAATTGACACCGTCTTCAATCAGAGGTTGCACGGACTGAATATTCAACACTAGATAAGGGACAACCATACCACACCCAGTAGACCAGTAGGGAAATTTTCAGGTTGCCAAAATTTGCACTTGCTGGAGCGGGAATCGAACCCTCAATTCGTGGGACTCACAATACGCCTGAACGACGGGTGACACCGCACGACCACAAAGCCCACAATGATGGATGGAGCTCTACTCAGAATTATCTTAAAGTTCTTCTTTGATTTCCCAAGGAATTCACCTCACACTTCACTGTGAACTATTTTTAGAATTACCTTAAAATTCCAATAATGTCCAACGTTGATGGCTTTTAATAATTAAAGTAGCAAATTTAAATTTTTTTTTAAACATATGGTTACTCAATTGCAGTGATATTTTTAAAACAACATGTATGTGTATCTGGCAAGACGATTAAAAATATGAAAAATCCAGATAAATCTAGAATACTGGCAACGCTGGACACTGGTAACAGCAGTAGCTTCGTGTCTGCCATCGGTTATTAATAAAGAGGGATAGTAAACCATATTTTCTCAAGCAACGGAATCAACGGAATGTCCTTTGGAGGCGAACCAGCCTAAGGCTGAAAGCCTCCTAAATAAAGCTAAATAATAATAATAATAATCAACGGAATGTGTCGAGTCAACTCTTAGCTGCATTTTTATATGTTGTGAATAGTCTCGCAATATCAAGCATAATAATTTCATAAATCAAATAAAAACTATTGCCTGGCTCCGACTCATCGAAAAAACTTGTCTACCGGCTCTGACTCCGTCAACTGTGAGCTAACATGTTGAAGGATTTATTTTCGATCATTTTTTCGTTTTCAATTATTTATTCATGAAAATTATCATTGGTGTCACTACGGGGGGCGCCTACAGTCTTCCCTAGGATTATTGCAGCCTCCTCTTGAATTGTTACTACAATTACTTACTTCCTTGAAGATCAAAATTGTTCGCTAATTGGCTAATTTTTGTCTGTACCTTGGGTCCATTTGACCCAAGGCCACTTTGAAAGGCTGTAACTTTTTTATTTGTCAATGGATTTTACTGAAAAAATCTGTACCAAAAACATTAATAACATATTTATTGGATGAAATTTATTACAATACTTACGTTGTCTTTACCCTGGGGTTAATTTGACGCCAAATTCAAATTGCAATTCTTCAGAAATATGGATAGTGTGTGACAGAATTTACTCACAAGATGGCGCTAAATCGAAAAGGATCAAGTTGCGCAATCTTATATACGCATTATATAACGCTATCTACAGATCTTGCTCATATGGATGGTTCCCGTCTTCAGCAAAGTTGTTCAGAGGGACAGAACCTATCTTAAGGAACAGAGTTTAGTTCAGAATTCACTAACCAGACATTAATTTTGAATTGTTTTCCCTAACTTAACATCTTGACTAGATAGAAGATTCCCGTCTTGGGCAAAATTGTTCAGATGGACAAGAACTATATTATGGTAAACGGTTCAGCTCAGAACTAACTCACCAGGTGGCGCTATGCTAGTGTGACATTAATTTTTCATTGTTTGCCCTCACTTTACATATGGACTAGATAGAAGGTTTCCGTCTAGGGTAAAGTTGTTCAAATGGACAAGATCTATTCTAAGGTAAAGTGTTTGGTTCAGAATTCACTCACCAGGATGCGCTAGTGTGATTTTTTTTATTTTGAATTGTTTTCCCTAACTTAACATCTTGACTAGATACAACGTTCCCGTATCGGGCAAAGTTTTTCAGATGGAAAAGACCTATATCATCGTATAGAATTCAGCTAGTGTGACATTAATTTTGAATTGTTTGTCCTAACTTACCTATGGTCTATTTAGAAGGTCCCGTCTTGGGTAGAGTTGTTTAGATGGACATGACCTATGCTTACATAAAATATCAAAGAATGTTTATTCTTTGGTATTTTACCTCTAATGCAAGGTAGGTCACTCCGCACACCAATCTTGGGTCATCTTTTTTGTCAGTGTGCCGCAAGTATGCCAATTGTGCCGGTCATAGAGCAAGCTGCGATTGTTTGTAAAATACCCATCCCAACAATCCGGTATTTCTGACACGTAGAATGTTTTGGTTTGAAATCGCAAGGATAAATTGGAAGTGGCGAGTGTGTAAACTTTCGGTGTTTTGTGATCTATAGGGTAATAAAAGTCCTGTGTTTTAGTGTTTTATAATGCCCTCAAAGGCAGACCAGAAATCTAGCCTTTCGGCCGGAAAGAGTTGGAACCGGTTTTGTTAGAGACCGACTAAAGAGGGTGATGAATAAACTTCTTTAGCTAGTTTTTTGTGATTTGCAGCATTATTTAAACTAAGGGTACTAATGAGGTCCGATTAACTGCTTCTTCCTCTTGAGTCCACTCTAGAACCTACATTTCGTATTTAGATCTTTAAGTGAACTGCTGGTCTGAGTTCCTCTGGTATATTCAATTAGAAGATGTTCCTGAACATACAGTCAATGTTCTGAACAACTTCAATGACAGTTGTCCAGCAGTGCTCCCATTTTATTTACAACAATCTAATGCCTACGATATTGTGCCGAAGGTATGCCGAAAATATGCCGATGGATGTGCCCAAGCTGTGTAGAATATAATTCCGGCACAATGTGCTGAGTGACTTACCCCTTGTTCTTATGTCAGGTTAATCCGTACCAATTTTAGGTATCGATTCGTTCTTGCTCGGGTGTACCGTTCATAGACAAAAATATAAATCAGAACGCATGTGCCACAGAGTACTGCAAAAGCTCCATCTTACACGGCAGTATTGACAAAACAGCTTTGGTCGCTCATTCTAATCTAATCTAATCTAATACAATCGCAGCCAGTACAAGAAAGCATCCTGAAAAATCATTAGGTTAGATAAGGCCAGATCATTTTTCTTGTCAACATTGATGTTTGCAGCATATCTGAGATATGACACAAACATCAAAACGGCCAGGCCTACTGCGTTGCATTTTCGCAAAAATGATTATGTGAAAGATTCGAGTTCAAATAAACCATGGAGGCCAATATTCGAAGCAGTTCCTAAATCAAAGCACTCCATAATGTTCGGCTATTTTAAATAATTATTTTTGAAATGTTACTTCTGCAAATATTAGTTTCAGTGCTCTAAGGGGACGATGGTGTTACAAGGTTTTAAAAAATATCTTGTCAAAATAGACGAGTGCGTCATCATTAGTAACGCGTCAAATATGGTGCTGGCATGGTATATCTAAACAGCGATGCATTTCGTGAATCTTCAGGGGTGGATGGATGCGTGAACATACCGTACCAAACGCTCCGAGATAAGTTATGAGTGAATGTAACAGTAATATGCAATGTAATGAATGCTATATAAAATACAGTGTAATGGAAGGATCTCACCAAATGCCTACAATGTTAACCGAATTCCCGATTTCCATTTGACGTTTGTCAGCTGTAAGCTTCTCTCTGGCACTTGAAAGTCCTACCTTTGCAACATGATCGCACTGAACGATGGGACGTTGGGGGTTTGCTGGCTTGACAGCAGCCCCAGGAACAAGCTGGGGATATTGTAGGTCCTGTAGACCGTCGATGTACGTGCACTCGCTGTTTTCCAAAAGGAAAATCTTCCGTTGCTGATGATTGGCCATTTGCGCCAGGAATTGAGCTGCTCGTAAAAATAACTTCTTGAATCTCGGCTTTGGTGGCGACCCAGAACCGGGCAATTGAATCCAGGTCCATCTATGGTAGTTGTTGACCGGATCAGCACCCAAGTATAAATATAACAAAGGTCATCACTGGAATTTCGAATCGCTGAAAATGTGCTCCAATTAAGAAACACTATTTCACATGAATTATTAATTTTAAATTTTTCCAAATTTTCAAACGCGACAAAGAAAACAAACGTCACGGCCGTATGGACGCACAGCCTACTCTTCCCAAAACAGCTTTGGTCACTCATTCGAGCTAAAAGTCATATTCAATGGAAACCATGTCGATTGGCTATGACCATCCTGTCAGTGGCGAACATGTGTAGTTTTTGTTATTAGCTAAATTTGCAACGAAATTAAACGAATTAGGCATACACAAATCCATAGAGCCGTTAAAGTGAACAAGCATCTACGTCCTTAACTGCCTGCATAACAATAATGAGCCACAGAATGCACGGATTTACACTTTTCGTTACCAAATGAATCTGTGCCATTGACGAAAAATTAACGAGATTTTGACGAAGGTTAATACTTCCAGTGGCGATGCCAATATCACGTGAAGTCTTTCAATGACAATAACAAATCTTGACACGGATGCCACTTGAACTTTGCATAAAAGGGTGATTTGCGTTCAAAAATATATCGATTTGTTATGAATGAGATATTGTAGTCAGTGTACAAAATATTATTATATTTTCAGTGATTCTAATTGATTGCATGTAGTTTATGCTGGCATTTTTTTATTTAATTCTATGAATTAACCGAATCTAGTTTCTGTTTATCCCGGGGAGGTTCTGGGTAGAGGTGCAGAGCAAAATAATATTAAAACTTACTTTTATATATCATTAAGCGATTGGTTTGTTGTTCAATAAATCATATCAAAAACAAACTAATAACTCGTTCTGTTATCATATCATAATTTTGATAACTTTTAATTATGATTTTTGTATGTTTTCAAAATATAATGAAAATAGCAAATTATGTTATCCCAAAAATGTTGTTTGTATGTTATTAACTTGATTTATTAAGCAAAATACAAATAACAATAAGATATGATCGCAATATTTGATATCAATTTGAAATGATTTTACTATGCACCTACACCCGGGATGTTGCATCAGCACTCCTAAAAAATAAAATATTCCTATTCATTAACAACCTCTTATGCACCAATTTCTGTTTCTCCACTAGATAAATTGCATTGAGTATTCCGTACTGCTGCTACAATTGCATTGGCAATTCAAAAGTATCATCATCGTTGATTGAAAATGCAATCAGGAATTTCACAGAATCACACCAGTAAAAAAAAAGAAGTTTTATCACAACTTCAAAAAATTAAAACCGGGTCCTGCAGTGACTGAACCATTAGTGAGATCTCTCGTTCTCCATTTCCGAGCCTGGCTGAATCAGAATATTGTTCGTTAAAAAGCTATTCCCCATACTGTTTGTTCTTTGCACTGAACTACACGCTGAAAAATTTGCACCAGAAATTTTATTACCATAGAAGGAATTGTGGAAAGGGGAAAAGCACCGACATCGCGGATGATGCAAAAGTTTGCCGGCAAATAAATCACTATCCAGGGCTGGTAATAGTGAAAAATAACACTGAAATGGATTTTTTGCAAACAAGGAAGGGAAAAAAAAGAACCCGGATCCCCTCGAATGCCCACTTCAGTACTTCAGAGAAATTAAAACCGACCAGAGTGGGTACCTAACAACCGAACCCGGTCTGATGCGATTCACTGCGATGGTGACGCGGTGAGGTGCGAGCTCATAAAAAAACCGCCTCTCAATTGCCACAGCGAGTAAACACTGGGCTCAACTCTGACCGACCGGGCTTCGCTTGTGTGAGGGGACAATAATCCGTCCGAAGGCCAGCAGTGGGGACAGGATGAACGGTGGTCGGCGATGCACTTCAATTCACCATTTCGGAGAGTGGCGATTGTAATTAAAATAATGCAAACTCTTTTCCTCTTATTCATCTCCTGCGAGTGCCTGATGTGTTGGGGTGAGGGGGATTGTACTGTGTTAAATTTCTCTTATTTTTATTCGCTAAATTACTCGGAAATGTGTTGATTTTAATTTGCAACGACACCTCCCAATGGGGAAACAGTGGCGAACGAGTCCAGCTGGATTTTCCTCGATGGGAACAGAGAGGAGCCTCGAAATGAAGTGTTCGAATTTTCTGAAGGATTATGTTTGCGGTTGCTTGAGCATTGTTTGGGTTTATAATACAAATGCATGGACTCGTGATGGAGCATGAAACTCATTTGAATTGCGTTGTGTGGAGTCTAATGGAACAAGGTGATACACGATGCTTATGACTTGTAAAAAAAAATTAGAAATCAAATTAGAAGAACGAGGTACATATTCAAAATGGATAAGAGTTTAGACAATATTTAATAGTTAACATGTACAGTGTTCCTCCAGTGTGCGAATAATTGGAACAACACTAATGAGCGTTTCCATACTAATTCGCTAATCCACTTATTCTTGTAATTTTGACGTAGGACTACGTCTGTGATTTCTATATGGGGGTACACTTTGTGAAAACCAAAAATGGAACAACAATTATGAAAGATTTTGAACGTTAATAACTCAGCTGTCCCTGGACCAATTTCGATAATTTTATCACCAATCGATCAGAAATATTCCTACGCATCTGCTAAATTTAAGACTGCATCATTTTTCAAAATGTAACTTATGAAAATTGCACGAATGTGCAACTGCTGCTATGATAGTTAAAATTATCACCGTAAAGCGATTTCCCTAACACAGATCTCAAAGTTGAATTCCTTCCGGTCGACTATTGTGGGCAACACCTTTTTATTCGCCAACCTTTCTATTTGAGCTGCGTGTAAAACAGCTGTGCTTTCATCGTCAACTTGAAATCAGCAGCATTTTGTAGTGCGTGTGTTTCATTTCAGGAAAACCCTGCTAGATTGCTTTTTCTCAGTGGTAAAAACTTATTCAAATTGAAGCTGAAAGCCTAAAGAATTGTTTGAATGCATTCAGAGAAGTGTTTACGTGAGAAAATCCAATGAAATTAGCGATTCAATTTGGGTTGCCGAAAATAGTCTGCCATGCCGAAGCCGTCATTTTCCCTACCACTTGCTGTTTATTCAAGAGTGTGGTTTAAAGGTTTGAACGAAAGTCGTAACTTCATCCGCGTGATGAGTAGACGTTTGACTTATGTGACTTAACCACTACTCGCTAGATGCGCATCTGCACTGAATAAACGGTTACGATGACATCGATCAATGGGAAAAGTGCGGATAAAGACACCGCCAGAGAGCACCTTTTGAATACCCTTGAGGACCAAGGAAGGCAACACGATATTCCTATCAGAGACGTGTTGAGTACTCGAGGTCTCTGCTATATGCAGTCGATTTATGTGTCCCTTCAAATGTCTAGTATAAGAATTTATTGCCTCTGTGTTTTCTTCCTTTCATTAGTTTGGGTTTGCCTTGTCACCACCATCGACAGCCGCTCAAACACCGGACCGCTATAGTACTAGTGACCACTCTCTGATGAGACAACGATACCCCATTTCCATGCTCCTAACCTGATTCTTCTTCTTCGCATTTCAAGCTTATTGCATATCGCATATTAGCTTATTGTGTGCTCTTAACTTAGTGTTCTAGATGCACTTTCACAGTTATTAATTGAGTGCTTTCGATGCCTGTACCATTTTTGCATTGGTATAATTGTGTGGCAAGTACAATCTTACTCTATGCCCAGGGAAGTCAAGAAATTTTCCAACCCGAAAAATTCCTAGACCGGACCGGGAATCGAACCCAGCCATCTCCAGCATGGTCTTGCTTTGTAGCTGCACCTTTACCGACTGAGCTAAGGGAGGCCCCGCTCCTAACCTGATCCTTCCTTCAAAAATGTTACCAATTCAAACCTCAAATGAACCGTGAGTAATCAGTCCACCCATAATAGACGTAGTAGTAAACTACAAACAATGAAATAATGGCCCCGTACAGCTAACGAGATTGAGCCTTCCATATAAATGAATTGAAAAAATACCACTTGATGAGGCCTTGAGCACATATATAAACAAAGAATATCTGAAATTATCTTAAGGTTAGATCGAAATTTTTCTTATACCCAGAATTTTTAATGTAATAATTAAAGACCCAGAAACTTTAATATTCAAGGTTGATGGCCCCGGCGTACTGGTAAATATCCATACCTCTTACGCCAAAGTCACGAGTTTAAATATCATATCCGGACAAGTCATGATTGATCTTGGTGTGTTGGGTCTATTATAAAAAAAAATGTAGCTCAATGAATCTCTATAAAAAAAATCATTAAATACCAGATATACTAATTTTTAATTCCTGGAATCAGTCCCAGAATCAACTAGATTTAGTAAAACTCCAGGTCTTAAATTAGTTTCCAATTCATAGAATACTTCATAACTTTTACAAGTCCCATGATTAACAAAACTTGAAAAATTTACTAAGTTCCAGGTTATTAATGACCTGGACAAAAGGTCGAATGAAACATGAAATGACAAAAGTTAGAATGAAATTTGCTCTATTCGACGATTTGTTCATACGATTATTTGTCCATTATTGTGCTTCTAGCTTCCGTAAATCATTTATTAATTTTGAAGATTCCACTTTTTACCTTCTTTCATGTATAAGATATTCCAAATCTCACAGTTTCAGAATGCTAATTTTAGAAAACAATTCATTAGCTCATATGACAAACGAACTGACCCTCCAGCGCCCATAAGGAAACCGTAATAGTAAACTCATTTCTATTCATACCATGCTATTTATGAGGTTATTAGGACCACTAAAATGCGTCTAAATAAAAAAAAACCATAAAAGAAATTTACTCTTTTGGCTGGAGCCGACTTAAGAATACCACTCAGATCCAATCCGGTCCACACCAAAGCAAATTAAAGTACATAAATGTAGCATTTATTTTCAACCAATTTCATCGTTTTTTTTTTTTTTTTACAATGGGCGCTGGAGGGTTAAGAGAATACTGGGCTGGATGGCATACTGCAAAAGCTACGCAACGGATTCCTTTTTACATGTTTCAGATCGGATATTAGTGTTCTTGAAGTTTCGAAGTGATTATGAGATTTATCAGAAAGAAATCTACTCGAGACGACCGCGTGTAATCGGTTCAATTTCTTTAACTCTAGATTTAAGACATTAATTATGTAAAACGTAAGTGATAGCTTGGCTCTGTGAAGTTTGTTCGATTGAGCCTGTATAAATAAATTAATACACAAAAAAGAACGAAATCTAGGCGGCAGAGGTTCACCTTATTATATGTTATGCCCAAAGGGATTTATTTATATTTCACGTCCAACAATAACTTTTCGTACAAACTTATGCTCGCCTACACAAACCAACAAAACTATCGAAAAGGGGGGAAATTTCCCCAGTCGTTGATGTTATTGGTTTGCATTGGCGAGCTTCGAATCAAGCGAAAAGGCCATTACAAGTTTTGAGTGGAAAATTTGATAGGCTCTTTTCAATTGTTTGTACGAACTGATTCACCCACACTTTGCCATTTGATCAAATTGAAGCAGTTTCCCCTGTAATGAATAACCTAAAACCAGACGAAAATCACTTTTTTCTCAAGGAAAGTAGGATTGATAGCACTTAGGTGAATGTGACCTAGTGAGTATGAGATTGCAGAAAACTCTCGTCGATGTTTTTCATTTGTGCGACATAACACAAAACGACGAAATTTTCTTCCAATCGGAAGTGATGCCTCAGATAACCATTTTTGAAATGTTCATTTACTTACTAGGTTACAGGAAAAGTGTCCATCACAGTGTTTCTATGAATAAATTCGGAAATAGAACATTATTAGTCACCTATTCCCTATCAATTATATCAGTTTAGAATGTCCTCCTGACTCATTTATTTGGGATAAAATTAATTGTTGGAAATATTTATCGATGAACCTTATCTTAATCTTAAAACCTTCTTCTCTATTTGTAAGGGATTCCCAACTTCAAGCATTCATACAAAGGTCCAGATTTTTAATTTAATAAATTTACATCGTTGAAAGATGCACGTTCAGAAAGCTTTCGTATTCATCTGCAAGGATATTTTATTACACCCATATCAATCTTACCTTCTTCCTTACTCTTAGTTACTGTTTCTCCGTGTAAGTGTCAATCACCGATGCGAAGAAACTGACTCTAGCTAGACCATGTATATCTTCCAATGTGTCGTGCCAGAACTCCCAGCTTATAAGATAAATTAATACACCGGGTCAGTTCTCAATTCTTGGTTCTGGACTATTTAGCAACATTTTGAAGCTGATATTTGACCAGCTGAATGATCAGGATAAACGAAACCGAATTATTCAGTAACGAGCTTTTACAAATACGAAGCACCACTCAACCAAAACTATATCTGCATCCATCTAGCGAAGGGAAACAACTCCCATTACCCAATTTGATGTCAGTTTTCCGTCTGTGTTATTGTTGTCCGTTTGCCGGAAATCCAACCGTTCGGGCTATCACCATTTCAATTAAACTGAAATTGCCCCATTACAGCGCAAATCTGCGATAACCGCAACCCAACGTCCACCACCAGTGCCCAGCAATGCAGCACACCATGCAAGGCCGACAATCCGACAATATCCCAAAGCTGTCGTCAGGATTCAACTTCAACGGTCCCATCGCCATCAAGCACTGCTGATGTTTGTCCCACTTTCGAACGATGGGACGATAATCGTGCTGCAGCGACTGACACCAGCCACTACCAGCAAATGCGCCGTACTGATGATTATTTTAAAACAAATTTAACGGATGATAAATTTTTGAGCGAAAATGTAAATATTGCATGTAATTCAAGCGATGACCAACAGCAACAACAGCTGCGTAGAAAACTACGGAGTGACACCACGGTTAGTGTTGACCCTCGAGGCACCAGCGACAGTCTGATGGTCAACAGATTCCACCGGGCGGCCAGCGGAGTGCAAAATTTCGATCCGCTGCACAAATCAATCGACGCATTTCTGGGCGCCGAGCGTCATTCGTCTCCTAAATGCAGCAACTTCACTACCGGTGATCCGGCACCGCCGTCCCCACCACCTCCGGAATCCAAAAATAGCACCCGGTACATCAGTTTCACCGACGGAGAGTATATTTTCGGCCCATACGATGCACGGTCGGAGGAATTTCAGCGATTCGACCTGTGGGGTGGTGATTTTCACAAGCGCCAAAATTGCTGCTGCCATCACAGGCCGTGTAAGAAACGGTCACCAAGTGGGACATCAGATGGCAGCAGCAGCACCAGTACGGCAAGCACCTTATGCCTCGAATGCCAGCACCGCTGTTCGGTGACCAGCAGTGAAACGTTGAAAGAGGTCGACGGGCTGGCGGAAAGCGAAACGTCCAAATCGCCACAGCAGCGAAAGGCAAACCAGGTGGAAAATTATGATGACACACCGAGAATTGGTAGGTTGATTTTGTCCGTTCCATCACAGACCACCATCACACGCTGTCCGTCACCTTATCACATAGCGAATCAAAGCCAGAGCAAACTTTACGATTCGCTTGTCATTTGCCGGTTGGGTTCGTGGAAAACGTGGTGAAAAATACTCGAATTTGACAGAATGGTGTCCATATGGGGACGTTTGACGCATCAGATGACAGAGGGGGCGTCCGTGCTGATGCGTTATTTTTTTCCAATTGGCTTACTGATGGATGGATGGTACGAACATTATTCCTTTTTGGAGTGAATTCCAGGCAATACATAACAATCAATATCGACCCTGGATATTGAATATTATGTATTGACTAGAAGTCACAGAAATGGGAAATTATCCACACACTTAGTGAGCACAAACAATAATGCGTCTCCATATTGTGGGAAAGTGTACGTGGTTTTTGATCACAAAAACGTAGGTTACTCATAGAGTGAGTAAAAATTGCCTCGCTTTTCCTCAAAAATCTGATGGAATATGAGGAAAATCGACAAACAATTTACCAAATCTAGGAGTAACAGACTGAGTGAAACCTCTCTCTATTTTCCGAATATTTGAAAAGTTTTTTCCTGAAAAACCTACGTTTTTGAGAATTTGATTGAATGAAACTCAAATTTGAGATTGTTAAAATTTATGATCGATTTAACCAACATAAATTTGAGTTTCATTCAATCAAATTCTCAAAAACGTAGGTTTTTCAGGAAAAACCTTTTCAAATATTCAGAAAATAGAGAGAGGTTTCACTTAGAGGTGTGCTTCTATTAAAATATTGTCGACGGCGTGATATGTTATTTTAGGCCAGCAGGTGATGTCACGCTGTTTGCATTTGGTTTAGCGACTTACAGTCAATTTAATTATTTGTAAGAAAGTTTGAACATACTGAGAGGTTAGCACCTCTATAAGTATGTTACTAGCCTCTTAGTATGTTCATACTTTCTTACAAACAATTTGTTATTATATATTTAAATTACGAATTACATATTTGCTGCAATTTTAGTTGTTTTAATGATTATTTATTGGGGAGAACGGAGATACTTGCTCCGGTATAATCAGGGCCAGATTTGATGAGGGGGCAAAGGGGGCAATTTTCCCGGGCCTCCTGGCTAGTGCCGCTGTTCATTTGGCCCTAGTAATCATTTTCCACATGAGAAAACGTGTCCCCAAAAGATTTTGAAAAATAAGCCCCACCCTAATAGCTGGTCCCGAGCAAGATTTAAATGCTCTTAGTAAAGGGTTTAAGATGGCAAGCCCAACTGGTGAACCTGAATTCATGATGATGGCTTTCGAAAAGTGAATACGCATTTGAAATCATGCAATGTAGGTATCTAAGAAGTATGCTTGATAAATGATGTGGGCTGAGAATCGAAGTCCAACATCATTTTGGAACCAAGATGACTAACAGACTATCAATCAACATACAAAATGGTAACTTCCGGATTGCGAATACGCATCAGAAAATATGCAATCTGGATATGGTAGGATGGTCTACAACGTACCCCTTGAGTAAAATGGACCCATGCTGTTTTCATACCTTTCCGATTGGCAATTCATGAATTTAACAATTAGCATTGCTATTTCAGAACTTTAACAAGCATTCTGGTACTTAAATCACAGAATTATTAATGAGACAGCAACAATAAACCACGTGGGGCCATTTTACCCCAGGGATGTATTATGGACTGTTCTCCACTATATAGTTACAGTAGAAAATGTATATATCCCATCATTTTAGCACTCAAAAAATCGAATTCCGGGTTTCGAAAAAATTTCAGATACCTTACGATATGAATATGTTTAGATAGGAAAAAACGCGTACACTGCATACGACATAAATAAATTAGGCATACCGATGCCGATGCATAATGACCGTAAGTCATAAATGCATAAGGCATCATGGACGTTAGGCATAAAATCTCATGCTATTTTGTTTATCTTATCCTACTTCCTGCAGCTTTAAAATGGGTTCGAGGAACTCAGCTTGGATAAATTACTAATATCTCAGCCTTTTTTTAAATACATTGACGATGGACTCACAACTGCCCCTGACGGAACCTTCTATGAAGAGCTCAATGTATTTGAGTACTTGGCACTAAGGAAGTCCACAAGTAGTAAACGAAATAAGCGTATCAGACAAAAGATAAACAATTATAACGAAATTGAAAGGCATTTTACTCAAAGTTATTCAAGTAAAATAATAGTAAAATTTCGAAAAATAAATACCCACATTTTTTTTAGATTCGTTGAGATACCAGAATTTTGAAAATTAGCAGACATCCGGATTCTTGATTAAAACTTCCTATGGACAGCTTCAAGAATAGCTCTCTAAATCCAAGATCTTGAATGTTTTTAAAGTCCAATAATATTGAACCTATTTCATACGCGAGATCACGAAATATTCTCAAAGCGCCAGAATCAAAAAAAAAAGTCTTGCCCCAAAAAGTAAGTGAAATTCACCAATCCTAGATACTCTATCAGTCCTTAAGATAAAAAACAAATTCTGTTAAAAAATGCTAAACATTTATTAAGTACTCTGATTGGGGTACAACTGGGATCGAATCTAATCGAATTTTGAGAAATTTTCTGATCAGTCGTGCGATGCATCAAAACCTTAAGGTTCAATTTACTTTGATGCATTTTCGAAAAATTCAAATGCAGTTATTTTCGACGCATCATTTCAGATTGCAAAAAGCTTGCGTCATTTTGTGTAAAATAGAAAAAAAAGAATAGAATGACGCGTGCTTTTTGCAATCTGAAATGATGCGTCAAAAAAAACTGCACTTTAATTTTTCGAAAATGCATCAATGTAAATTGAACCTTATATGCTGTCCGAAAGAATGTCATTTACCTATGATTAATTTATTCCCAAATTTGAGGAAAACTATCTAAAATCTAAGAAAAACAAATACATAGAAAAAACTATTTCAAGATTCAAAAAATTAAACGAATTTTTAATATTATTATCTTTGAAACCATTTGAATTATAGAGCTGCCATCATGAATTCCAGAGTATCCCTGATTCGTGACAAACTTTTTTATTCTCTGGAGATTTTCACAAAATAGCGCAATTTTTTACGCTTTTTCTCAGAACACCGTGCTTTTGATTTTGTGATAGTTTTCAATTTTAAGTATAAACTTTTCTATCAAAGGGCTCTATAACGACTTTATTCACTCACTCTGAGTGAACATTCGTGAATCTTAAAATCGCTGCATGTGAATTTCTGAAAGCAAAATTGGCAGGTTTTATGTGTCAAATACATACTTTATTACCTCTTCTTGCAACTTACAAGTACACAATATCATTAAAACTTCAAATAAGTTCACAATTCCGCAAAACATGTTTTATAGTGAAGCGAGTGGAATCAATCCTGCATTAAATAGAAGCACCTTTTAGTAAAATGTTTTCAAACTTAACCACCAGCATTCATGCACCCAAATTCGAATATTTAACCTCACGTTTTCCCCATCAATCGTATCGACGTTAAACATTCCCCGTACTCTTCACCCAATCCCATCAGTTACCCCACAAAGTATAGCAGCCAAAATCTGAACCAGTATCACCAACACACGATCTAATCGAGCCTAATTCAGTTCCAGCCGGAAACGAACCACCACAACGGCCAACATCAATATCCTACGGCCGCTGGGTGCGCTTTGAGAATGGAAATATGTCCCCACCGCCACCTGCACCGCAGTCCCCATCGGGTCACCATCGGTCACCAACCCCACGGGTGCCGACGCCCTACCCAAGTCCCACCCGGGATGGCGAGGAAGAGGACGAAAACCACCATCAGGACATTTTCGATCAATTCGCTGCAGCAATCGAGCATCAACCCCAATCGATGCCGGATTTGGTCGAGAACGTTCCCCTGATTGATGCCGTACTCGATGATTTGCTGACGTTCTCAAAGACACTTGTCCTGCGGCATTCGCCGACTTCTTGTGCCGAGGATTTCCCGTTAGCCGCCGTACGTGAGGAGGCAAAAATTGTCGAGATAAATGACGATAATTTAATTAATTTATTAGCTGACGATGATGACAATAGTGGAACGAAAGTGGTTGGTGAAACCCAAAGCCGCCACTCAGTGTTGGGCGGAGTGAATGCCGCTTTAGGGAAGAAAAGTTTGCCTTCTAAGCAGGGTGACATAGAAGATGATGCCAGCACCACCAAGCGACAAGAAAATAGTGGCCATGAGAGCTTTCGAGAGGAAAAATGTGCCTTGAATACCAATGAAGAGCGAGAGCAGCTGGAGTCCGACAGCCAACATCGCTCGGCTGACGATTCCAAAGACGTGATAGACAATTATTTGAGCACGAGGCGCAATCAGGAGGACATTTTCGCCAACGTTGCCATTTTCAACTGGAATCCACTGGACGTCTATCACCAGCATGGACTGTTTATGATCGATCCACGTTTCGCGCTGGCGGACCTGCATGCCACTACCCCTGACAACACCACCCATGGTCAAGATGACAGCTATAACGAGCGGGTAGCGAGAACCTTCAATGGCAGCCGCAAGAGAAATGACGCACATTTAAATTCACCAAAGCGTGAGTCGGCTTCCAATGATAGGCACCCCCCAACAGTAGTTGAAGCCGCGGCAGAAGTACAAGTTGACGACGATGATACTGGAGGCCGAGCTGAGACTGGTATTGGCATAGCAGGAATAACTGATGGTGCAGATCCGTCATCGGTGGACGTGAATTCATTTGCAACTCAACTAGCAGGACTAGGAGATACTGCCACCGGCAATGACGATGACGACGATGGCTGCTTGCTCGAAAGTCATAAAATCCCGAATGACAGGGCCAGTCCGATGGCGATGGACCATTTTTACGACTCAGCTCACGTCGAATATCCGGTGCGGGCAGACTTGTGCACCATCATTCAGGAATGCCATCAATCGCCCAAGGAATCTGATTATGATAATGATCCGGCCAAGAACACCACCACCACCACGACCGGCAGCAGGAGAAGCAGCCTACAACGGCAAAAGTCCACGGGCCGAGGTGAAACGGAAGGTACGCGCAATGATGTGGTTTCGTTCCGTGTTCGTGAAGTGAATGACTATTCCGTTTTGGTGTTTGTGTGAAGAGAAGGCGGGAAGAAGCTGTACTTCCTGTCTCGAATGTAGATAATCACAGAGTATATGTTGTGTAATCGACAGGATTGGAGTGAAATAAATGTCTGATGTAACTACCATATTGCTAGTCTTGTAATGTCTTATTTGTCACCAGTTGCTTATTTCAGAAAAAAAAAGATTACATTTTGGGCAAACAAGATCCAGGATGTCGTTTGAAACGTAGCAAAATTAACTCAATACTGATTCAGCGAAAGTTTGATGGCATCCAAAATCATCCAATTCGAAGCGAAGTGAAGGGGTTCGAAAAATTCAAACCACATGCCGCTTCATGTTAATCTGTTGGACAATGCTTTGGCTTTTCAATTTTCTATTGAACTAAATTTAACTGTTTCACATTCACCATGCACTGAGATGTCTACTCTTGGTCCAAATCTGAGATCGGCTATATATGTAACTCTTGAATTGAATTTTCAAGTTCCTCTCTATTCTATACGATGATCAAATAATTCACAGGCATTATCTTGAACCTCCACATGTTCTAAGCTATAGTATGCCCACAGGTAAACGTGGGTCTCCCACATACAACATTTTGTAATCTACAGTTAGATTCAATCCTGTCTACGACATATGTTCTCTGGTAACTCAGCTGAAGTATCCTAATCCATTTTTTTATTGATCTTTGTTCACATGAGAATCAAAATTAGGATCATATAGCGCTTTTATCTGTCCTAAAATTTGCTCCACTTGGCCTTTGGAAAAATTTCTTGATCTTTGCTTGAGTACCATACACCGTAGTTGGTGCAACCATCGCATCATCTAGTATAGTAAAAATCCAGAATATTCCTTGAGGCAATTACTACATCCATTGATCGCTTAAGGGTGGTTAATTTACGATGTAGCCGATCTGTGATCGATTCTCCATGGTAGTAATGAAGGTGGTGTTTTGTTCTGCCCAGCAATGTTGATTTCCAAGGAAGACTTAATCTTAATTATTATTAACTTCACTCAAGTAGTCCTAACGTACTGGTAGCAATCTAACCAGTTCTGGCAGTCAGGGTTACTTCCACTCACTTGCTGTAAAAAATTGTTTTTTTTTCGAAATATGAAAACATTAGATGTTATAGTGATAATTGGTACTTGTAATTTACAAGAAGAGGTCGTGCAGTATGTGTTTGACTTATAAAACCTGTCAATTTCGCTTTCAGAGCGTCACAATCAGCGATCTAATGATTCGCGAGCGTTCACTCAGAGTGAGCGCTCACGATTTGTTCAATCGCTAATTGTGACGCACTGAAAGCAATATTGACAGGTTTTATGTATCTGTGTAAACACACTCTTCCCGACGCCTTCTTGTAACTAACAAGTACTAATTATCACTATAACATCTAATGTTTTCATAATTCGGAAAAACTATTTTTTATAGCAAGTGAGTGGGAGTACCTGCTGGCAGTCATTCAAATATCTTCCGCATACACCAGAATAATAATAACTTAAGCTTAAAAAACCCATCCAGCTCATCCTGCACAGTTATCAGTACTTCTTCCATAATAATATCAAGGGTAAAAGGTTTATCGGGCAAATTGAAATGAGGGGTAAGTTGATATGGAAGGCGTAAGTGCTAGCGGATGCGAATAATCACTGCGATTGTTTATTTTAACAGTATAATACATACCAAAATGCATCCTATGAAAACGCACACAATGATTATTTTGCTGGGATCAGTAATTCAGTGCTGGGCTTTCAAACAGCTGGAACAGTGTTATGAAATGTTTATGAAAAAGTCAGTAAACCGTTAATAACCGTCACAAGGAGGGAACCGACCAATTGATATGATTTATTTTGTATCATTAGATAATTATATTAGAAAATAATCTGTGTAAACTTAGAGACAATTTTTGTATTTTCCAAATTTTTACATTTTGTTTAAGGTCACTGACTTTTTGAGCTGTTAAAAATGTTTAGTAAAATATAGCCGAACAGGAAAAATGTGATACTGCTGTTTTGACAGTATCACATTTTTCCTGTACGCTCAATTAAGATCTAAAGCAATATTTTTTGCCTCTATTTTTGATCGTGTACATCAACGAAAAATATCGTGGTATTAAAAATGTTGCACTCTCCTGCATGATTGCAATTGAAAAAAATAAAATCGTGGAAAATCATAATTACAAACAGCAAAGAGACAGTCGCCACGCTTTGTTTATTTTTATTAGTTATGAAATTAATAGCAATTTTTTTTTTTCATTGTTTAAATCTTCTTCTTTAACGTGAATTTGTCTGTATTTTATCCAAATTTTTGCACTAGAGGAAAAAAAATGGTGACTAGTACCAGATGGTATTGAAAATTCCATTCAAAAATGAGTTTTCCGAAACATTTGAAGCATTTCAGCTTGCCCCACATGTTTACACCCCATGGGGTGAATCGAAATGCGTACAGAAGGGTAATTTGAAATGATATCCGTCACATTCTCAATGCAAACAAAATCAGATTAATTGGTTGTAGGACGGCCGGCAAATAGAGGTGGATGCCCGTAAAAAATCTTCAATAGAAAAAAAAAACAAAAGAACCTACTAGTTTTACAATAGAAACACGAGATACTCAAGTTCTGATCCAGGAAATGCTGAATAGATATAAGAATTATGACTTATTTGGGCCACTAATGCTTTCATATTTACGTACATGAAATACTGTTACAAATAAAGACTTGTGCGGATCATTTCATGTTGGCTTCGGTGGACCTTTAGAGAAACTTTAAAGTTGCTAAGATGTTCCACAGATTATGTGACAAGTACTCTATGGAACTTGATAGTGGATTTTATTGTGAAATGCGGATCTTTTGGTTGCTTGGGTTCATCCTCCTTCTTATTTAACTCGGAAACAGAAATACGCTGGAACTGCTGCTGGTGCCGCAAAATATTTTCTATATTCCTTTATGGGGTGGCTTTCTCAGTCTTTTTGTAGAAACGATTAATTCTGGCAGAATTGGTAATGGAAATCCTCCTACAGTGGTATTCAAAGCCAATCTCATCAGGGCGGCTACTGAACTACCACTCGTTTCACCCCACTAGCATGAAGATAAATGTCGCTGATAATTTCGTAAAACGAGTCACATCTCTAACCAAAATCATCAACAACAATAGAACATAATTTTTCACCAACTACCTCGGAACAACTATCCATCATCGCTTATTAACAGAATGATAAGTCGAGCAAAATCAACTACACCACAACATCAACACCACCACCAGATTTTTTCACAGCAAAACCAAACAAACAATCCAACAGTAACACCGTCTGATGAAAATCCAGCAGCAAACCAGCAACACCATCTACAGTTCAGAAGCATCCCGTACATCGCTCATCTCTGCCCCACAATAGCCAGCCTCCGCAAGAATGATTACCCACAAGTAAAAGTCGCCTACAGAACACTAAACAACACGAAAAACATACTTAGACCGGTCAAAGATCCAATTAATGATCTCGACCAATGTAACGTTATCTATAGCTTAGTCTGTATAGACTGCCAGAAAACGTACATTGGGATGACGAGAAACCAACTCAAAACAAGAATCAGTAGACATCGAAGCAATATAAACCAATACACAAAACTGATCCAAAACAATCACACGAACACAGATGAAGAGATACATAGCCTTGGGGAAAAAACAGCCACATGATCAAGCACATCATCGAAGAATCCCATATGTTCAACCTAACAAAACCAAAAATTCTGGACAAAACAAACAAGATATCAACATTACCAATATTAGATATGTGTCGCATAGCACACACATCTAACACAGTCAACCACCGTATAGATGTACAAGAGATTAACAGCACATATGCAGGTCTGTTACACACAATTAAAAAGTCAACAACACGCAGAAGAAATACAACTGAGTTACCATCTGATCAAACACTTCAATATCATTTGACTCACAATGATGATCATGACCCACCGTGAATAAATAATGACGGTGACCCCCCTTTGCTGATGGTCCCACCATCTTATTTAATACAAAAGTTATAGTGTTGTGCAGTGTTCGGAAAAACTCAAACTCTCAAATCTCATGCATGAGTTTATGCGCCTATGAGTTTTGCCAGCCAAAATGGAACGTCGCAAAAATCACCGCTGAGTTTTCAGGTTCAAAAATTCATTTCTTTATATATCGGCGCTGGAAAACTAATACAACATGCATAAGCATGCTATCAATTGACGTTTGAGTAAAGGGTGTCCACGATGAAATTGCCACACTATGAAATTGCTCTAACTTTTTAACCGTTGGGTAGAATTTAATGAAAATTTGGGTGGATTTAGTTCATAGTGCATTATTTACATCCTGCAAGTTTTAAAGTCCTGTGATCAAAACTCGCGGAAATGGAGTCGAAAGAACAGCTCGTGCGTGATAAAATCTTGCGCATTCATCACGAGAACAAGGATCTCTCGCATCGTTCCATCGCTAAAACGTTGGGAATCGCGAATTCCACGGTGTCGCGAGTGATTAAGCGGTTCGAGGAACGGTTGACCACCGATCGGAAGCTCAGAAGTGAAGGAAAAAGTATTCCGTACAACACCAAAAATCACAACCGCGTAGTTGGGGCCTTCAACCGAAAGCCGAACGCCTCCGTTAGGGATGTGGCTAAGAAGCTGCACCTAAGCCGAAGTTTTGTCCAGAAGGCCAAAACTAAGGCTGGGCTTCGAACGTTCAAGGTACAAAAGGCCCCTAATCGCGACGAGAAGCAGAACAAGTCCGCCAAAACCCGTGCCAGGAAGTTGTACCTCAACATGCTGACGAAAGTTGAATGCTGCATCATGGACGACGAAACATATGTGAAGGCCGACTTCAAACAGATCCCCGGCAACCTGTTTTTCACGGCCAAGGATAAGTTCAGCGTTCCGGAGCATGTCCGCACTCAGAAGATGTCCAAATTTGCGAAGAAATTCCTGGTTTGGCAAGCCATCTGCACGTGCGGGAAGCGGAGTGCACCTTTCGTGACCCAGGACACGATGAACGGACAGGTGTACATAAAAGAGTGCCTCCAGAAGCGGCTGCTTCCTCTCCTGAAGGCCCACAACGTCCCAACAATCTTCTGGCCGGATTTGGCCTCATGCCACTATTCCAAGGACGTGCTGAAGTGGTATGCGGACAATAAGGTCAATTTCGTGCCGAAAATGTTCAACCCTCCCAACACTCCGGAGCTCCGTCCCATCGAGAAGTACTGGGCGATTATGAAGCAGCACCTTCTTAAACGACCTAAGGTAGTGAAGACAGTCGAGGAACTGAAGAAAGTATGGGTTTACATGCAAAAAACGGTTGATTCACAGGTTGTGCAGAATCTTATGGCCGGGGTTAAGGCCAAGGTGCGGGCATTTGCGTATGGACTGTAAATAAAATACGAGTAAAATGGTAAAATGAAGTTTAATAGTTATTTCTCAATCCCTGAAAATTTGATGGCAATCGGATGAAAACTCGAATTTTGCGAATCAAGTTTGTGTGTGGCAATTTCATCGTGGACACCCTTTAGTTTTTATGAGTTTAAAACTGGAATGATGTTTTGACGTTGTGAGTGTGAGTGCGTGAATATGCATGAGAATCTCAAGCATGAATTTTGCTTGCCACATTCGCACGGGAGCCTATTCTCGCAGGGAGACTCAATGAATGAGATTTGAGAGTGATTTTCCGAACACTGGTGCTGTGCAAAAGATCACTTTAAAATTTCCTACAAATTAATGTTATGTGCAATACATTGAGAAAGGCCGCAACCAAACGGTCGAAACGTTGGGAACGTAAAAAATTAATCGTTTCTACTAAAATACTGAGAAAGCCACCCCATAAAATAATTCCAATCAACCAGTCGAAACCACCATTAGTATTATCTTAACTTATTTTCTATAAGTTTCAACCTTAGCTTGGGGACGACTCCGGCGTAGAGGTTGACATCCATACCTCTCATGCCAAGTCACGAGTTCAAATCTCACCCCCGGACAAGTCACGAATGACCCAAGACCGTTGAAGTGACTATAGTAAAAAAAATAGTGACTTTAATAAATCTTATAGATAACTACTAATCTTATCTTCTTTTCTCCTATTCAACCATTGTAACAGCTACGTTCTTGATTAACATGCCTTAACGTGCCTTTTTTGACATCGTAATCTATTACGCAGTTTTTTTTTTTTGCTTTTCTTTTGTTGGTGGATTTCACCTTATCCTGACTATTTCTGTGGATTTTTATTTTTTGGGAAATTGTCAGACTATGCTTTGCCTTCAATTTATGCCGTTTCAGTCAATTTACATTAAACTACTTACAATATCATTATTTATTATTGGTAAGTTGCGTTGCGAGTTAATGACATTTCCAAAATACGCCGCTATCAAAAAAAAATTGGCAAACACTGTCTCACGATTAACCTTTTATAGACCTGGTATAGATCATGATAATTCCAAATAGGTAGGTATAACAAATAATTATGCAAAGTGTCATGTAAATCAACGAAGGTCACGTTTGATCGATTCCTCATTTGGCGTGGAATTACTCTTGGATTGAAAATGGAAATTCTGAACCAAATGTATGAATTTACGCACATGTTTTTCTTATTTTCATGATCTGGATCATGAAAACGAGTCATCGCATTTTCCTAATATAGCCTTACAGAAAAAAAGTATGCTGACCACAAAATTGATTTACGATGAAATTTTTACCCTTAAGAAGCTCTGCTTTCTCTGTGTATTGTAGAGGTAACAATAGCTGCAATTTTCAAACCAACGACTGGATGCCTTCCTTCAGATAACAACTTGAGTGCGGTTAAAAAATCGATAGAACTGTTTCAAACACATCGTCGGTACATGAGCGAGTTGGCAATCATCTCTTTTTAACAGTGGTGACGGGGGGGGGGGGGGTAGATTACCTATCACCATCCCTCTCCAACGGGGGAGTTTGGTAAAGAGAGATGATCAAACCGATTTGTACCTTCCTAAACAGTTGTCCTTGCTCGCTTTCTACTCTCTATATACAATTTTCACACTGCTGTACTCTAACGGAACTATCAACTCTATACTTTCATCTCCTCATCTATCGTATAAAAATTACCACTTTAGTCTGTTATTTGAAATTAGCATTTTCAACTATATATTTTAGGGTGAGTTTCATGAATTGATTACTTTTTCTAATGCCTGGGATCTTCCCTGGTGACAACGTGGTCCAGATTTCAATCATACTCAAATATCCTCCTAGATCTACTTATATTTTAACAACTGTGATATTCAATGGTCGACGAGTTTATAACTAGACCGAGTAGGATATCAGATGATATTGTACCAAATTGTTGCTCTCAGCAACTAAACCAAAACCCCACAATGACATTAACAGCCCAAACTATGAAACATTCTCTTTCAATGTAACACATCATCAATCTGCTTCCTCCGTTAAAAAAATACGAAAAAACCCGGTCGTCCCATGAAAGTTCATTACATGAAACGACTGCCCCCATAAACAGATTTAGCACACTTATCAACACCAAAGTCATTCTCCAAGACCTGCGTCAGAAACGGGCCCAAATGGTCTTCCAAGTTCGTTCACCAGTATGTATAGTGTTAGCACTAAAATGTTATGGACTACTCCTAATTACAAGAACTATCACCACGGAGCGGTGGCCATGTGAGATGAATGTGGATGGGGTCAATTTTCCTCGGAAATTAATAACGAATCCAAGGGTTCGCAATTCGTAACAACAGAGCGACAGATTTCTCTCCATACCGTCGTCAACAATTAACGACCATGTAAAATATGTCACCTTCATCAATCTTTCAGGGTGGTGTAATTTTCGAAGGTCTCATTAGGACAAGAATTCCGAGAAGGTTTGGGGATGGAAAGTGGAAAAGTTACACGACGATTGCCGGGATTGCTGTCCGTGTAATTCGATGTGCATGATATTAGATGAAACACTTCATGCAACGTTTGCTTGATGAGGTGTGTGTTATGTATGTGGAGACGGTGACGGTGGTTTTTTTTTTTTTTTGTAATTACTTTATTTGTACAGGCTCAATCGAATGAACTTTACAGAGCCGAGTTATCCTTTGCGTTATACATTGTTACTGTCTTATATTTAAAGTTAAAGGAACTGGACCGAGTACTCGCGGTCGTCTCGAGGTTAGTGGAGATTTACAATTTTTTGGATGGGAAAAGGGAAGAAGGAGGTTTTAAATGTGGTTTACGATATAACTATTTAATTAATCCTAAAGCATGAAATTATTTCTATTCATCTTGAAAACAAACATTGAAAAAAAAACCCCAGACGTACAAAACACAAACTAAACACAAGGTTAAGCAAACTTACAATCTAAGGTTAATATCCTTAAAGTAAACATATATGAGTTTCATAAACTCCAGATCGCGTCTAGCCAAAATATCCCGAACTGGAACATTAGGTTGTCTACCTCGAGCCCGAAGGGAATCATAAAAATGTGATCTGACTCCACGATACTCCGCACAAGACCAAAGGATGTGATCAGCGTCCTGGTAACCTTGTCCACATTCACAGAGATTGCTGTCTCCCAACCCCACACGGAACAAGTGAGCGCTTAGACAATAGTGATTGGACATGAGACGAGACATCACGCGTATGAAGTCTCGACTCAAGTCCAACCCTTTGAACCATGCAAACTTCGACACCTTAGGGATAATTGAATGTAGCCATCGTCCCAAGCTCCCTTCACTCCATTGATGTTGCCAGCTAACGAGCGACTGCTGACGATAAATAGAGAAAAATTCACTATAGGCGATCTGTCGATCATAAATGTCGCCTTCCATAGCGCCCACCTTCGCAAGTGAATCCGCCTTCTCATTGCCCAAAATTGAGCAATGCGAAGGGACCCACGCGAAGGTGATGATGAAAGAGCGCACGGATAAAGCACTAAGCAGTTCTCGTATTTTCAAGAGAAAATACGAGAAGTGCTTTACCGGCCTAATGGAACGGATAGCCTCGACAGAACTGAGACTATCCGTAAAAATAAAGTAGTGGTGTGGAAGTAGTGAAGCAATAGTTTCCAAAGTGTAGTGAATTGCTGCCAGTTCAGCCACATACACAGAACAAGGAGCTTCAAGTTTTCGAGAGGCGCTATGAAATTCATTAAATACACCAAAACCAGCGGACTCCTCTATTAGAGATCCATCTGTGAAAAACGTTCTTGCAGAATCAACATGGCCAAACTTTGCAGCGTATAATGACGGAGCAATCATAGGACGATGATGCTCTGGAATTCCGCGGATTTCTTGCGTCATAGATAAATCAAAATTCACTGAATTGCCGAAATCGGAGAAGATTACACGATTGGGAATATTTCTTGAAGGGCTGACATCCTGTGTTAAATATAGGTAGTACAAAGTCATAAAACATGTTTGAGGATTTAGCTCCAGAAGCTTCTCAAAATTTTCGATCACCAGTGGGTTCATTACTTCGCAACGGGTGAGGAGCCTCAGAGATAACTCTGAAAAACGGACGGATAGTGGCAACATGCCCGCCAGCACTTCGAGACTCATAGTATGAGTCGAGTGCATGCATCCTAACGCGATACGAAGACAACGATACTGGATCCGTTCCAGCTTGATGATGTGCGTTTTAGCTGCCGACTGGAAGCAAAAACTGCCGTACTCTAAAACCGATAAAATCGTTGTCCGGTACAACGTCAGAAGATCTTGTGGATGGGCTCCCCACCACGTTCCGGTAATTGATCGAAGGAAATTGATCCTTAGTTGGCATTTTCTTCTCAGATACTCAATGTGGGATCTCCAGGTGCATTTGGAATCGAACCAGACCCCGAGATATTTAAAAGACATGGAATGAGTGATCGGTTTACCCAAAAGTTGAAGCTTCGGTTGTGCTGGGCTATGCTTCCTAGAAAAAACGACCAACTCAGTTTTCTCCGTGGAGAATTCGATACCTAGCTGAATAGCCCAAGTAGACAAATTGTCCAAGGTATCCTGTAAGGGTCCTTGCAGGTCAACCTCTTTTGGCCCTGTGATAGACACTACGCCATCATCTGCAAGTTGTCTCAACGTGCAATTGTCACTAAGACAATTGTCAATTTCTCTAACGTAGAAATTGTACAAAAGGGGGCTTAAACATGAGCCTTGGGGGAGACCCATGTAGCTAAATCGAAAAGCTGTAGAGTTTCCATGAGAAAAGCTCATATGTTTTTCTGACAGCAAATTGTACAAAAAATTCATTAATGGAGACAATCCACAAGCGTGGAGTTTCTCTGAAAGAACTTCAACGGATACTGAATCAAAAGCCCCCTTGATATCCAAGAACACAGAAGCCATTTGCTCTTTCTTAGCAAAAGCCAACTGAATTTCCGAGGAAAGCAACGCGAGACAGTCGTTCGTTCCCTTACTTCTACGGAAACCAAATTGAGTATCTGAAAGAAGGTGGTTCGTCTCAACCCATTTGTCGAGGCGAAAAAGGATCATTTTCTCCATCAATTTCCGAATACACGACAGCATCGCGATGGGCCGATACGAATTGTGATCCGACGCGGGTTTATCAGGCTTTTTAATGGCTATCACCCTCACTCGTCTCCAATCGTCGGGAACAATATTGAGCTCCAAGAACTGATTGTACAAGTTCAACATGCGCCTCTTAGCGACGTCTGGGAGGTTTTTCAGCAAGTTGAACTTGATTCTATCAGATCCCGGGGCAGAATTGCCACACGAAAGGAGAGCGAGTGAAAGTTCGACCATTGAAAAAGGCTGACTGATTTCGTCTACCGAATTCGCGGTTTCGTGAGGAATCAACTGCGACGGCACGGAATCTGGACACACTTTTCGCGCGAATTCAAGAATCCATTGATCCGAGCATTCCTCGCTTTCGTTGTTAGTAGACCGGTTACGCATTCTTCGCGCCGTACTCCAAAGCGTATTCATAGACGTTTCGCGCGACAATCCGTCTACAAACTGCCGCCAGTAACCCCGTTTTTTGGCCTTGATGAGGCTCTTGAGTTCGCGTTCAAGAGATGTGTATGCGTCGAAATGCTCGCGTGTTCCGCGTTTCCGAAAAAGTTTAAACGCGTCGGACTTTTTACGGTAAACCTCCGTGCATTGTTGATCCCACCAGAGCGATGGTGTTTTCTTACGAATAGACGATCGCGGCACCGGTCGTGTTTGAGCTTGAAGTGCGCTGTCGACGATGAGATTAGAGAGGAAATTATATTCCTCCAACGGCGGAAGCTCTTCCACTGACGATACTGTATCGTCTATCGCGGATTGGAACTTAGTCCAATCGATGTTACGGGTTAGATCATACGCGACGTTAACGGATTCTGACGAGTTGAACCCACTGGCAATCGAAATTTTGATCGGCAAATGATCACTACCGTGCGGATCCTGGATTACATGCCAAGTGCAATCCAACGATAGTGAATTGGAGCAAAAGGTGAGGTCTAATCTGCTACCATTCGAGGATGGACCAGCCAAACGTGTTACTTCTCCATTGTTAAGTATTGTCATGTTGAAGTTGTCGCAGAGATCATAAATCAAAGTAGAACGGTTATCATCGTACAGCTCCCCCCAGCCTGTACCGTGGGAGTTAAAATCTCCCATGATCAACCATGGAGCGGGAAGTACCGCACATATGTCGAAAAGTTGTTTGCGATTAACAGAGACTCTAGGAGCAATGTATACAGAAGCAATACAAAGGCTCTTACCTTTAATGGTAGCCTGACATGCGACAACTTCAATACCGGGGAATTCGGGAAGATTCACTCTATAGAAGGAATGGCACTTTTTGATCCCCAAAAGTACCCCTCCTCCACGTGAATCCTCACGATCCAATCGAATAATGTTAAAATCGTAAAAAGGGAGATCAATTTCTGAAGAGAGCCGTGTTTCACAGAGGGCAAATGCATCGCAATTATTGTTATGGACTAAATACTTGAACGAATCTAATTTCGGAATAAGACTTCGACAATTCCACTGTAGAACAGTGATCAAATCCCCGACCTCATTTGGAAAATTATCCATCGAAGGAGATGATAGCTGCAAGAAGGGGCCATTTTGAAGTCAATTGCTTCAAGAAGGATTTCACAGTCGGAAGCAATGTGAGGACAATGCTTTTCAGAGGATCAGAAATGTTGAGGTATTTGAGAATACCGTCCACAATGTCATCAAATGAGAACAGCCCAGATGAAGAAGGGGTTTCTGTTCTTAAAATTGGGGCATCAGGGGTTTTGGATGTCCCCGGAAGTGGTGGAAAATCCTGGGTATAGTCAGTTCTGCGGAATCCACGAGGAGTAGAAGTCTCCTTTTTTCCACCACTCCTTGATTTAGGCAAGCTGATTTGGGGTTCTTTATTTGCAACAATCCGCGAACGGATGCGCTTTCGTTTCCGTGCAGAACCTTCCGGAAAACTGAAAGAAGTTCCCTCCTCAGCCAAGTCAGAGTCAGTCTCGTCATCTGACAAAAGAGAAAAGGGATTTTTGTCATTGGTCGATGGCGTGGCTGTCTTAAGCATTTCTGCAAAAGACCGCCTGGAACGTTCCTTAAGGGAGCGTTTCATTTTGTCCCCGAGCTGTTTGTACGCCGGGCACGACGAGAGAGCATGAGGAGGAGTTCCGTTGCAGTACACGCATTTTGGTGCAGTAGCTGCGCAGGCGCCATCCTCATGCTTCTCCCCGCATTTGGAGCAGCGTGCCTTGTTGCCGCAGTGGGAGGCCGTATGTCCCAACCGCTTACAATGCTGGCAGTTCATGACCCGAGGTACAAACAACCGCACAGGAAGACGAAGTTTTCCCAGCTCGATGTATTGAGGAAGGGCAGATCCAGAAAAGGTCACCCGAAACGAGTCTGTGGGGGTAAAACTCTTTTTACCCTCGCTGAGCGATACTGACTTCATTCTATGAACGGCCAGTATCTTTACCGGAGGAAGCAAGGGGTTCTTGAATCGGCCAACCGCTTGCTTCTCCAGTATCTCGGGGTTCAGACTCGCCTCAGTGACCACGCCTTCGATCTCCACATCAGAGGCTGGAATGTACACCCTATATTCCAGTGTGAAAAATTGGGAAACAGCAATTTCATTGGCCTGTTTCAGGTTAGCGACGGTCACACGAAGTTTGTTGTGCCTAACCTTCGTTATTTCGGTCACGGCAGAGAATCGCTTTGTCAGATCATCAGATATCTGAACAACATTCAAGGGTTTGTTTTTGGGCTGAAAATAGACAACCCATGGGCCAGTCGAGTCATTCGGGTAGGCCCGCAATCTGGAGCTTTTCTCAGCCTGCCCATTGAAAGACTGAGACGACGAACCATGGATGACATCATCATTCTTCTGAGATGAATGGTCATCCATGTCGTCTTCTGACAAAACATCCATTTTGTTCAACTAGTGGGAGCGCAAAACGCTCTCCCACTGAACGCACAGACACAATACACAGAAAACACTACAAACACAGAAATACAAAATGAAAATTTAACTAATGGGGGAGTAAAAGAAACAAGAAAAAAACAAAAACTTATCTGATAATCCTATACTACTACCACCGAGCGTTATATGTGTAGGCGTTTACACAGATGGCTGGGAAGCGACGCGCAGCGTGGATGACCTTCGCTGTGGTGCACTTGATCGAGGCGCGGCACTCAGCGCACACAGGCGCACGATGATTGATGAACGATGAAGATGTAGAAACGGGTGCTCACACTCGATGATGATGATACGTGAGCGGGTATGCGTAAGCGCGTATGCGTGACCACGCAACGATGATGCCCAAATTTGTTTGCGAATTTCCAATAGCACGGATTAATCTTTCCGAAAATGACACTTTCTACTAAAAAAAAACTCACTTTTCGATCAATTTACCGGGAACTATGCCAGGAGTCACTTAGTGAGAAAAAAAACTGATAAATTATATCAAGCGAATACCGAAAAAACTTCCAAAACAACGGAGCGCGAAACAAGTCGACCGTACTTCTTGCTAGGACGCAGTGGGATGGTGACGGTGGTAATAAATGAAACATTATTTAATTCTATCTATTGGCTAGTAGCGAGATAGATGGTGATCAGAGACGAACCAGCCCACGGCTTAAAATTTCTCTAATAAAGGAAAAAAAATATAGTTGGAATATATATTCAGAGAGATGAACATGTGCCCTTGCTCACTGAATTATCACTTTGCTATGTCTATGCAAATTACGCCATTAATTTGACTTAAATTTGCTCACGACAAAAAAAAATTATAGCAGTTTGAAAGAATGGCCTTCACATCACTTCAAAGCCCAAGATTGTGACTTCCGGTGTTTAAAATAGCCCAAGTAACATTGCAAGTTTTGTCATGGTTTTAAAGCATTCGACAAGTCTAAATCATGGTCCACAGAACCCTCATAAAACCAAATTTGTTACTTGGGAGGTGCACATAAAGTATAAAACAGAAATTTTCAGAACGGGGTTAACACAACTATTGGCAGCAAAATGAATAACGAAAGTGTTCAAATTTAAAAGTTAACCTATTTTTTTACATGATGAAACAAAAATCAAATTGCTATAACTTGTCTTTGCAGTGAACAAATTTTTCAAATTAAAGGCATTTCATCGATCAATATTATGACTTTAAATGAACAAAGTTTCAGTTGACTTGGTCCACTGCATTTAGTTCAAGAAATAACAGTTTGAAATAGGCCAGTCTTGATGCAGGGTCATCTACTCAAGCTCTAAACTAAACCGAAAAAACCTTGAATAGTTGATTGATCTAAAATACGCTCACCCCACAGTTATGGTTCCCTTTAATTTGATTAATATGCTAGACTGACTGATCCATAGTTGTTGTCAGCTTTGAGACATTATGACGAACTTCCTGAAAAGTCGTTGTTGATTTTTTTTCGGTAAGCTAAAAGAAAATCACGATGTTATATAATTTTATCCGGTACTGTACATTGGCTTCATCCGGATATGATCCATAACTCATAAGTAACCATATTCTGACTTGAATCAAAACCCACCATGCGACGCTGCACATCACATACGAATTTGTGTCCAGCACCATATTGTCTACAACTAGATATGTTTCAGGTGCCACCGTAGAAGTAACAAGAATCTAACACAGTGGCGTCGCGTCCACATGTGCAAGCTGTGCACGACACAGGTGTAAACAATTAAAAAAAATGTGTTTAGATTTTAAAAGATTTTATGGTCACATTATAGCTGTACTTCTTTGCTCCAGACCACAAAAAGGGTTAAATCCAGTTGGGATGGTCTGCCTAATCCTTAATGCATTGATTTCTAAGCATGCCGATATCACTACCATGACAAAACTCGTTAAATAGTGCACCGAGCTCTTTTCGGTGGCGGGTGGCAAGTTTGTGAATGGCCAAATGCCTGATGTAAGCCAAGCAGACCTTCTATCACCTCTTCAAACATATCACACATTTTCCACAATACATGACGGATTGCACCACTGGTTGTAATTCAAGCTTTCAGCAGTCACGCGTCAAACGGGAGCATCACGGAAACAGTAGTCTGGTACGCTTTGGACGTTATCATACTTGCAGACCGGTTTGAATGTGTGAGTTTAAATTAGAAGAACATTTGTGATGTGTGCCCAAAGTGTGCATTTCTCGCTGTGCACTTGGATATTTGATTGCAGACAAAGAGAGTAATGAAGAAAGAGAGCGCAAAAGCCGGCTCTCACTCTCTTGTCAGTTGTGAATCTCTCAATTACCGATAGTTGCGCCGGTGTGCCTGTCAAAACTTATGAGCTTCCCCTGGTTCATTCTGATGGTGTTGTTCTGATGAATAAAGAGTTTTTTAATTCAAGTTCACTACCCAGGGGACTATGAATTTTGTTCTGTATCAAAAAATGTTTTCGGAAGTGTTTGACGGATATTCTTTATTACACTTCAGTCGAAAGAGTTAACCTTTTGATAAAAACGAGAATTCAAGCTGAACATTGCATTAGGTCCTAAGTAACATTGACAGATTCTCTCCGTCGACTTTCTCTTTGTACCTCCACGGCCATGTAAATACATTCCCAAGTATTTTCAGTAAAGAAGCTTTTATCTAGCATCTAAAACGACAAACACAACAGAAATGGTTATGTGCTCAAGTTATTAATGAAATAGAAAGTCGACGAAGAGAATCGATCAATATTACTTAGAACCTAATGCAATGTTCAGAAGGAATTAGTTGAATTTGGCGATTCTTCCTACTTCGGTTACGCGAAAAGGGCCATACAAGTTTTGTTTATACAAGATGATAGGTTCTTCAAACGTTACGTTAGGTAGTGATTAATATAGTGATGGAGAATATGTCCCTCGAATTCATGGAGCATTGAAAAATAAAACCAAAACTATTATGTGGTGGTAAACTATACACGAACAGAGCTTGGTGCACAGGTAAACAAATGAGGAACGCGACGCCTCTGATCTAACATGAGTCAATATTATATAATATATTTTAAATAATTACTTAGGTTGATCCTGAAAGTAGGATCTACTAAGTTAGCTTTTTACAAAAACAAAAAAGTGTTTAGGGGCTGTTCATAAACTACGTAGACAGTTTTTTTTGGGATTCTTGACCCCTCCCCTCCCCCTGCGTAGACAATTGTCCATACAAAAAAAATTAATTTGTATGGGCCGTGGATAATTGCCAACCCCCCCCCCCCCACCTTAAACTGTCTACGTAGTTTATGGACAGCCCCTTATTTGTCATTCAATTCCACTTAGTAATTTTCATTCATGACAGTAACGCATTTCGACTACAACATTCACACCTATTAAAACCGTGTAGCCCTCTTAAATACTCATCTTCTATGTAAACATATCAAGATCAGGTATCAAAATGAAACTACAACGAATAAATTCGAAACCTACTTACCTAATAAATCAAGATTCAAGTATTGAAGGATTATCGATTTTATCAAGGAAAAATCCCCAAGGCTTGGTAGCCGTCATAATAAAACTTATGAATTGGGATGTTAGTGGAATACTCACAAGAGTAAAACTGGTGGTTATTTTCCATTCAATTCCACTTAGTAAGGGGTTCAGGATTTAGAAGGTTTCAATAAGTCTTTAGTGGAAATGATACTAGTGAAAGATGCACATTGTAGTCGAAATATGTATCTGTCATGGATACAAATTACTTAGTGGGATGAAATGGAGCATAATCACCTTTTTTACGCTCTTGTGAGTATTCCACTAACATCCTAATTAATAATTAATAGAAGCCACTATGGTGGTAAATTTGCAATAGGTGGCTCAAAATATTTGTTTTCTCCTAATTTTCATTTCTAAGCCACTGTACATTGTCAAGGTCCAGATAAGACCCGGTTTCCCCCTCCCAAAGAACTGTCCATACACTTTTAAAAGGCAAAATACATCAGGCAACTAAACAAACCATTTGATGGTATAGTTATTTAGTTAGTTTTCTTTATCTGAGAATATATTATAAAGATTATTGGTTGACATATTGAGCTCCTTGCACTATAGGCAGAATTTTGGACACACCCGAATATGTTCGGGACCCATCATGTGACACTTCACAGCATATGACCATTCTGTATCAAGACTATTGGCGGACACATTATCAAAGTCAAGCCAGCATATACGTTCTACATTGCTTGGATATTGGGCCTGGGATTTTGACCCAAAATGGCAGCTATTTCTCAAAATTAGTTAAGAAAACATTCCTGAAATCATGATAAATGGCACTGTTTTCAAATCGAAAGTAATACAATGGGATCAAAAATGGAGAACAATTCTCAAAATAGTGCCAAATCAACATTAAAGTTGGTAATTTTCTACCAAACATGCTGTGTGCAATCAGGTACCTATTTGATAAAAATTGGAATCAAATGCTGTAAACCGAGTGACCCTGTTATCAATCGTTAAAATCTTACGTTGGACCCATTTTTCAATCCTAAAGCCAGTAAAGCAAAAATGGTGACTCAATTAAAAGGCAAACACATAGCATAGATATAACAAACAAAATGAAAACACATCTGACCAAATAATAGCTTGCATGCTCAATCGTATCAAATTTCATTTGCCTTTCGTCCTGACACTCGTTGTGTTGAATTAATTGTATCAACAAAATCGTAATTCGCCTGATTGAATTGCCTGGTCGTAACCTTAATTGACAACAACATGAGCTCGATTCATATTTCATGATCGGCAAGCACAAAGACGCTGACGAAGGGCGCAATTTGAACAAAACTGACCTGGTGTACGATTTTTTTTTATCTCCTGCAATCAACCGTCGTCGGTCGCCATAACTAAAACATAAAGCAATCAATAAACCTTACCGTGTCTGATTGAAGCCTGAAGTACGTACCATCATCGTATCATGTTCGAACGAAGGTTGTTGCAATCGTAATCGTAAAAAAAAAGCCTTTGACGAGTACCGATAGGTACTTGGTAAGTATTTCATCTTTGCACTGCTTTGTGTTTTTCTTAGTGTTTGATCAAAGCATGGAAACGGGAGACGCAACAGGAATCAATCAATTCTATATTGTTGACTTTAATGAAAGCTCAACGAGAAAGCTTATTGAATTGAAATTGTTTACGAGCGCATAGACGGGAAAACCAGCGAAGGATGAATTAATGCTGCGGGGAAATCAGTAATTTTTCCCCATCCCGACGATCGATTGGTGGCGGCAGATGGGTGGTTTTGAGCCGGGACGATATCCCGCTATACAAATATTGAACCTGAGTTGGCTATTGATACGACAATCTATTGTAGTGCTTAAACCCTTTCTGCCATTGGCATGTTTATTGTTTGTCTTTATTATGGGTTGGAGCTCTCAAGCGACAAGAAAATGGATTTTACCGAGCAAAGATGGTCGCGTTTTTCCTGAACCAGAAGCATGGAACCAATAATTCCTGGATATATTACCTGCCTTCCCATTGTTTCGTAAAACGTGTTTCCTTCTTCGTTCGAGTGTACCCACCTAAAAGCGGAAGTGGAAAACATATTGACACTTGAGATGATCATATACAATTCGTTCTGCACCGTTCGAAAACTATATTCCAAAACGA
This sequence comes from Ochlerotatus camptorhynchus, assembly GCF_037179485.1. Taxonomy (NCBI): domain Eukaryota; kingdom Metazoa; phylum Arthropoda; class Insecta; order Diptera; family Culicidae; genus Ochlerotatus; species Ochlerotatus camptorhynchus. The sequence continues at coordinate 650,583 of NW_027040743.1, forward strand.
GGAAAATGGTCAGTCGCAAGTGTTCTTTTACAGTTTGATGGCGTATGGTCATCTTGGCGAGGATTTTGGCCTGGATACGTTCACACGGACTAGTGCGGTCATAAAGCGGAACAGGTTTATGTTTGGTGCTTGAAAGTAGTGTGACGATGCGAAGTTTAGGTATCGTAAATTCGTTTGCACTTTTGAGGATGTCTTTTTTTTTCGACGAACTGGCTCCGGTACAAACAGCGGTAGGTAAGTAGGTAAAGTTGTCATATTTTACAGTCGCTTTTGTCTAGTTTACGACGGTGCCAAACAGGTTATGTCGATCGTAAATCGAGTTGGTTTTGCTCATAAGCTAGCGAATATGGGTTTGCCCAATGACTTTTTCGTATATGGATGGGCGGGGTTTTTTGTTGGGCTGAGTGTGAGAGAACAGTACAATCGTAATTTAGTATCAGAAATTTTGTTAGAAGAAGATTGACATTTATGACGTGATAAATGACGGTAGCATCAAAAATAGGATGGATGAATTTCTGTAAATAGGCTCTTAGGAGCCAAACGTTTATGTTTCATTGATTTACGAACGGTAAATGCGAGTCAAACAAATCTTCACTTGTGATTAATTTTTTTTTTTTTTTTTTTTCATTATTGTGTAGAAATTATTGTTTATGCTATCCATGTTTCATGACCCACCGTATTAAGAATTTTACGAATTCGGTTAAAAAATTTGAAGTGACACATACAATTCTTAATTAATCTTGAATTTCAATTCATATGAAACTTTATAAAATTCTTGAAAATGAATTCCACAAGTTCTTTGCAAGTTATCTTCCAGATATTTTATTGATATTGATTTGAAAAATGGTAACTACACCGAACGCCATCCAAACGGATCATAAGGCCAAATGGGTCACACGCAGTAAAATATGCGAGACTAAGACAATTTATGATTCTGGAACTACGAAATGTTTTCAAGATAATGGATTTGAAGAAATATAGTATTTATGGGTCACAATACTCTAGACACATATGCTCAAAAACTAAGAGTTAGAATATGGAGAAAAATCCAGATTGAAGGAATTAGAAATTATTTTAATGCTCTGGGACACTTTAAACTAATTAAGATCTAAGGATTTAAGAAAAATCTTAAGATTACTTTTGCATCATAGCAGAACAAAATTATGAATTTATATTTATTAGAGAAAACCTGGTGGATTTTCTTGATAAAGTTGAGCTTAAATTTGGCAAGCAATGGTTAAATTTAGAAACCACAGTAAACATTGTACTCCCGATAGCTACGAACCCGAGCAAAGTCGGTTAACAAAATAAAAGCAAATCGATATTAAACTGTGCAGTTCCTATCATAATGAAAACTCATTTTGATTTCAAATGTTGCGACATAAGTCTGATATCATATTGTGCTTTCATTATGCAGTCAAGACTTTTTAAATGAAAGCAACTTAACTTGAAGTTCTGCTGTTTACGTCTTGTTTAAAATGTAATTGAAATTCTTCTGTCGATGATTATTGTTTATTTGATTTGTTTAACACATTTTAGGTCATTCGTGACTTGCCCGGGGTGAGATTGGAGCCCAAGTCTTTCAGTTTGAGAAACATGAATGATAACTATTTACTCCAGGCCCGTATTCAGTTAAACATTATGAATGCTAAATCAGTAATCAAATTGATTTCATTGAAAGCAGGATTAGTTTTCCGTTTGCTTCAATAGTGTAAAATTTTGCTCTCATTTTTGCTGTGTTAACCGTTAAGTCAACCAAAATGAGATCAACTGGAGTATTCAAAATAAGTTACATCATAACAGCAAATTTTGGTTTCAATTTGATCTTCAACTTTCCTCGGGAAGCCCAATGTATTGGTTTAAATTGAAATTATAAACCCAAATCTCGATATGCCCATTTTAACGAAAAATCTCTCAGTCCAGCAATCAGCACAGCTTTTCATCACATCACACGTCACACTGTGCCATCTGGTATTACCATTTTCGGTGAAATCAGGGATGATTTTGTCAATTTGACTGTTTCCGTCTCCGGCACAACCTCACAATTTAATCTGTTTAGTCATTTCACGCCAAAGCAACAAATCATTTGTCAAGAGTCACTCCCATGCATACACTACACACATACGACGATCAAAACTGGCCGGGCTTGTTTCAATCCACCGAACAAACACATCCGTTTTCGAGGAAGGACCTTTTTCTCGCTCGGACCATCATCGCATCCATCGCATCGTCGAGATCTGAGCCCGTCCGTGATTCGAAGCCTCACTGCTCGTTCGTGCTGTTAACACCCAAGCTTGTGATTTCCTTTCTGCCGTTTTTGCATTGTTCAATATTCAACGTTGCGTGATTTATTCAGCATTTTTTCACCTTTCAGTTTGTTCACTTTTCTACCTCAAACTGCCACCCGTCAGCGCCCTTCCTCTATATGGAGGGAGGTGGGCGCGAGTTCACAAAGCTCTTGACTCAATCGGTTTGATTCAGTATTTTTTGCTCGCGCTGCCCAGTTCAGTATGTGTGTACCTATGTTACATTTTTTTTCCTCGGAAACGCCTCCACATCCTCGACTATGCAGCGGCTCTCTTTTCACAGTTTGCCATAGAATGCCATTATTATTCCAGATTTCAAACACGTAATCATTCAAAAAATCATACTTCAGCAAACATTATTCCCGCATGCAGAGGCTCAGACGCTGTTATTGGGAGAAAGGCTATCCTGACCGGGCGAGGACTAGGTTACGTTACAACAACGGTAGTTTGGCATATCTAGCTAGCAACGAGCAATGAATGCGCTGGAAGTGGTTCTCAACCTTTCGTTATTTGCAAAATATCTTCGTTATTTGTATTTGCAAAATATCTAAGGTTCTACATAAAAAGCTCCTGAAATTCAGATATTGATGCTCTACAGACTCATCGATGCCAGACTAATTTTTAACCCGTAGAGCATCGTAGAGCGCCATAATAAAGGCTGACTAAAAGTAAATTTGTACGCGTAAAAAGTCCTGTAATTCCTGATTCAATAAGTACAAAAAGTCCATGAATGGATGCTTTACAGTACTTTTATTAAAACTTCAAAGTTACAGCATTAGATGGTTACATTTCTCCAGTTCGAACGAAATCTCGCACCTTCCTCTTGATGGAGCCCATCAGCGTCTGCACAGTGGAAACGGACACGGAATCAGTGCTTTTCTTCCATTTTGCTCTCTTTTGCAGAATGTCCTTGACTGCCCCGTCGCTTCGTCAAAGTCACTGCTTTGAATTTGCCCAGTATTTTTCAATTGGTCGAAATTCCGGGCAATTCGGAGGATTCATTAGCTTGGGGACAAAATCGAACTTGTTTGCAGCATACCACTCCAAAACCAATTTGGAGTAGTGGCAGCTGCCCAAATCGTGCCAAAAGTTGGCTTTGCCTCTATGCTTGCGGATGAACGGGAATTATTTGGTGCAAGCAATGGAAATATTTACCTTATTTGACAAAACTCACGTAACCATGACGTTTGATTATTGAAAACAATTTAAATGAAGAAAAGAGACCCACTGTTGTCATGATTACCTGAGATTTGTCAAATGATGTAAATATTTACACCGATTGCATCGAAGAATACACGCTTTTTCAGGCATTCTTCGATGTAAACATGGTATGTCATCGTCGAGGGTGTAGTTCCGTTTTTAAGCCACAACTGCAAATCCTTCTTCGCGAACTTGTCGGCAAACACGAACTTGAATCTTTCCGGCACATCCCCACGTCCAGCCGCGATGTAAAACTTTTGACCGGGAAGCTGCTGACGTATGTTTCGTCATCGATCAAAGTGCAGCCCTTGTTTCGTCAAAACAAAAACGCGCATTTGGCCACGGAATTCTGCTTCATGTGCTGGTTCGGATGAACACTGGCTTTGTACGACGTGTATCCTTCCCTGGCAAGGATGTTCCATACCGTTTGAGAGTTGGCGTTGTACCTTCTGGACACATCTCGGATCGAAAGACCGGGGTTGGCTTTAACGCACCTCAACACCTTGCTGCGCAGCTGACGATCGCTGGTTCCACTGGTCCGCTGATTCCTTTCCACACTCAGGGTTTCCTTGTAGGTTTTGAGCATTCGACAAACTGTTGTTTTCGGAATCTTCAGCACTTTAGCCAGCTTGGAACCACTGCGGATTTTCCAGGTGTTTGTGCACAATATTTTTTCTTCTTTCGAGTTTCATTTGACGGTATTTCTGAACGCGACCGACTACTTTGATCTAACTTGCACCAGTTGTTCTCTATAGAAGTGTAAACAAATCACTGTCAAAGATTTTCGATTCCCAACACTGAAGGCGTGCTAGCGGTGCGTGAGGGGCGTACCAATTTACTTTTAGTCAGACTTTATCATGTGTGATCATAGCTGTAATGATCAAAGTATTTCAGGTTCTTTAAACTATCCTGAAGGTTACATCTTGATATTTTTCATGCTCAACGAAGTCTCCTGATATAATATGCGAATCCATGGAGCTTCGTGGAACCTCATCACATAATGCGTGACATAGTTTGAATTAGCAAAATATCTTAGGGTCCCATGGTCTTTTTTGATTATCACTTTGATTTATTATAAGAATAATTAAACGTTTTCTATAAATTTTGCTGAGCAGTTCTTTGAAATGACTTCAAACGTCCATTTCTCGCGGATTAAGACACATTCATAAAAACCCAATGGCAGCATCTGGTAGATTAAGTAGATCACAACATGCAATTTGTGAGAAATCGACCTTCAATGTAATTGTTTACATTAGGCACTCATGCCCTTTTCACATGTTGATGGTGGATTGTGCTAGTTTGAGCGTATTTTTTCTATTAATATTTAAGCCGATTTTACTAGTTAGAATGGGGAACTTATGTTCTTGGTTTTGCTCAGTTTTTATTTCCCAACATGAATTTATGATGAGGGGATTTTTCCATACATATTTCAAAATGCCCACGATGTCTGAATTTCTGCGACCCGTCTAAGGATAGTCTGCAATCCTCAAGTGAGTCGCCTTATATAGATTGAGAAACTCTGGTCTAGAAACATATGATTTGCCGTGGGGGGAAAATGGGCCGCCCACGGTCGGACATCAGGGTAGTGCGTTTTCACATTTTCTTCTCATTTTAAACCAACCAGAAAATTGTGGGTTTTCTGGATCTGATTACGTAAGGGAGAGTGGGGCTGGTTACCAATTCATGTTACTTGATGTTGCTTCCCGTTTTTGGTGACCCGTGATTTCAGAGCTGATTGGTTTCCAGACGTATTCGTGATTGTGATTGATACAGTGCTGCAATTTTGATATTGGAAAATATTGATAACAATTCGGTGCTAATCCAAGTTTTCAAACTCTTGACTCTTGACAAACTTCTAAGGCCAATATCCCTTAATTTTACTTATTTTTTATTATCACTTATTTTACCTGCCTGTAGTTAAAAGTGAATTCGCATGGATGGCTCAAGCGGAATGGTTTGTTGGTACAACCCAATGTGATGTAAACAGGTGTGGCAATGTGAATCCGTCGTATGTTTCGTTCTCTCGCTGTTCAAATGGTTGACGGATTGTGACGTCATACTCCACCATAACAGTGGAGGAACAAAAGAGACGGCAAATGCTCTGGGCCTTTCCTGTTTACATCTCATTTGTTGCAACCCACTGTTGTACGGAAGGAGCGAGGGTTAAAATCCAGTGCAAATAGTTTAACATTATTACTTTTATCCGAATCCAGTTTTTCCTGCTCTCTCCTGGTCGGTCACACACAGGGGGGGAGAGATAGAGAGTAACAGAGTAAGCGGGTTTTTATTTCTCGCTGCCTACTGGGATCCTTATTTGGTAATGCCCGGATTGTCGGTCTGTCGGTCTGTCGGTGCTACTCGACATTATCCAGTGTGGTTGGTGGCAGCCATGCGCGTGTTTGCTTACAATTCACGTTCGAGTGAAATATTTGCATTACATTTATGTGAAATGATGCTTCAATATTTATTGCATTTTCGGGTCTTTGTTGCGGAACCCAGTGTTGTCCACATTGGAAATCCATTCGGTGGGTTTTGGGACAAGGAGTAACTGAGGTCGGAAAGGTGTTCCCGAGGCTTGCCGATAGATTTACCAAGCCGATGAGTGATGATTGCAAACATTCATGGTGGGTTATTGCACACGTGGAGAATGCTCATCGAACGAACAGGGAACGTGTGTGCACATGTTTCCTCATAGGATTTTTTTTAGAGAGCAATGGTATGATGGTAGATTGCAGGACCGATGAATTGAAAACCGAGCCTATTGAAGTTGATTGAAATCATCGGAAATACAACACTTCAGTTTTTGGGAATTACTGATGAAGTGAAGTTTCCACGAAGCATGGAGTGGTTTGCTACTGAGTGAATGAGGGTCATTATGTAATGAATTGATTGTTGGTTTTGTGGATCAATTGCTTTCAGTTTATAATCATTGTTGAGTGAGTAATGATCGCTTGGACATGTACTAAATAGTTTAGTTAATTATGCTATATATAACTGTTTGACTGACGTCACAATTGATAGATTCAAACATGATGTAGAGGGATTTAGGTTAAATTAAATAAATGCTGGAATGTTCTTATGGTTTACTTGATTAATAGATCTGTTTCATCCATTTTTTTTCTAACTTGAAATTTTAGTTCCTAGTAGCCCTGGGCTGTCTCCAATTTTCGTCTTCTTATTCATTCTTCTTGCTGATTTTGATCTAATGCAAAATTTTCAGCTGCTCAACTTATAGCTAAAACGTTTACTATCGTGAAACCGAACTTTTTGTCAGTGCGAACCTCAACCTGAGCTAGGTTTTAAAAACTAACGACGTTTGTCAGAAAACAAGTAGACCAATCTTGATACCCGATCCAGGTTGGAACTGAATAATAAACGAATTCGCTATAAGTCTTCTCTTATGCAATTTCACAGTTATGAGATATTTGAGATCTTTCTAGGTAAACCAACACATTGATTTTTATATTGTGTGGCAAGTACAATGATTCTATACAACAACGGTTCTCAAACTTCCGTTAATTGAAACCAACGTTCTAAATTTCCATAAACTCGCGACTTTCCAAGAGGAGTAAGATCTTAAAACACTAAAAGAAACATTCAAACCCAATTCCCAGAAATGTGATTTTTCCCCTACTGGAAAAAATAGATTCCAATAGATAAATTTATTACAAAATCAAACAACCTGCATGATTGATTGAAATTTAAAAACTTTCTTATATAAGACAGTTAGTTGTGTTAAAACCATTTCTAACTATGCGTGTTTTTGTATAGCTTTGGCTGGTCCTCTATTCTGAGCTTTTTCATTGGACACGCACGGTCTATGTTGAAACAGCTCAGTAGTGAACTCTGTCAAAGCAATATCTCAAATCTTGACGTACCACGATTCCAACGTCATAAGAAACATCGCCGAGTCCAAAAAAAATACGATCTTTATAAACGTCCACAAAACTATACCAGTCTGCACAGAAGAGCAGCCAGCAGTGCGGTGCAGTGCCCATTGCATCCCGTAGTTTTGGCAATAGTGCCTCAACCCTTCCCTTATACAGAGCCAGAACTGTCCAGCGCATGAAAAGATCAACATTCTTTTCCACTGCTTTTCGCACCAGGAATTGCCTGTAAGATTGTTTTGCTCCGAGTGAAAAACAAACTCCGAGCAATGGAAAAATCTTACATACCACCGACCGGTTCAAACGTCCAAACATACCTTCAACAATATTAATGACTACAAGCATTTTTCTTTTGTCTTCTTGACTGCGTGGCATAACACGTTTAGAATGCACCCTGCTGGGGGCCACTGCACTGGGGGAGATGGGGAATCGGGAGATATAGTTCCTCACGTTTGCATCGTTGCTCGTTGGGTGACCTTTTTCTTCGATGGTTGCACTCGCTGAATCTGCAGCCAGTTGCTCGTTGGTTCGGTTTTGGGACGAAAATATGCAACACGTACAACTCACATTTTCCCTGCTGTTACGCTGCTGTTGCCAGCTCATACCTACATACCTATCTACTAGGGAAAAAAAATGCATAGATATTCCAAACGTTGACGATGTCCGGGATGCAGTCATGCGGTGGCCAAAGACTTCGCAGCTTGATGCAGATACTGCTGACGTGCTGTGAAGGGTGGGAGGGGGGTAAAAGATGGATGCTGCAACGTGCATTCATACTCAGCAGGCAAAAGACAAGACGACGACGAGCTCTAACATAAGAATTTGATACGTGACTGGTCCCTGCGCCCTATGTGGGTGCTGATGCTGTTGGCATGCCATACCAGCGAGGATTGGCTACGCAGAGTTGACTGTTGGAATAATATCAAAACTTTTGCATCTTTTCAAAAGATTTGCTCATTTTTCCACTTGACCAAATAAAATTTCCTCCGCTTTTTTTCGTGCCTTGCTCACTTCTACATAGCTGCGAGAGCTTGCTTTTTTGTGTTTGCCTCTTGGAAAGTAGCCATGCTTCGCAGTAGAGATAGAACAAGACGAAGTTGGTCATTTTCGGTGAGCCAGGCACGATTCTTTCTTTGTCAAGATTTTCATGATGGTTGTTGTGCTAGTTTTTTCCATTTGGATCTGAAAAAGGAACAAAAACGGAATGTCGGTCGTTGTTTTGAGCATAGCCATTGTTGATGCGGGAATAACAATGTAGAAACTTTGGCTGGCTGCTGAACATTACATCAATGAACTGTTTTCTTGGAATTTCCACTATAATTTCCTAAAATCCTTTTGAAACAAGAAAATCCAAATTGTTTACACTGTACACCGCTAAGTTTCTGGGTCAAACATCAAACGAAACCACCCTTTTACCGAGCTATTTAAAACGATTCCACGCTAATCAAAACCCATAAATCAAAACTAATATTTACACTGGCATTGCATTCCTGGGCTAAATTCCTCACTTTGCTGCCGGCTTTCCGTGACTCTTGAGGTGCGTGAAAAAACGCGTTCGATGTCGTTTGTATAGAGGAAAAACGGTTTCGTGTTGTTAAAAAAAATACTAGGTGAAGAAAATCCACACATTTATTTCTTTTCCGATGAAACCAGAAAAAATAGTATACAAACCAGCCACCATGCCGCTTCCTAGCTCGATAAGATCTTAATTGCTGCTGCTAAATCTCGGGCTCGCTCGCGACGTTTGTTTACGTGCCTAAGCGGCTCGGAAAGGCATTTGTGACGAGTTGTTTTCCTCCGTCCGGAGGAGCCGCGTGGAATGACCTTCCCAACCAACACGGGATGAAAGAAGTGAAGCGAAAGGGTTTCTGCCCCCATCCCACTCAAATCCCCTCTTAATCACCGATATAAACAGCGATGAAAATCCCTCAGATTTATAAATACATTAATGACTTAATTAGAATTTTTTCGTCGTCGTGACTACCACCCTTGGAAAGCGTCGAAGAATTTAAGAAACGACTCCTCGTCTCCTGTGCGATGATGCTAGTCGTAGGATCTGAGAAAAACAACATCGCTTCAACCATTTTCGACGGAAAATAGGTCAGATATGTATCTACCTGCCCCGTGGAGCAGGATCAAATTTCAGCTGAAAAGTTGAACATTTTTCGCGAAAAGAGAGAGCATTAATTTGGATGCTGATTTGAAGAACAAAGCCCATGCGCTAGCAGCTGTTGGTGAAATTTGTTTGTCACCTTGTTTGTCGGAAAGAGCAATTTTAAAATGGGGACATTCTTTTAAAAAGATGACGCAAAACATCGTTTGAAAATACTTTCCCAAAAAAATACAGATATTTTTTTCACAGAGTAGATGAGAAACTGCAATTAAACAATGTCACGGTTTTCAGCTAATCATAACGCAGTCAGGGTTAAGTCCACTCTTTTAGATGGGGTTGTTGGTTGCGTGGCCAAAAGCCAGCAAATACAATCGTATGTTAAATTGAGAGAAGAACCAGGACGTTTGGCATTTCACTTTGATTTGGGTTTGGAAATAATATTTAATGTTTAATACCATTCCATTCCATTTAATTATTTCTCTTGATTTGCTTTCCGTCGATCTTGTTTTCCGTACTGAGTACCAATACTACCGACGCCAGGGAGGAAGCTCCCACACCTGGACCCTACTTATCGACTCATCATCACTCATGGACTGGGGACCTACGGCTTTAATTCCTTGGAAGGTGTGCTTAGAGATTTTATGGCTCAGAAAATCCCACGCATATCACTACACCAACGGCACCGCTGGGTTCCATTTCTGTTTATCAATTGTTTTGACCAATTAGACTTCATCCTAAAATCTTTTAGGAGATCACAAATAAGCTTAATTTTGAATAACTCATGTTCAATAGTAATGCTAAGGCTAAACTTATTGGAAAAATAATATCAAATTGACTTAGAAGGTTGAACCTAATAGGAAAATGAATCAAAACTTATTGAGTATGGGATATGTAGAGTAAGGGAGATACTTCAAATTTTAAGGTTACAGAATTTCGAGGAAATAGTTTGTATATCCTTTATCATCGATTTCACTTTTCACTTTTCCAATCGTTTGTTTTTTTTTTTTTTTTACTTAATGCTTTTCCTACTATTTAAGCATTATCTTCACACATTTTTGCCTCATTTTTATTTATTTTTCTACCCTTTTGGGAACATGCATAAATCTCGAAGCACTTTAGGGGGAGGGGTATGCGGAGTATGCAGACGTTGAGCGGCCAGGGAGTAGCAAAATAAGCTACGGTTTAAAATTGGTTCTAAAATATGCTACGTCACTTATGGTTGGCCTCTTTTCAACCAATTTTATCATCTCTTACTTTTGTCATGAATTCTCTTTTTGCATTTCAGGCCATTTTTGCGACTAAATTGCTTACTCTTTTAGCTCGCTTGTGAACTTTCTTATCTTCTTTTTACCAATTTTGCCTTTGATACTCTTGGTTTTTGGCTTTTCAGCCATTTTAAGCTCATTTTGCTTTGTCATTTTTTATTTTCTGGCTATTTGAATTCTGCTTCTTTTTTTAGGCATTTAAGATTAGCTGAAAAGTTCTGTTTGTTAATTACTTTCAATACGCTCAAAGTATATAAATTGAAATTATTGCTATTTTCAAAGTATTTAAGTAACTAATTTAAATTCCACGCACTCATACCAGGAAGTGCGTGACCATCGTCGGGATTCCTCTTTTAATCGATGATCTACAGGGTGTCTGCAAATTATCCATACAGATTTAGCTAAACATACCTATTTGGTTTAATATCTCGACCTATTGTCTTTATACGCAGTAAGTTTGGTAAAGTTGTGATTTCAAATTCTTGCAAAATGCGCGGAACAGTTGTTAAAATTTTTCGTCAACGAACAACTGTGTCAGAGATTGATACGCGCTGCATGGCGAATGACACAGTAGGCTGCGCTTGAAAGCTGACCTGTTTTTCTTTTGCTGTGTATTTTTCGACAGCAAATTGAACATTTTTTGGTTTTAAATTTGTTAATTTGTGTGCTGAAATTTAGTTTCAAATGTCCATAAAGTTATCATTTAGTTATGTATCGTGTTTTGCCTGTAATTGCCTTGAGTGACTCGGTTGACCTTGAATCTAACCTCCAGAATCTACGACGCAGCTTCAATTCTATTGTTCGGTGTCGGTTCTCATTGCCTTCCGGGAGCCCGATTCTTCAAGTTCGGATGGCACACTTTCGGCGTGTAGTTCTATTGAGAGATTCATCACCGTGGGCGGTCCGGTTGGTGAATTAGCCCGGGAATGTGTTGATAATGTGTTCGTCGCGAGTTTTGGTCGTGGATCAGCCATGAATCAGCAAGTTTCCACTTGCAAATGTGCTCGGCTGCTGGTCTCTCGACGGTTCCGGAGATTGCAAGCAGGGTTACTTCCACTCACTTGCTATAAAAAAATGTTTTTCGGAATTATGAAATCATGAAATAGTATAATGCTAATTAGTACTTGTAAGTTACAAGAAAAGGTCATGAAGTATATATTTGACACATAAAATCTGTCAATATTACTTTCAGTGCGTCACAATCAGCGAATTTACGACTCGTGAGCGCTCACTCTGAGTGAACGCTCACGAATCACAAGATCGCTGATTGTGACGCTCCGAAAGCGAAATTGGCAGGTTTTATAAATCAAACACATACTTTACACCCTCTTCTTGTTACTTACAAATACAACATATCATTATAACATCTTATGGTTGCATAATTCCGAAAAATATTTTTTTATAGCAAGTGAGTGGAAGCAACCCTGATTGCAAGCAATATTAAAGATGCCTCGCTGGGTACACCCAAGACTGGACGGGTGGTAGCTGGTGGCCGCGAACCACCTCCCAGATGACCATTGCAATGCAAGAAAATTTGTGTTCATTAAAGGAAGTGTTACGATAAAGGTGCATCACGAAATGAGCTGCAAAGCTTAGAGAAAATCAAAACTACGGAATGCATGGATTGGAGGATCAAGCGAACATGGTGAGACCAGTCCAAATACATTTTACAATTTAAAAAACATAAACTAAATACGTGCCTGGTTTGAAAAGAATATTTTCGAACCTGGAAGCGTGTATGTCATACCAATATCCATTTTATAACGGTGATGCATACATGCGGGGCTTATTGTAAGTGACAATAACCTCGGAATGGGCGTGACTTCCAGACATTCTGAAATGGGTTGCTGGATCTGCAATAGAGCTATAACCTTCTAACTCTTTAGTCCGGGAGTTGTGAATTTGACATAAATGTGACATTGTAGATAGAGTTCTTCCATAATAACACTGCCGGCCAGTGGGGGTTGGATTCAATACACACACACACACACACACACACACACACACACACACACACACACACACACACACACACACACACACACACACACACACACACACACACACACACACACACACACACACACACACACACACACACACACACACACACACACACAACGAACAACTGTGTCAGAGATTGAAAGACGCTGAATATTCGAAATCTACTGTGAGTGTCTCAATAAACCGATTCCAGGAGCTTAGAGCGCTAAAGGACCGCGTCGGGAGAAGAAAAAACGCACCGTTTGGACTACACAAATGCACGAGACAAACTGGCGACGAATCAAGCGAAATTCAACTATTTCCATCCGAAAATTGGCGGAATTACTGGAAATCGGGGTCGAAATCTTCCGCTGCGGCCATAGTCCATGATGACTTGAAGCATTAATCATATAAACTATGCAAAAACCACTACTTGAATGACACTATGCAAACAAATCGGTTCAGAAAAGTTAAGGTTCTTCTAAACCGGTTGTCCGAGGGCCGCCTTCAGTCAGTGCTGTTTACCGATGAAAAAAATTTCACTATCAAGCAGCATCACAACCACCAGAATGATCGGCAGTTTATTCCTGTTACTTATAAAAATCGAGGAAGTATTTCAAGGAATCATCATCCCGCTTCCGTCATGGTTTGGGCTGGAATAACTCACACCGGCAGAACCCCGTTGATCTTCATAGACAAAGGGGTAAACTTGAAGCAAGCAGTATATCAGAAGCTGTTTACTGACTCAGTTACTCCTTGGGCATCACAGTATTTCGGCAAGAACGATTGGATTTTTCAGCAAGACTGGGCGCCGGCTCATGGGTAAAAAATACTATTAGTCTCTGCGAACGCCTTTTTCCGAGCTTTTTGACGAAAGAGGAATGGCCTTCCAACTCACCGGATTTGAATCCAATGGACTATTCGGTATGGTTTATCTTGGAGTCAAGAGCCTGCAGAATCCCGCATAAATCACAGGAACATTTGAAAGCATCTCTTCTAAAGGTTTGTTAAGCAATATCTGAAGAAGAACTTGCGGCCATCGTGGATAATTTTCCGAAACGTTTGAAGACGTGTATCTCAGCACGAGGTGGCTATTTTGAAATTAACAAATGAGACTGATTTCTTCTATAAATATTGCTATAATAAACAATGTATATTGATTTTTGAAGTTGTCAATAAAAGATAATTTCAAAACCATTTTGTTGCACGGATTATTTATGGACACCCTGTAAATAGTACTAATTTGTTCCATAACTAACTAAGGATAGATAAATAAAGTTCAAAAGGCACCCTTGAGGTAAATTGACCCAGTTTTCATGGCTTTTTAATTCTCAATTCGCATTTCTGCTCATAAAACCCAGAACTAGGCAACGAAAAAAGGGCGTAGTCAAGTTTAAAAAAAAAGAGGAATGCTCAAATTTCTCGACTGAACTCAAGGAGCAAAACTCTGATTTCCTGATAAAATTTCAACCAATTTTTAAATTTGAAAACCTGCAAATTTTTAAGTGTGCCAGAATGCCTAAAGACTGCTGTCGACAGAAGGAGGCCACTCTCGATGAGTGTCACGCGATCGTCTGTTTATTCGGTAGCAACCATTGTGTGGTCCTCCTCATTGTTCTTCCTTTTGGTTTATGCTTCGTCGACTTTGAAAAGCAACCGTTTCGTGATGAGTGTGGTCAACGTCCATGGCTGCAATGGAAGCCTCTGCCCCCCGTTGGCTATACTGGCATACAATGAAATCACTTCAAGTGGATCCCGTTCTCATGGAGGATTCTTATTGGATAGTGGAAGATAAAGTGTTTTCTGTGTTGTACCTTTTGACTATAGTTTTACGAAGGTTTGTATAGTTAACAAGAAACCTCGGCTCTGCAAAGTTAATTCGATTGAGTATTAACAAAAAAAAAATATTAAACAATAAAGAATCCTTAAATGTGTCTTAAAAGTTCATAATCTTGCAATTTATTATAAGTCCAGCATCTTGAAGGTCGTTGCGTATTTTTAATCTTGAAGATTTGAGAGCTTGCAAATGGTGTTCAAACTGTCTTAATAAAAAAAAAAAAACAATTTATGCATTTCCATGAAATGGTGAAATCAATCACTAAATCGCCGGAGAGTTCAAGCAATAAAACGTCTTTGCTGCATATAAAGACTGAAAGAGCTGCACAAACATAAATAAAACAAGTTTAATATCTCTTGTTCAAAAGTTTTGTAAATCTCTCCATATCCATGATACTGATCTATGGTTTGACATTTCTTAAGACCTAGAACGTCAAACATGAGGTCTCAAATTTGATTTATTTCCACAGGGTTTCTTTTGGAGTATTCTGAAAAAGTTCTTTTAAGCATTTTCTCGAAGTTCATCTTTTTAATATTCCCTTTTAATTTTCTCCATAAAACTTTAGTAATTCTCTCCAGAAAACTATAGGAATTTACTGTGCAAACTTCAACGAATACGAAATAATTCTCGTTGGACTACCATGGAGTTCTGCTCAGAATTTTACTGAACAAAAACTCGTGGAATCCCCACTTACAAAACTTCAATTGAATTTTCCACTCTTTCCCTTCCAATTCTGCTAAAATAATCCTAGCAATCACGGGAAAAAATCCGATCTCCGAAATGAGAAAAATGACTCTTGATTTCATGAACACAGCGTATTTTCATGTTATGAAAATACACCATGAATAATATTCATGATATCATGAGAAACTTTTCCGTAACGCAGCAAACATTCCCAAAATCACGAATCATCCGAGTTGAAATCATGAGCTAAATTCATGGGTTTAACTTTTAACCAAAAAATGCAAAAAGAATAAAATAAAGCATTAGACTGAATTCAAACCAAGAACCTTGAGATCATTAAACCCATACTTTGACCATTAGACTATCAGTACTTGTATGAGAAGGCAGACAAAAGGCGTATAAGAGATACCTATGTGGTGCGGTTTATGAACACGGTTTTCTAAGTACGTGTAACGCTTGTAGCGGTCTTGATTCCACTGCATTATGAAATCATGAATTTCCATGACGAAATCATGAATCATTGTTACGATTTCATGGGATGGCAAGTTTTTTCATTTCATGATTTTTTATTCATGAAAATGGAATCGGATTTGTTTCCGTCTAGGACTGCGGTAAAGCTCTCTTTTGAATTAACATGTGATGCGAGGGAAATTCCAGCCACGCAACGTGGGATGCGTCATGGGATAGTGAGGGATTGGGATTAAAAGTGATTATTCGGGAACCATGATCAGATTGTGTCGACGATGAGGAAACGGAAGAGCGACACATCGTTACGTCGGTTTGGTGCATCACGAAAAAAAAATGAATTTTAACGATTGTAGTAGTGTGGTGATATAATGGGCTCAATGGCCATTAAGCCGCCACAGGGCCTCTGCGCTTCTTAAATCACAAACATAATCAAGTCCCTGATTGAGTTGCAGTTATTAACGTTCAATCTCAGCGGCAGCCACAACGACGACGATGGGGATTGTTACACAAAATCATAATAATAGTACAAGTGGTTGCAACTAGAATACCGGGCGCCTTTTACCACATCAAATCACTGCGACTGACGATTGCAACTCAATCAGGGACTTGATTATTTTTGTGATTTAAGGAGCGTAGAGGCCCTGTGGTGACCGTTTTTGCATACTGAGCAGAATATCTGCTAAGAAATTGTTTTAAATGGATTCCGTTAGAATTATACGTAAACACTTTCTCCCACTACGGTTTACGATAAATTTTGAACAGTTGAATAGTACCAGCAGCAAAGATTTTTAAAAAAATGTTTTTTTTCTGAAAATATTCGTAGTTTATAATCCATCACTACAGACATTCTTCTTTTTTCAATTACTTGCCCATTGTTCCCTTCCATAGGCCTTTTCCATTTTTACGCATGTAAATTCACTAGTTACTTTTATATTACCGGTTAAAACAGGATTTGCAAAAACAACTCACCACAGTAAGAATTCCTCTTTTGGGTTAAAGAATACGTTACAACTTTTAACCTGTTTATGAATCCATCAAACTAAATAACCGTCATGATCAAACTTATCGCCGGAATGAATATTTCATGCGGGATCATGATTATCAAATGAGTGCTTGAAACTACCCCTCAGCAGTACATTCAAAATTAACCAACAAATATATTTAAAAATCCTTCCATTCACACCACAACAACTTTGCATGTTTTAAATATTTACAATCCCTTAACAATGTTGCTGCCGTTTGCGTCCACATCCACCCATAGGGGTGCTAACTTATGAAACCAATGCAAGCAGCTTGATGCGTGATCAATGGCTTTGGTACACGATTTCAAGTACCATCATTGTGCCAAGACCTTGCAAGGGTAGACCGACGAAGGTAGTGGGCGATTTAGCCTCCAACTAATAACACACTGCACCCAGCCACACAATCATGTACCCATCGCTCTCCGATATGATTACATCAATAAATTAGATGGGTGGACTGATGCTATCCATGTCACGCGTCAGAACGTGCCCCTTTGAATCGATGTGGGTGTGAGGTGTTCCGAACGGTCGATGCCAGTTAGTCAATATGTAGTAGGTAGCTTTCAATCAAGCTGAATTATTCAATTTAATTGCTGTTAGTTTTTCCCGAACTAATAACAGCAATTGATTTGCTCTTTGTTTACGCGCATGCAGTGGGTGCACCGCCCCCACGCAGACATACAGAGCCAGTTAACCACCATAGCCGGAAGCATTAGACTATTATTACTCCTTCCGGTGCAAATGTCATGTTCGTCAGTTGGAAGGGCAGCGCTCTGATCGTGATTGAATCACTTCGGTTCTCAGGACAGCAGTACCCAAGTAACATTGCAAGTTTTATCAAGGCTTTAAATCATTCTACAAGTCTAAACAATGGTCTACAAAATCCTCATAAAACCAAATTTGTTACTTGAGTTCTCAAGCCTACAGAGTGACGTTCTACCCACATCGTCATCATTATCCACCGCTGACCATTAGGTAGTTGTCGTGCAATTTGCCCTCCTTATCTAAATCGGTTTTACAATAAATAAATACGTATTATTATTACCTTCCCTCAGAGCACAACCAAGCGAAAACTAGGAAACCCTTTTTTCACCGTAGCACCTTCGACTACGGTGGCGGTAGCAATGGGGGTGGTGGTGACCACAGAGCAATCTTGTTTACGACTTCTGGGAAACCTGCTACGACGTCGTAGACCTCCTGCAGCTGCAAAACGAGTTAAAACTCAATTTAGTTGCATTTAGAGAGAAATTATGAATTGTATGGCTACATTTGCTACAGTTCTTACAGTTTCGCATTTGAACAAAACGAACCGATGGTTCCGGAGGGAACTCGCGACAAACTGCGGATCACAACGTCTTGACATTGGCGGATTTAACGCGCGTTCCTTGCCATCATCGTCGTTGTCGGTGGGATTGTGCACCGTAAGCAGTAACCACAGCACAGTGGGGCGACTCCATGCAAAAACCGATCGAATTGAATTTGTTTGTTTGCTGTTCCTCAATCCACATTTTGCGTTCAAAATAATGTTTTAATCAAATGAATATTCTAGGGTTAATCTTAAAATTTTAGCATGTATTTTTCATTAGAAATATCATGGAAAATTGAAAATAATAAAAGTATCTTTTTCTGAGCTGCTGCCTAGGTTTGTTTTAGCATTCATTCAAAGTTTTGGTGCTAAATTTATCCGAAAAAAATCGATTTTTATGCAAACATCAAATTTAAAAACAGAAGCACAAACATGATCAAAATGCGGTCCCATTATTTAGAAGGGTCTTTTGCAATTGGGTGCATTTTAAAAATAGATGACTCAAAATTACTTACAGCGTAAATAGTGAGCTATATCAATCAAATGCTTAAAACGGTGTTGATAAGAAACAATGATGCCATTGATGTTACCTAGTCATATTAATTGAATTTCTTGGTAGTTCATGCATGGAGTGTCAAAAATAACCAGTTTTTCGCTGAATTATCATCTTCAATCTTCATCTTGGCGGATTAACCTGAAATTTTGGATATGAGGCAAATTGCACTTTTAGAATCTGAAAAAAATAAGATAAAGAATAGTAAATGAAAAAAAAATACAACGAACTTCGCCCCACTGTGCACCGCCACCAAGACAGAAGCACAGTAGCATTATGATTTATGGCTCCGGGGTAGGAAAATTACCATCATTAATTTAATGGTTGTTCCCAATATTTTTTGGGCGAGGGACATTCTGATCCCTTGCATTTTTTTTTGTCGCGACTCGTCGTCATCGTAGTGATTCCATGTTTTCTAGATTTGAAACGAGGAGAGGATGCACTTCGAGGAAGTGATTGTGCGGAAATGAATTAGGGTTTAAAGTGTTTTATTGAAGGCATTCGTGGAAAGCGATTCGAGTAAGGCGAATTGATTTAACCACCATCTTAATGTCTAGTAGAAAAATGCTTAAACGAATGAAGCGAGCTAAGTTGATTGTAAGTCACCTTTCTTATATATAATAGCAATAAATTAAATACAGGGTTGATGGTTTGAATAGCTCATGCAAATTTCTGCGATTTATTGCGTCTACATGGCAAACCCAATGTTTATCGAAAATCTACACGACATAAAATTACGCAAAATATTGCATAATTCAGAACCAATAAATGTAACTTGCTAACAGACTTGTTGACAGTTGACATCGAAAACCGATTATAGAAAATAAAATATATCAAATGCTTTACATACAAGATGGCACGAAAATGGTAAAATTGTACTATCATAGATCTAGAGATCCTGCTCATATGTAAAATTCCGGTCTGAACTGACCTATTGTATGGTATACAGTTACCAGTCGCTACTAGTTCGCTATTTCATTCCTAATTAGGTTTTGCACCGTCAGGGTTAACCTCAATCTGATGACAGTTTAGTGGTACTGTTTACGTGGACTTAGCCGATTTTTTCTTGGGTGGATTTTCTCGATAATTTTTCAGACTGCAGTGAGATGTAAACCACATTTCTGTAATGTTCACGAGCAACATCCTTGCAATGCGCTGTTCCTCGACAATTTTCAAGTTAAAATTCGGAAATTTTTGATTTTTTTTTTCGAAAACACGACTAAGTGCTTGTAAACAGTACCACTGAACTGTCAAAAAGGTTCAGCCGATTAACACTGAGTTCATTCGTGACGTCACGCTGCAGAACCTAATTGTTTGCTTTTACATGATGTCATGACTAGATGAAGGTTGTCGTCTTGGACAATATTGATCAGGTGAACAGGATTTATAGAAAGCTCAGCTCAGAATTCATTCCCCACGCGTGAATTCATGCAACGTAATTTCTTATTGCTTTTACTTGTCAGCTTGCTTAGATATAAGGTTCTTATCTTATGAAAAGTTGTTCAGATGAACTAGACCTATTCTTATGGTGCACATATGAGTTCAAAATTCACTCACTAGACAGCACTAGGGCGCCAAACCATTTCAAATAGTACATTGCCATTTCTCACTGATAACTTTTTCCTGAAGAAGGTGCTCAAAGCATTGCCCACCGAGTTTTTGCTATTCATTGTGGCAAGACAGCATTTTCGTTTGTATTTATCTCAATCTTGCACATCACTACCTACCCCATGGTAGAAAGGTAGTAAAAATCAAAGCAAATTTATGTATTGTTTTGTCGTTAAATAGCAACGATTTACAAAAAGTATTGATTAGGATATGGTCAAAAATTACGATTTCCCTACCACTGAGAGAGAGTCATCTGTTGGTTCCATTTACTTGGTATCCTGATTATATAGGCAATAGGTTACTGTGTTCGATAAAATTATTCAGATGAATTTGTCCTATTCTGTGGTAAACAATTCAGTTCAGAATTTTCTCAAAAACTAACGCAGAATTTATTGCTTTTACTTGGAATATAGACTACATAGAAGTTTGCTGCCTTTGGCATTGTTGATTAGGTGGACAAGATTTATTGCAACACCGTCAGCTTAGCTCACACGGAGAGATAATAATAAGTTCTTTTTATGAAGAGCTTTGAGTGGGTTGGTTTGTTTCCTTTAAATTCCGTTATAATTGCTTATCTTTTGCCAGATACGCGTTTTTCGTCTACTACTTGCAGACTTCATCAGTGCCAAGTCCTGGTGTTGAGTACTCGGCACTCCAAGTACTCCAAGTACTCCACCACCATACAGTACTCCAGAATGGGGAAGCTCCCCATCTTGCATATCGCCGCCATCCCCAACGCGTCCGTGACCCAATTCCCGTTGCCGGTTGGGACGCGGTACGGGTCGGAGATGATTGCGACATCCGCTCCCCATTCCGCTGCCGATTGCCATAGCAGTTGCTGGGCAGCCGAGCAGTGGTTCAGGTTCAACTGCACTACCTCGAACATGGCTGAGCATTGCTCTTTACCGGGGCAGCATTGCTCTTGGCCCGTGGGCAGCGTGGGCCACCTGCCATGTGGTTGGTAGGGGATTTCCCTTTCTCCGCGCATATAGTGCACCTCGGCGGCTTTTGGCAACCTTGTGCCTTATGACCCTCCCAGACGCACCATCTGCACAGCTTGCTTCTTTTGGTGTTCTTGCAGTCCCGGGCAACATGGCCCTGGCCGAAGCACCTAAAGCAAGCTGTAACCGGTCGGGGAATACTCACGGGACAAACCGACCAGCCCACTCGCACCCTCCCTGTGGATACCACCTTTTTGGCATCAGCTGCTGAGAGCTTAACGGTAGCCACTTGGGTGGAAAACAGTCCCTTCCTCAAGATAATCGCTTTTTGCGGTACCTCGACTTGACACTGCTCCCTGAGCGCCGTGACTATCTCGGTCGCCTCCGTCACTTCGTCCAGGTCCTTGACCTGGATGGTGATCGTCGAGCCTAGTGACTTCACCTGCACCCCATTACCAACGACCTCCTTTACCAGTTTCTGGTAGGTTGGTCCCTGGTCTTTAGCGCCACGCTTGAGCACCAGGAGCATCTCGCCAGTACGAGTGCGCCTGATGCTCTTCACGTTGCTGCCCATCTCCGCTAGACGCTCGTCCGTTCTCATCTTCTTCAAGACTTCCGCGTAATTCGACGGTTCCGTCTTAAAGATGAGAGCCTCGCCCTTCCTCTTGTTCCTGTTCCGGGTAGAGCTGCTCTTGGGGGCAGTTTTGTCCGGGGGTTTCGGGGGTTCGCGCTTCTGTCCCTGCGCTTCTGTCCCTGCGTAACGGCAAAGTGGAGGGCCTCGCTGGCCATCGTGTTGTTGCCCGCGAAGTTGAAGGCGTCCGTCTGTCTGTCTGTCTGTCTGTCTGTCTGTCTGTCTGTCTGTCTGTCTGTCTGTCTGTCTGTCTGTCTGTCTGTCTGTCTGTCTGTCTGTCTGTCTGTCTGTCTGTCTGTCTGTCTGTCTGTCTGTCTGTCTGTCTGTCTGTCTGTCTGTCTGTCTGTCTGTCTGTCTGTCTGTCTGTCTGTCTGTCTGTCTGTCTGTCTGTCTGTCTGTCTGTCTGTCTGTCTGTCTGTCTGTCTGTCTGTCTGTCTGTCTGTCTGTCTGTCTGTCTGTCTGTCTGTCTGTCTGTCTGTCTGTCTGTCTGTCTGTCTGTCTGTCTGTCTGTCTGTCTGTCTGTCTGTCTGTCTGTCTGTCTGTCTGTCTGTCTGTCTGTCTGTCTGTCTGTCTGTCTGTCTGTCTGTCTGTCTGTCTGTCTGTCTGTCTGTCTGTCTGTCTGTCTGTCTGTCTGTCTGTCTGTCTGTCTGTCTGTCTGTCTGTCTGTCTGTCTGTCTGTCTGTCTGTCTGTCTGTCTGTCTGTCTGTCTGTCTGTCTGTCTGTCTGTCTGTCTGTCTGTCTGTCTGTCTGTCTGTCTGTCTGTCTGTCTGTCTGTCTGTCTGTCTGTCTGTCTGTCTGTCTGTCTGTCTGTCTGTCTGTCTGTCTGTCTGTCTGTCTGTCTGTCTGTCTGTCTGTCTGTCTGTCTGTCTGTCTGTCTGTCTGTCTGTCTGTCTGTCTGTCTGTCTGTCTGTCTGTCTGTCTGTCTGTCTGTCTGTCTGTCTGTCTGTCTGTCTGTCTGTCTGTCTGTCTGTCTGTCTGTCTGTCTGTCTGTCTGTCTGTCTGTCTGTCTGTCTGTCTGTCTGTCTGTCTGTCTGTCTGTCTGTCTGTCTGTCTGTCTGTCTGTCTGTCTGTCTGTCTGTCTGTCTGTCTGTCTGTCTGTCTGTCTGTCTGTCTGTCTGTCTGTCTGTCTGTCTGTCTGTCTGTCTGTCTGTCTGTCTGTCTGTCTGTCTGTCTGTCTGTCTGTCTGTCTGTCTGTCTGTCTGTCTGTCTGTCGTGAACAAATTTTGAAAAAAAAAATTCGAATGTACTGGTCCTTACCCAAATGTTCAAGCACTTATGGTATGTCCAGGGATAAAAAAAAATTACGTGAGTATCAGACTTTTAATTGAAACTTTCGAAATCTTTCAAAAGTTTAGAAATTTAATAAAAAAATACTGAAATGTCACAAAATTGGAACGTCGAAAAGATTTTGAAAATTACTTAGGCAGTTACTGAGATTCTGCGTTTAACTTGATTTCTGATCTTGGTACAATTTCACAACAATTAGAAGCTTGTATGCAGGCACCTTATCAAGTTTTCCATAAATGTAGACTAAAACAAAAATTGAAGATCTCTGAAGAAACAAATTTAAAAAAAAAATTGAACTTGCAATATTTTCAAATATATTGTGAAAAATGGACCATGATCTAAATGAAACTTGAATTAAGTTTCAAGAGTTGATCAAAGCCTTCAATACTTCTTCTATTTCTTTTTTTTATTATTACGAGTATTGCAAAACATTTAAGATCAAACGACGACGAAAATTCCCAAATATCAGGTAAGGTTAGGTTTTCTTTATTAAGGAAGTTTTCAGCCTAGGGCTACTTCGCCTCCAGTCCCAAATATCTTTGATAACTTGATTTTCTATAGTAGTTTTAAAATAAATATGATTTTTTTTAATGATTTGTATAATTTCTACAGTTCGTATCTTAAGTATCATTGCTTTTTTCATTGAGATATTCGATCGTGGGCTGAATTGTCTATTATTTCAGTTGATGATATTATTCAGATTTGTAGACTTAATCATATAATGAAGAATCAAGTGTTTCAATACTTGTTCGAAGTTATTTCCTTTGGTTTGTTTTTTCCGTCGATCTTGTTTTCCGTGCTGAGCACCAATGCTACCGACGTGCCAGGAAGGCAGCTCCCACACCTGAACCCTACCTATCGACCCATCAACTCATGAACCGGGGACCAACGGCTTTACTTCCCATCCGAAGGAAGGCGTGATCAGAGATGTTATGCCTCAGAACAGCCCGGCGGCACCGACTGGGATTGAACCCAGGCCTGCTGGGGTGAGAGGTAATCACGCTTACCACTACACCACCGGCGCCGTTAGTTTTCGAAGTTAAGCAATCATAAATATTAAAAATGTGAATTCCAGTAATGATTACTGCTTTTGAAAATATTTTCTAATGTTCTACATAACACATGTGCTTTTTCAGTGGTCTTATTGCATCAAAGCATACCTTAAACATCCATTCTGAAGCAGAATGAGAAAGATTTGGAATAACAGTTATATGAAATCATTGAAAAATCTGATACTCGGAGAGGCTGACAAAATTGGACCATTCCAGCATAAGAAATTAAGAAATAGAATACATTTTATAATTACTTACAATCTGTTTGTAGATCTATTTACCTGCTGAAAACTCATGATTACCAAAAATGTACTCATCTTGAACTTTTAAATTCATAATTTAGTAGAATTTTCAGCTCCCAAGTGAAATTTTTAATATTAGGCTTCGAAAAACATTCGACAATCACCCTTTTTGTAATATAAAGTTTGGAAGCTCTACATTAACCTTATACTGCAAAAAGGGTGATTAGCGGGCAATTACCGGGCTGGTTGAATACATGGTTGTGACTCACTCACTCACACGCATACAACATCAGAAACGAGTAGTAGCTTGTGCGAGTCACACTGATTTCGTTCTCATTGCTTCTATTTTCTTCACTGAACACAGAATTGACAAAAATAGACAGCTGAGCGTAACATGAATGATTTTGAGTGGAGTAAAGCAGATGATTCTTCGCTTATTTTTTTTTTGTATTCTGAGCCTTTTACGATTGCATTCTGCTGAGTGAGCTGAGTGAGAATTTTGCAGAAATAATTACTTTTTATTTTCTAGATTTAAACATAAATTGACAAATTTAAATTGGAGAAAATCATCATACTGTAACAGATAAACGTAAGCGTCACGTAAATACTGTAGAACTGGTGTGACCAATTCAACTGATTTAAATCACTGTTCGAAAAAAAATATCACACTCGGCTATTTAAATCGTTAGCGTTCGGTTTGTACGCATTCAATCGGGTTCTCCCTCGGTAAAGAAAATTGTTCGGCTGCCTTACAGTTTATCCTTCGTTCATTCTACTGCTGTCAGTTCTGAGTCTACCTGCAGGGTCCTACTTAGTTGAAAGAATTTACACTCGCTCGGCAATATGTTTGTAGGTGATGATGACTATTTTGTTTCTGAGGCGCTCGCGTAAGTGAATGAGTTTTCCCATGCTTGGATATAGTCACTGTTGAGAATTTAATTATATCCCAATGAAATACTCTATTGGCCAGCGCCGGTGGTGTAGTGGTAAGCGTGCCTGCTTTCTAACATCCCGATGGGTCTGGGTTCCATCCCAGCCGAGGTCGGTGGGATTTTTCTGAGGCATAAAAATGTCTGGTCACGTCTTCCTTCGGAAGGGAAGTAAAGCCGTTGGTCCCGGCCCATGTGTGTTGAATGGGTGCGATATTCTACGCAGGTGTGGAAGCTGCCTTCCTGCACATTCGATTGCCGTCAATGGATGGCAATCGATGTCCGTCGGTGATTGGCACTAGATTGTGGAACAGAGACCGACGTTAAATAAAGGAAAGAAGAAAAACTCTATTGTAGTCAGTGTTGGAAAAGTTCGCGATATTTCACGAAGTTCACCAAGGGAAAAGTTCGCGAGTCATAGGGAACTTTGATGAACTTTTCCATCACTGATTGTAGTACTAGAGCCCTTAGCAATACTGATCTCTCTCTCTAGATTGCCTTATCACCGAATGATCACACGAGTAACCGTAGGTAGGGTTTTTAATTGTATTCGATCATGAGCATCTCATATAAAGGTTATACAAGAGCCAGATCAGTCTCAGTCGCATATAAATAGCCAAACGAAAAGCATCTACTCCGATATCAGTTCATTATATTGAAGCGAGCAATGGAAACCTTTTTTATACACAAATTCTTGAAATTGTTCTTGAACAATATTAAAGATCTTTTGATAAAAATTCTAGTCATTACCTAACATTTTGTATTGCACTAGAATGATCAAGTTGTACTGAAAAGTTTGAAAATTCTGCAATATTCCTTTAATCGGATATCTGAGATGTTGCAATTAATTCTTTATTTTTTCGATTAGATTCTTGTCTGCAAAGTGCTGGTTTATGCAAGATTCAAAGAAAAACCCTTTAAAAATTTGGCTTTGGAAAATATTTAACAGTTGCGACATAAGTTTTTATGGATTTTAAAAAATCTGTTTGCGTCTCTGTTTGCGCCTTAAAAGTACAAAAATTTTAAAATACAAAACTATACTTAAAATTGACGTGTTTTTTAAAGTAAAAAAAAAAATCTACAAAATCGTGACGATTTTTCGAATAAACAAAAATAATATCTAACAATTATCGATTATCTGTTAAAAACCAGATTTTATGCGACGATTAAAATTCAGATTTTGAATACCGTGTTTTTTGTAGTTTTTGGTACTAAAATGTGATAATTATTCTTAAATAACCTACAAATAATTATGAATGATAACAATAATTTCCTAAAAGCACAAAAATGCAAACCTATTAATCAAATAAGTAAAAATTTTGGGAGATTGTCAGGACCCATTTTGAAATTGTTCGAATCCTAAATAGAAAAATTATAATCAAGATGAATCCTGATTATATAATCAAGATATTAATCAGTCTGATGTGTGTAAATTAAGTGGATGTGCCCCAATATTAAACTACTGTCACTTAAAAATAACTAATTTTACACGTGACGGAATCTATCGTTGACATAAAAGATGAGACGTACAAAAATATGTCATTTAAAATTAAGTGCTCTGAAATTGAAAAGTGTTTTACTCGATGAATTGTGCTGAATTTTGTTTCTGTTATAACTCAATTTTATGTCAAAATTGACGCACAGAGCACCTAAATTTATATGCATTCAAAATTCACCTAAAGTGTGTATGTACATCCATACACTCTTAACTCAGTCTGTAAAGACGCAGCTACAATACCAGACCATGCTGGTGGTGGCTGGATTCGATTCCCGATCCGGTCTAAGAATTTTTCGGGTTGGATAATTTCTCGACATCCCTGGGCATAGAGTATGATTGTACTTGCCACACAATTGTACACTCAAATAATAATTCACATATCCAATGAAAAATATTCATTAGAATTTCACATAACTTTCATGTGATATCATAATTGGGAATTGCATCACAAAATCACATGAACCTTATGTATCAAATGAAATTAAGATGATTTATCATAGAGAACTCATGTGATCACATGAATGTTATGTGAAATTCAGATAGATATCATTGGTGTTGTTAATGGAAAAATATGATGTACATTCCTAATGGAAACTATATGAAAACTTTTTCCATGTACTTATGCAATAATGGTGCACACACTTAGAAATAACTAATTTTACACGTGATGGAATCCATCTGTGACATAAAAGATGAGACGTAAACAAACATGTCATGTAATATTAAGTACTCCGAGACTCAAAAGTTAGTTGCTCGACAAAAAGTACATTTGATTGAATTATATTTCGCGTCTGTTATGACTCAAATTTATGTCAAAATTGACGCTCGTATATGCCACTCTCAGAACACCTAAATTTTCATGATTTTTCCTAACTGTGCAGGCATCGAAAGCTCTTAATTAATAACTATGGAAGTGCATCTGGAACACTAAGTTGAGAGCACGCAATAAGATAATATGTGATAAGCAATAAGCTTGAAATGCGAAGAAGAAGAAGAAGAAGAAGAAGAAGTGTATGTACATTTGGTAATCTTTTAAAATTTATGATTAATTACCTACCTTCAGCGAACAATAAGGAAATAGGTTGTAATATTTATGACTCCATAATTCCCTGACAAGGATCAAAAATCATCACCACTTCCTTAACTGTGGTTGCTTGGCATGATGAGTCATGTGAATTTAATCCTCAAAGATATATATATATATATCTCGCACTGGCAGTTGCTTATAAAATTGCTTCCATTCGTGACGTGGCATTGTTTGGATGATGTGTGAGGAGAGTAGATTTTGCACTCATGGTCTGATTCATACTCCTACTGACAGCGGTGAATAGCTACCTTGGATGTGGCTAATTTATCATCAACTTGAACATTCATTCTGAGATGAGAGATTTATTTTTACACACGATCCGTTGTCATTGGCGTGTTTTTCAAAAACATTGTGGGATTTGAATCAAACTTTGTCAGGTTTCTTTTGCGTCAGATGAACTTGATCTGATTACAAGGTTAATTTTGGTACAAAGCGGGCAGAGGTGCATCACTCACTGTTGCTGATGTCGTTCAATCCGGTGTGTGCACAAGTGGTCTTTATTCAAATGCAAGCGCTCATCTATTACAGCCTTTCTTGAAGTTATTTTCGAAAATAGTATCTTCTCGTGCATCACGGCATGCAAACAACACTTCTGCTGGTAATAAATTCCTCCAACCGTAGTAACCATAAGAGAGAGTGAGAAGATGCTGCGAAAAATGAGCTACGGTAATGTTAATGGCAAATACCACGCAAACGCTCTGGTGAAAATGCGTTCTCATTTAGAATTTCAAAAATAGCACGGTGCGACTGCCTTACGGTTGCGAAAGAAGCAGACAAGGTGTGAATATAAATTGACTTCACTTGGATGCCGTAGCTACCCTTCTCCATATCCCGACCTCACGGCGGTTTCACGGTTAAAACGAGTTTCTGAGAGATTTCCTGGGTGTAAATTCCGGGAAACCCTGCTTTGCACAAAACATATTCCGGAAAGGATCCCGTTAGGCGAAAACAAGTCACGGGCCAGAAAATTATCGTTCACTGGAGCTAATTAATCATTTTCCGGGGTCGATTTCTTTTCTTCATGTCGTTGGCAGCAAAAGAGTAGCAACCGTTACCGGGAACCGCTAGGAATAGGCTCGTTAGGAACGGTGGTGTGTGGGAGGGTGACTTTCGTTGGTTGCTTGGCTGGATGGTGCCGTGGGCTGTACTTGTTGGATTGTGGCACCCCAGAGCATTAGTTAATTTGGAAGTGTTTTTTTTTTTTTTTTGCTTTTTCAGGAAGTGGTAGATTAATTGAGTCTGAGTGATGATTATCTAGCAAGCCACGGACGGAGCTTGGTTACTGAGGGCATTTGTTTTAGCTTCAGATGAGGGTCTCAGAGGTAGAAGGTAGGGTTAGCTGTTTGACAGATTTGAGATAATACAGTCTTCAACAGTTTCGTGACTTTCGTTTATGCATTCAAAAAATTTTCTTAAGATTAATGGAATTAGTTTCAGCAATTAAAATACACTTTCACGATGAATCTTTGTTTCAGAAGCCGACGTGCAGTGTGCAAAATTAATATTTTATTACCAATATAAAGTTTATAAATGAATTACTAAACCATAAATATTGATTTATATATTCTTACCGTCCAATGCTGGGGTGATGAATTTCCTACGTGCAGCCGTTTCGAGATATTTTTAAAATAATTTATGAAATATTTGTGTTGTTTCTCCCTTTTCATAAGTCGTGCATCTAGATTTAACATTTTACAACATGGTAAGTATGCCAGTTTTTGGTTCTACTGGTTCTATAATTTTTTTTCTTTACCAAATTTATTACGATTCAATTTATTTCAAATTTGTGTTAGGCCTAGGGCCGAAAAATTCGGCACAAGTACCATGACTGGTACACTTACCCTATGTTCATAATTTCCATACAACATACCTTCTTTACCATATATATCGTTAGATGTATTATGACTGAGAAAGCCTATCATCAACTTCGATACCACTATCAGATACCTTTTAACTCCAACCAATTTGAACAAACTTATATCAAACAACAATTCTGATTTAACATGCTCTTGCAGATTATGATTAATGCTTGAAGAATGCTTTAAGATCCGGATGAAAGGATTCATGGCATGATTTGCCATATTTACATTCACCTTCCAACTCACCATCATAAACATTTTGTTTTTACTTTTTCTGGCGTCTGACGACAGAGATAGCAGAACCTATCTGTCTATCCGTAAATTATTCCTACTGTTTTTTTAAGGCCAGATGTGACGGCTTTTGGTCCAACAAAAGAAGCCTTATATTTCATTTAACATGAAAGTGTTGTGATCGGATAGGACACGGCCAAACGCGCGATGGTTTGATTCAGATGATATTTTTGTTCTACAGTTGTTGATCTCGATCGTGCGTGATCTATTGTTTGGTTACATGGTGATTTGGATAGTTTGTTTGAGAAACCGTATGAATCACATTTTCATCGAAATCAACTTTTTTTAATTTTTCGGATCCGCTTAAATAATAATTATTAATAGTGCAATGAACCTGTTTTAAATCAGGGTCTAACATATTATTTTTTTAAGGAAACACATAAGACTCGGCTTTGATTTTTTGTTGGTTTTCCATATTTGCATCGAATGAACTTATGCGGTTTCTAAAAACAAATGATTAAAAAAAACTATGGCCGGCAATGCGAATTTGTTGTTTATTTCTTTCTTCTGTTCTTAGCTAACGATGAGTTTAACGGCGCACTCGTCGTTTCATAAAAATGGCGAGAGAATGAAAGAGACGGCAATTCCACCGAACCTGTTCTCCTTGACATTGGCGGTGATCAAGATAGAACATAATGACGAAAGTGTTAACCATACAGAATGGGTAGTACCGATGCAAGTATGAACTGTCAATAGTGCACAACGCAGAGAGTTACTCTACTTAGAGCTTGGTCTATTCTAATGTTTCACCCAAAGACGCTGTGAGAAAGTGAGGTCATGTTATGCGTGCGTTTGTCAATATCTGTTATTGTGATAGGTCAACATTTTTACGTGTTTGTCTGAATGATGACGGGAATTTGTGGTCTATTTGGTATGATGTAATTTTTCAGGAGCCTTGATTGGTTTTTAATGACAGTGCTGCGGCGAAAGAGTGATCGCAGCAATGAATTGAATTGTTCAGTCAGGACTTGATAAAACATGAACGATAGTTGTGCTTCAATGGAACGCGTAAAGACTGGAACGCGTAAAAATAGGTCGACAAAAAATAGTTTCTGTCATTCAAAATTCATATCACAAAAATCTTCTTATTTTTCTTTTGGTAGTTCAATTCATATATTTAAAGGAAAAAATTTTCATCTATTCTTTTGGTTTGCCAAATCCGAACTGCCGTGCCTTCCGTTTAACCACTTCCATTAAATTTTGCACAGTGGTCTCATCGACCTTATTCGCCGCCGAACGCCACTTAGATTTAAACTGCTGCTCGTTTTCCATGAATTTATTAGTTTTTTTTGAGATTCCATTTGACCAAGGCCCAATACCGTTCGATAGGGCGGAGTTCTGGACTATTGGGAGGGTTGAGTTCTTTGCGTACCACCACCACGTTGTTCACATCGTACCACTCGATTGCCTTTTCCCCATAGTGGCAGCTCGCCAAGTCCGGCCAAAACAGCACAGGTCTATTATGTTGCTTTAGGAATGGTAGCAGCCGCTTTTCCAGGCACTCCTGGACGTAGATCTCTTGATTGATGGTTCCCATAGTAATGAAAATGCCACTTTTTAGACCACACGTGCATATGGCCTGCCAGTCGAAATATTTTTTTCGGGAACTTCAATAGTTTAATGGTTTTGAAAATTTCAGCCACCTTCCCTTTTCCTGATGCGATATAAAACTCCTGTCGTGGAAGCTGCTTGAAATCCGCCTTCACATAAGATTCGTCGTGAGAACGTTGGATTCTCTTGATACGCGAGCAAAATTTTGACACGCTGCTCCTCTTGCTTGGACGTCATTTTGAAAACTGGAGAGCAAACGGTGAAAACTCATCATAGCAACCATTGTATATACACTCAACTTCCAAATGCAGCATTTCAGGTTTTTTAAATGCATTTTTAACAGAAGTACAGCAACTTGAAGTTGGCCAATTTTTGCGCGTTCCAGACTTTAATCGAACCTGATCAAACATGATAGTTGATTCCTTCCAAGGAGAATGCCTTGTAGTTATTGTTTCTTAATAACAATTAATGTTGTATGCTCCTGACAAAAAAATGTAGATGCAACATCCACATATTACCTACATAATTCAATTCATAGCTCTGCAGCTGAAATGGTGCCAATACCGGATTGATATAATCAATACCAATACTAATGATATCAATACCAGTTTTAAGTGATACAAGTAACTCGGAAGCCTGATAGTTGGTTCAATCCCAAGCTCCTTGATAGTGTATCTAGGGTAGCACCAATTTTCTTTATATTTGCTTCTCTTTTTAAATACAACGATTCATCAAATCGATTTCATTTGAATAGCTTCATGTCGCCGGGTTTGAACGATCATCTATCGTAGTCATTTTCTGTATTAGTATTATTGAGCAGAAAATCGTGCGCTATATCCCAGGCTTCCACTTATTGCAAAAGTTTTTTGGAGAACCAATAATGGAAAATTGCTACTGATAGAATTCGTTCGGAATTGCGCGGAATAAGATATATTCTGGCTCGATCCAGATCATAAATCATAGTTGTTTAATTTCAGGGAGATCATTTAATTTGATTAAATGTATGTCACAATGCCTAAACGACCAACTGTCGCAGATTTTTGCTGTAATATAGGGGGCTCAGTGGCCTAATGTCGACGGTTTTTGCATGTTGAGCAGGGGATCGTGGGTTAAATCCAAGGCCCTCGTGCATTGCTTAGTTGCTAATTGGCGCCCACATTATCGCATCGTGTTTTAAATTTGATTCAAGGTCGTATTCACTCACGATAGTCGTGGAAATGCAGAGGTATACTCGATCTGTAGCTAGAACGGATGTCAAACTAAAAACCGTTCCACTCCACGATAACCGCGAGGACGTGACCAGTGCCATTATTTACTTTTAAGGTAATAAAGGGTGCTACGACCAAAATTTGGTCAAACGAGAACGCGTGTAAATTTTGTATTCAAAAAAGTAGAAGGGTCTATGTCTAGGAGCTCGAACCGAAGTTTGACGTAGGACCGCTAGTGGACGGAACAAATGTGAAGAGCAACTCTGTCTGTTTTTGAATTGTAGACGTACCAAATTTGTTGTATTTTTTCAAAGAGAAAGTTGATGCAGAGAATCGATCAAAATTACTTAAACCCCTGCTTTCAAGTTTAGTTACAAGATTACAACTCTAAAGAGCATTTTGTGTGGTTGTTGAGGGCGTGTGGTTCTGAATATGGCACAGATAAATTCTATTCCAACTCTTTACTGTAATAAGCTTGTTGGTCCTGAAAAGGGCCGTTTTGTTGCCAAAGTTGGTTATGATTTAACCTCCGAAACTATACAGAGTGCGTCTCTGTCGCTTCAAAGCGTAGATGATATCCATGACCTCTTACGCTTGGCGTGTTCAGTGTAGGTGACAGCATCATGGATCTCATTTTCCAGGAACACCTTCAGCACACCTCGTAGATCAGACCGGAGATACGTTTGACACCGCCACGGCGAACCAGACGACGTATGGCGGTTATCACGAAGAACCTTGCGATGACGCTTAGCTCCTTCTTTACCAAGACCTTTTTCTCCTTTGCCACGACCAGTCATTGTTGCTTGTTAAGTAGAAGAGTGGACTACCTAACCTGCCACCACCTTCCTACTGCTGCTATTGCTGCTTCTCCTGCTTGCTCACCACGCCGTCCGAATTGAAAATGAGTTGAGGCTAGACAGCAGCACTCTTTATATCGTTTCAGGTTGAAGCAGAATGAGGTGCAACCAAGTGGTACTCGATTATGACGACTGGGTTTGGGAAGAACGTTTATTTCATGAAAACAGTGATAAAATTATCACTTTTTATTTGTACATTGGACAATGCTTGACATTACCACTTTTTCAATAGATTTTTGTTGAAAATCAGCATTTTTATTGATGCATAGAAATATTTCTGATCGATTGGTGATAACATTATTGAAATTGGTCTAGGGGCAACTGAGCTATTAATGTTCAAAATCTTTCATAATTTTGTTACATGCTCCATTTTCAGTTTTTACAAAGTGTACCTCCATATAGAAATCACAGACGTAGTCCTAAGTCAAAACAAATATCGGCCACTCCATGGCCTTTTTTATGTAGTGGCAGGTTGCCAAATCCAGCCAAAACAGCACGGAACAATCGTGTTTCTCCAGACACTCGTTCACGTAAATTACCTGGTTGACGGTCCCGGTTGCAATGAAAATGTCGCTTTTCAAGCCACAGATTGCTTGCCAAATTAGATAACTCCTAGCGAACTTCGACAGTTTCATATTCTGCCACCTTTCCCCTTCGGGTTGCCGTTTAAAACTTCTGCCCAGGAAGCTGTTTGAAGTCTGCCTTGCGTGCGAGTGGTTCGGATTTTCGAGATGCGTGTGCAAAATTTTGATACGTTGCTACAATTGCTTGGCTGCCACTTTGATAACTGAAGAGTAAATGTCAAAATAAAAATAGAGGCATCATTTTGCACGCACACACTTACAAAATGAGAGGTGATCAGGTTTTTTAAATGCTCGCTTAAAAGAAATGCGTTAAGTTTAAGTCGACTAAATTTTGATCGTAACACCCTTTAATTCACCACAGTGTGTACACTGAGAATGGATTGCTCATCCCAAGTTCCATTAATTTAGTTACTTACGCAAATTTTGATGGATCTGGTCAATCATGGAGTAGCAATTGCAAATTGAACGGTCATTATTGCTCAAGATCTTATTTAAATTTGATTTAACATGAGCTGAAGAAGCAAATGAGTTTTAATTGAGGCCTTTAACAAAAAAAAAAATATTTAACTGATGTCTTAAGCCTCAGTTTACAAAATCAAGAAAATATTATGAGATGATGATGTTAATTTCATAGATTGGGATCTTTTTTTCTAAGACCTAGTAAAAGATTCTTAATTTTTTGCAAATCTTAGAATTTAATCCATAATTATAAAACTAACTTATTTTAGGTATGTTTCATTTCATATCTGCACTAGAGTTTGCATGGAATGAACGATGCAAAACATTCTTCTTTTCAGAATGGTCATACGAGAGGTCTGACCGTGTGAAAGATACAATTTGACAAGGTTTGTTTTTATACAATCTGATAAAAAGTTTTCCATCATCATGAATATTTCAGATAACCCTTCAGCTGTTAGACTAATTCTCAGTGGTGTTTTTAAATGTGGAAAATTGTTGCCAAGATCAACTCATCCTTTATCCAGAAATGTATACAAAATCTAAGAAATCTATTTGAAAAAGCTTGTGTCAACTGTGTGTCTTTTAGCAACTACTATTAATTAGTTAGTTACTTCAAAACTGTATGCAGCAAACTTAACTATTAGACTGATGCAAAATTTGAAATTTTCGCTCCACAGTGCTCAAATGGTTTCATATCGGGTCCTGATTAGCCTTCTAAAATTTAAACTCATTTGGTAAGAAACTGACTTGGCACAAACTATTTGATGTTTATATGGAAATTACTATGGGAAACCCAGACCCATATTG
Source organism: Ochlerotatus camptorhynchus (assembly GCF_037179485.1). Lineage (NCBI taxonomy): Eukaryota > Metazoa > Arthropoda > Insecta > Diptera > Culicidae > Ochlerotatus > Ochlerotatus camptorhynchus. The sequence continues at coordinate 686,098 of NW_027040743.1, forward strand.
CACTTTTAACAAGTACTATCACTATTCTTATGGGAAATATTTTCAGCTACAACTTTGTAGAAGATCGTTTTCAGCCAAGCGTCAATCTAAATATTTATTAATTGATTAAGAGATTGATAATCTTATGGCATGATTAAGCAGCTGTATTGTGGGCAACACTGTATTCTGTAGTTTGACATAGTAGCCATGATTTTTGTGACCTATTCTACGCCCCAGAAACACTATTGTTGCCTCCTGAACAGTTGATCAGTGACTGGAATCATTAATAACTTATGTTCCTTACATTTAATCAAAAAAAGATCTGGAACAAAGTAGCTGAGAAAATTTGCATCAAGCGCAGCTATCATTTTCTTAAGCAGAGTGAACTGGTGAATTTTGAGATAACTATTATACAAAATTTTGGTTTTCCCATAGTAATATCTATATAAACTTCAAATGGTTTGTGTCAAGTCAGTTTCTTACTAAATAAGTTCAAATTTTGGGAGCCTAATCAGGATTAAATTTAAAACCGTTTGAGCGCTGTGGATCGAAAATTTCAAAATTTGCATCAGTCTATTAACTACCTTAAGGAAATAGTACACCAACCTTTCCTAAAATTATGTATTAAAATAAAAATCAACATGCTGCATGTACAACAATTGCGCATCATTAGAGCATATATTCATTGTAAAGGGTGATACGGTCAAAATTTGGTCAATATCAACTTGACGTATTTCTTTCAATTTTGCATTTAAAAAACCTGAACACCCCTCATTTTGAAGGTGTGTGTGTGTGTAGAATGTTGCTCCTATTTTGATTTTGGAATTCACTCTTCAGTTGTCAAAATGCCGTCCAAGCAAGAAGAGCAGCGTATCAAAATTTTGCTCGCGCATCGCGAAAATCCGAGCTACTCGCACGCAAAGTTGGCAAAATCGCTAAAAGTTGCCAAATCAACCGTTACAAATGTAATTAAAGTGTTTGGGGAACGTTTGTCGACAGCCAGGAAGTCTGGATCGGGGGGAAATCGAAAACCGGAAGCCGCTGAGACGACAAAGAGAGTTGCCGGTAGTTTCAAGCGAAACCCTAACCTCTCTCTCCGAGATGCCGCAAATAAGCTGGGTGTATCGTCTACAACCGTGCATCGAGCCAAAAAACGAGCCGGACTTTCGACTTACAAGAAGGTAGTGACTCCAAATCGCGATGATAAACAAAATACGACGGCCAAAGCGCGATCCCGGAGGCTGTACACGACGATGCTGACGAAGTTTGACTGCGTGGTAATGGACGACGAAACCTACGTCAAAGCCGACTACAAGCAGCTTCCGGGACAGGAGTTTTATACGGCAAAAGGAAGGGGATAGGTTGCAGATGTTTTCAAGCGCATGAAACTGTCAAAGTTCGCAAAGAAATATCTGGTTTGGCAAGCCATCTGTACCTGTGGCTTGAAAAGCAGCATTTTCATAGCTTTACAAATTTACGTGAAAGAGTGTTTGAATAAACGTCTGCTGCCTTTCCTGAAGAAACACGGTTGTTCCGTACTGTTTTGGCCGGATTTGGCATCTTGCCATTACGGTAAAAAGGCCATGGAGTGGTACGCCGCCAACAACGTGCAGGTGGTTCCCAAGGACAAGAACCCTCCCAACACGCCAGAGCTCCGCCCAATTGAGAAATACTGGGCTATTGTCAAGCGGAACCTAAAGAAGACCAAAAAAACTGCTAAGGGCGAGCAGCAGTTCAAGGCAAACTGGCTTTCTGCGGCGAAGAAGGTGGACAAGGTGGCTGTACAAAATCTGATGGCAGAGGTCAAGCGTAAGGCCCGGCAATTCGGATTTGGAAAAGCGGAAGCCTAACTGAATATTTTTCCTGAATTTTATACTAATTGAACTTGAAAAAGAAATTTAATTTGATTTTTTAAATAAACGATTTCACCGATTTACACGCGTTTTCCCTTGACCAAATTTTGACCGTATCACCCTTTATACAAAGAAAATTTTGACTCGACAAAAAACAAGTACGCATAATCAGAGCAGTTTTCAGTGAACAAATATAACACATGTGAATCACTTTACCACTTAATCTGCCATAAAACAACCCGTCCGTTAATCGTGATCATCGGTCGCTCTATAGATAAAAGAGCACGGCTCGTCTTTCGTTCCCATCTATGGGACATCAACGGTACAGTCATAGAATGGGACGCGCAAAATAGAACATCAACCAAACACACAATTTCCACCGCGTAAATGACTCAGAAAAATATGCCAACAACAACAACGACGACACCCCATACCGTTTGGGGGAAAGCAGTCGCCTCTGATGGGATACACCTGAGCACCGCTACAGTCTGAGATGAAAACTCGAGTCTGACCCGGTGCGGCTCAGTTTAGTGCCAAGATTCGTGTTCTATGCACCTTCATCATACCACAGCTCGGTGTATGATCGCCTCTACCTCTGGATCTAGCGGATCGGTCCTCGCTGTCGTCGCCGCGAAAAAGTGAAGTTATTCGTTTGTCGTTTGAAATTAGAATTTCCGGAGGCAATTTTAATTTTCGTGATAGTTTCCCCAAGATTCTAGTGATTCTATAGTTATATATTGAAAGAGTGCTATATTGATTTGTGCAGTGAAAAGTGTGCTTGATCAAATTGGTGATTTATTTTCTGTGAAAATTGTTTCCTGAGAAGCGGCCAAAATTACTTCGTGGGAAGAAAAAGGTGCGGATGTCTGTTCATCATCAGCCAAATTAGTAGCTAGTTTTTCACCATTCCTCGTTCGTTCAATTTTTTTAACGGTATGCAAGAATCGAAACTGCCGGGTCAAAATTCAAAATGAATTAATCGGCATTTAATCAGCATTAAATAAATTAAACGCACGTCCGAATCGCGTATTCCAGGAAAATGAAATTACTATCGGTTTTTCCTTTTTCATGCTCAATGCGTGTGTGTGTGTGTGACTGGCCACCGTCGTTGACTGCTGCAAGAGATATATGAGATGCATGTGATTAACACTCACACACATGCTTCCATGCCGTGTCGATTTTCCAATCCAATTTGTTTTCTCACCACGTTTGAACAATGCGTAACAAATAGCAACTGGTCAGGAATCTCATTTTACACTCTCCGCTACCCACTCCAATTCGAATCGACAGATAAAAAATTAAATGAAAGTTCAACCTCAACGAAATCGAATTTTCACATCTACTATATACGTATTGTGTTACCCAGCTGGGGACTTAAATCACTGACAGATTAAAAAAGAATCAAACAGGGAAAATATTAAAAGTACCCAATGGAACCTGCTTATTATCCAGCATAAAAGAGGCGAGTCCAAGTACAGCAGAGCCTGGTCTGAAAGTTTAACTACAGTTAATGATTTAATTATATACATCGAGCTATACGAGCAGGACGATGACGACTCGGAAAAACGAGCCGAAAGTAAAATGTTGGTCATAATTTAAAAAAAAAACGCTGGAACCACTAGCAGCCACTGCTCGCTCGTTGGTCGATGCACACGATAGTTAACAAGATCGTGTTTTGTTTTTAACAGTCGAAACGAAAGTCCGGGACACGGAAAATTGCTTGGGTCGCCCCGTATCTACATGCTAGTGGGGTCACGTACCTACGGATGTATAAGAATTTCTGCGGATTGTGAACACGGCGAAAGGGAGAGGACGTTCGTGCTTTTGTACGAAATTATGGTTGTTGAAACAAAATAATAATTTTACTTGAAGGGGTTCCTTTTATCGTTGCGAGTGCTTTTAGGCAAATTGTTTGTTAACTGTTTCTTGAACCGATCACGAGAGAGAAGATAATTGGGTGGTACTTAGGATTTTCGAAGCATTATAATAAATATTCGGAAGTAGAATACGTGTAGAAAAAGTATGAATCTTACCATATTATTTGCTTAGGGAAAATGCATAGATGTGGTCGTGATTTTAGGGGTGTTTTGAGGTTCGAAATATTTAAAGAAGTCCTAAAACGCAACCATCCTCGCTAAAGAAATTAAGTATTGCTCCAATTTTGTCAGTTATTTTACGATTAAGAACAGGGGCTTCATTGCGGAAGTCGAAACGAAGCATTTCCAAAATAAGGCCCCAGCTTACAATTGAGAAATTTGCTCCTAATTTTTGAAGTTTGGTGCGTAGCTTCGGAATAATTATAAATTCTTCCAATAATCAAACCAATGGCAATGTATGGCAAATTTTGACAATATCAAAGACACTAAGCAATTCTTGATCGAATTACAGCTGCGTCATCCAACTCGGTCAGGAAATGTCGAAATGGGAGCATCGGTTAATCCACTTTACAGGGTGATTCGAAGTAACTGTCACTCTAAAAAATTACATAACAATTGAATCTTGCATGATTTTTTTATATCAGTATATTTCAGATATACTACATATATAACCTTTAGTTAAGCATACATTCATACATTAAATTCAAATCTCTCCCTCTTACCTTTTTTACCATCCAAATGAAGCACGATAGTGAATTACAGCTGACACGAACGTTTTAGTTCCAGCACTTCTGTAGTCCTGGCGATACATAAAAAAAAAACAAATACCATAAGTTAACGATATCCCAAATGGTAAAACTATTACACAAATGGTTTGGATACCCCAAATGCGTCGTTAAGCAAAATAACGATACAAATTTTATTAGGCCCTGATAATGAACGGATTTTCGAAGCATGGGTCCTTTGTACCTCCATAATGTTGCGAAAAATAAATGTTTCATTCATTCGAGAAGAATTCTAAAACGAATGAAATGTCTAATCCTACTATCAATACAAACTGACATTAGTAAACACTTTAGATCAATATACTTGAACAAATATACATTTTACCCATTGAGAATTGCAATTACTCTGGCTCACCCTGTATATGCGTCAAAATGACTAAAAAATTCTGATTTGCTTCAAAATGCTCAATTATCGATTTTAACTTTTATGTGTGTGTGGTTTTTTTTTCTACACCGTGTTATTCAAATGTAAGCTGCATACCACGAAACCCCCACCCCCCCTCCACACCCTCCAGGGCCAACGTTAAAGACTTCTATCCTTCGTGACTGCTCGCTTTTGCCTCCTGTGATCAGGCCAAATTCCTATTGACTTGACGTTTAAAGTTTTGTAGCGTCCCTCAGCGCGCATGACAAAGGTTCACTCAAAGCACCATAACTCGCTAAATATGTTTCGGATCGTAAAATCCTTTTGGCCACATATTCTACACACTTGTAGCTTTCATTTTATGCAAAAAAAAATCATTTTTTTTTGAAAAAATCCAAGTAAACCTCCCCTTAATTCCATATTCATTTTCAATTAACATCGCCCTCATCACCTGTCAAATTTTCGTCAGCACTCGTCAATTGGATAAGCGGAGCACTCTTGAATAGAAGCTGTTTCCAATCTAGACTGAGGAACATTGTTTATGATTATTAACGTTTTAAATAATAAATAGCTAATAACCCTCAGAGTTGGGAGGAAATGCTGTACTTATGCAGCCAGCAAAGCGATATAGTGGTTCTCAGAATTTCATAAAAATTAGTAGTTTTCTTCCTTATCGCAAAATATTAGACCCGCATTTTTTATGTTGTCATAAAGGCGACCATTTCCATGTTAGGGTCGCCTAACATCGGCTCTTTTAAAAAATGACTTTTTTCAAAAATTCTAAACATTTGACTACTGGACGGATTTCAAAGATCAAAATATCCAAAGACAGTTATATTTAGGAAAACTATAATTATATTAAAAAATTATGGTTTTTTATGGTTTTCACGGTTTGTAGACAGAGGGCGCAATGTGTTTTTATATTTTTCCTAGAAATTTAAGGCTTTTTTACACAACATATAAAACAATCAGCGGTGTTTTTTTAATTTTCGATTTTGAGTTATTTGGCTGAAGTTATCAAGTTTTGGGTTTTCGCTCAATACTCCTATGCAACTAGACTACCATGCATCTCCATGATACATATCTAAAATAGTCACATGGAGACGCATGGTAGCCTAGTCGCATAGGAGTATTGAGCAATGAGGAACAAAACAACCAATTTTTACGAAATTCTGAGAACCACTCTATCGTTTTACCCTTCTTACAAAGAAGGGTATAGATATCACTTGAAAAACCGACTATCGATCCGAGGCCCGGAGGGCCGAGTGTCATATACCATTCGACTCAGCTCGACGAGATCGGAACATGTCTGTGTGTGTGTGTGTACGTGTGTATGTGTGTATGTGTGTGTGTATGTAACGAAATGAATGCGCTCACGTTTCTCAGCAACCGCTCAACCGATTTGAACAAACTCGGCGCCAAATGATAGGTCTTGAGGTCCCATTGAACACTATTGAACGGTTTTGGAATCGGTGAACCGGTTCCGGAGATATGGCCGGAATTAGATCCGGTGAATATGGGCCTTCACGCTGGATTTAACGGAAAACGTATCAAAACCATCATGCGACACATCAAATTACTACAGAATTCAAAAATAAGATTAATGCAAGTCGTGTTAAGTGTTCCAGACCACATTGGACACACTTGGACATGTTCCGGGTATCCGGGGGAAGTTGCTTGAATATGAATTGAATTAAAACCCATTAAATCTCATTAAAATACGATGATAAGGTAGCCTCACCAAATAGACTACACCCGGATATATTCCGGGTACCCCCAGGCAGTGGCGTAGCGTCACTGGATGACACGGGGGTGGGGGGCTTGGTCACTGATAATGACAATAAAATAAATAAACTTGAATAAGTAAGAAGGGTCTGATCACACCATAGGTGGATAAATTCGGGTTTTTTGCTATGGAATAGCTTTGTGTCAACATGAAGCTTTAGTGCGATAATGTATTATCTAGAGAAAGTTCTGAAAAGAAAAGATTGATAGTTCAATGTATGAGCTTGGTAAAGGAGTGTGCGTTTGATTAATATTGTCGCAGCCCTTCGCTCAATTCCAATTTCTGTTCAATCTTCACACTGCCATACTATAGTGGAACTATCAATCTAGCCTTTTCAGAACTTTCTCAAACAATTATTGCACTAAAGCTTCATGTTGATATGAGTATAGCATTTCCTCGCAACTCTGAAAATCGTAAACTTCGCGCACGAAGTAACAACACACTTTGATTGAACATAATAACCTTCATCCAAAACTGGTCGTGACCAAAGTTGTAGCTGATTATTTGACTTATCAATTAAATTTATATAATCTATTCTATAACAATCAAAAAACACCCAGAACCATTTCAAATCAATGTGAGAATGATAACAGTAGAATACATTTCCCCTGAACAAGGCTGCCTAAAACAGCCGAAAGGTTGGGCAGTTAAAAAACTGAACTTGCCAGACTGCATAGCCGAGATTTCAAATACATTATTTATACTCCATTTGCACGATCTTTTGTAGTAAATCGGTTCCAACACCATACCGTTGAATGAACATGTTCTATAATTTTCAGGAGCATTTCATTGAAAAAATGATCCCAACTTAACAAAGGAAATGCCATCGTACTGATATTTAGACTATAACGATTATTAAGGCCAGAATTTGCATAACAGTTCCAAATTGAAATTGTTGCAATCATTCGTGGGAAAATTGAAAAATATTGAAACAATTTATTTTACAAAAACGGATCTAGAGCATGAGTATAACTGACCGCTCGAGGAGGCAACTCCGATATTGTCAGATACGTTAGAGATGTCTTGGCGAGCCGAAATCTCGACTATTTTAATTTAGTTTATGTGTTTTTAAAACGGATAGATCTGAGGATTTACTAGTTAGTGTCATCTTGTGTTCTCCCAAGTTGTTAGCTGCCCATCAGTGTACCCCCATGTTTGTCTTTTTCATCAGAGTGTCACTTAGTTCGAGATCAAGAGCACATTGCTCTCCACACCTTGTGTTCACAATCCCTACCCTGCCATCCATTTGTTACAATTTGTTACCCCTAAACCTCGAGATAGCCGCGAGTAATCGGCCCCCACTTTACTAACGTTAGTTTTAAGTAATTTTGTAATCTAAACAATGAATATCGGCTTCGGAAAGCTACAGCAAATGAGCCTGGAAAAAAAAACGAGTTATAAAAAAAAATGCCTGATCAGCTGTAATTACAAAGAGAACCAATAGACGTTGCTTAAGAATAGCATTATCCTCAATGTGTAAATACTGGTGATCTAAAACTAGGTAATACCAGCGCCGGCCACGTCCGAATGCTGGTCAAGAAATGTTGACGTAATACTCGCTTCAATGAAAACCGAGAACACCTCTTCACTTCCACGAGAAATCACTGGGATGCTGGATAAAAGGGTTGGGATTGCAGCAGGATTCGTGTTTGTAAACGATATGCTGAACTGATGTCCTAAAGATTCAATAGCGCGAATGAGCTTAGGTTTTAAGCAAAATTGGTCGCCACTAGGCCGCCGAGCTCCTTATATCACAAAACAATTACGATCAAGCTTCCGTTCAACTTATTTTTGCGAGATGGTGACGATAACAACAACTCATGATAGGGATTTGTTATAGATTTCTGATCAACAGGATTTTCCTAAAACTCGATTATTGTTTTTTTACGTACTCGTTCCTCCAACCGAATTTCAATACGCTTTATCTCATTTTAAAGAAAAAACCAATCTAAACTATTACTCTATAATCTGACAATCTCAAGGACCAAAGATTTTCTGTACAGTATTCAAAATCGATCGCTACAAGGCCACCAAGCTCCTTTTGTCTCAAAACAATTACGATCTCGCTCCCGTTCAACTTGCTGTTATTAGATTTCGATTCTGTCGACGAGACAACAACAACAACAACAACTGCTCTTCAGAAGGATTAGATATGAATTCCGATCAACATAACTTTCGTAAAACTCGAATATTGTTTATTTTGCGTACTCGTTCCTCCAACCAAATTTCAGTACGCTTTATCTCATATTAAGATAAAATCCGATTTTCGAAAATAATAATTACGATCAAGCTCCCGTTCAACCTGCTGTTACTATTTTTCAGTCCCGACGGCGACGATAATTATTGCCCTTGAGGAGCATTTGATATGTAGTTCCGATGAAAAAACTTTTCTTCTAACTCAAATATTAATTCCTTAAGAGAGTAGTCCACTCTGGAAATTTCAAAAAATCTTTTTTTTTTGGCTTCAAAAATACTTTGGAATGTCTTCTTTGACATAGACTTGACCGCAAGTCCGCAAATTACATCGTTTCAAAGTTATAGGCCGATTAGTGGACTCGTGTCCAGACGCTCCAAGCGCGCTCAGGTGAGCGCTCGGAGTACCCGCCCGTTACCGGCGAAACGGCGTGTCTTAGTAGTTCCAACTACTGCCGCGATTATCTCTAAACGATGTTTTCAAAATTGGGGGGCGCTGTATTTTAGAAACAGCTCATTCGATTTAAGCGGCGATTGAATTTTCGAGTTAAGAACCTTTTTTTCTTGTCTTGTACGTAGCCAATTTCGATTTTATCTCCAATTTTCGGGTACAAAAACGGACTGTTTTTTTTTTTCAAAACGTCGCCAAATTTTTATTTTTCAATCAAATCAAAAACGGCTACGTACAAGACTGGGTCATCTATCAGAGAATAACCACAAAAAAAATTCGTTGTTCCAGCTCCAGTGGTGTGACCGCCAGACGTCCCACCCCGCGACGACTCAGACGGGAAGTCTCCTAGGGAACCTGGTGCAGCGGCTACAGGAGACATCCAATCGCGCAAAAAAAAATCTCAATTAAAGAGGACATTTCAATTGACAAAAACATGTATTCTTTTTTTTTTGAATTGATCGTTATTTACCCTCAAAAAAAATCGTGGAAATGACCTATTTTTCATGCCGCCAGAGTGGACTACCCCCTTAACGTGCTTGTACCAACTGAATACCATTACGTTTTATCTCATCCTAAGAAAGATAGCCGATTTACACTATGTGAAGAATGGTTCCGTTTTTATGAACACATACATTTAGTCTTCTTAGTTTTCCACAAGTTTCAATGATTGAAAAAATGATTAAATTATCACATCCAAACTTTCAATCTAATCCAATTTTGATAGAACTGCTATCTTGGATTTCAAAATGGAGTCATACAACGATTTCCGACCTCTTCACGTCATCCCAGTCTCAAAAACATCCAATTTTCAGGGTATTTAACATTACTTCAGAGCCGTTTTGGATTGATGAGAAGGTATCTAAGATAGATTATTGGTTAAAAAATACCCATATTGATGGGTACTTAACAGATTTTTTATACCCGGAAGTCATTATGAATTCCAGAAAACTGGAAGTCGCCATTTTGTATTATTCGAAAGGTATCAGCCTCTGCACATCGTCCCCGTTAAAAAATACCCATATTGATAGGTATTTAACAGATTGTTTGTAATTGGAAGTCATTATGAATTGTAGAAAACTAAAAAAGTCACCATCTTGGATTCCAGAATGGCAAGGATCAAATTCTAATTGATTGGTTCTGCTATTTGTACCCTTCGAAGAATTTAAACTCCCTCCAAAGGGTCGCAACTTTGTCAGTTAAAATCGAATTTCTTAACAACAAAATCCAACAATGTCACCAAAATTGACCTCACACCAGATCTCTAGTCTTAACAACTTAAAACTAGAGAACAACGAATAGAAGATTAGGAATCACATTGATGAAGGCTAACGAACTCATTTGTCCTTGATTCAAGATCATCCTAGGTGGACAAAGCAGAGTCTTGTCACTACCAACAAGGCGTAAGAAAAGGTGATCTACCAGCGTTACTATGCCCATTATTTTACAAAAACGGCTCTATACGGCTAAACTGATCCACATCAAAATAATGTTTATAATTTTTTTTTCGTATTGCCTCGAAGGCTTTTCGAAAGAAATCTTGCATAATCAAAAAGGGACACTCAAGATCAGATTATTGATTATAATAACTGCCCAATCTCTGTGTGAAACGCACCTATTCAACCAAACGCAGAAGCGACGACCACAGATCACAGACCTTGTGGTGGATGAAGTGCACAGCAAAAAATATTTCAACCGCCCAAGCGCAAAATCCTAGAACGCTTCATAATTCGAATGTAATAATGTAACCAACGAAAATCACACAAATATGAGATGTATATTAACATCGATGTTCGCAATCCCATCAAATTTCAATACATTCACTGCCCGAAAGCCATTTTTTTTTTTGTTAGTCAAAAGTACATAATATTTTCGACGTGGTTGAAGGGCATCCTCTTTGGTGTGATAAAAATCTTCAGTTTTTCTATGTGGAAAACTGTGATAAAATGTTCCGCGACAAGAAAAATGTTGCCCGACATGGAAAACTCGCTTCGACGGGCACTACGTTGTCTACAAGCCAACTAATTAAAACATAAAAGCTATTTTGGTTTTCCAAATTAAATTAGCTGGAGGAACCAATTCTATTTAATCAGATAAATTAAATTAAAACCTTTTTCACCTATGATACTAAATTACCAAAAATGTCATCTGTTTTTGCACTTACAACAGGCAGATAAAAATAATTGCTGAAATCATCACCGACAATGACAACTGTGAATGATGCAGCTCAATCCCAAAACAGTTAAATGTGTTAAAAAGCGAAGTTGTTAAAGTCGTGATGACAATTTGCCAAGTCAAGTTGAGTCGTACTTCCGATTCAGAGATAAGATAAGAGATTCAGTAGTATTCAGTACAGTAGTCTACTATGTATTTATGTTCTCTGTATCATTAAAACTCAATGCTCATTATTGCAACATGCAAACCCCAGTATGTGTTCAGTAATGACAAGTGGGACATCAAGCAAAGAAAATTCTAATAAAGAAATATGTTTCCCTACAATCATTTCAGGTTTGAAGCGTGTTGCCTGGCCACCACCAGCTGAGCTCGGTGACGATTATCAGCACCAGCAGCCGGCGCAACAGCAACAGCAGCAGCCGTACCATTATCCACCCCAGCAGGAACAACAGCCGGCTCAACAGCAGCCGCATCAATTCTACCCTCAACAGCAGCAGCAACAGCAGCATCAACCACAAGCTCATACACAGCAGCACCAACCACGTGAGCGTATCATCCCAATCCAAAGGGTAAGCTCATTAGTATACAGATGTACGGCCCCATGATAAATAAAATCAGTAGGTGCGCTGCACTGTCTTCCGTTCTTAATTAATTTTAAAAAAGGTACACAAACTTCAGATGTTGAGGACACTCGAAAAAATGAAAAAGCATTGTGCACATGCTCCACATTTTTCAACATTTAAAAGATATTACTCACAAATCACATGTTTGGGATATATTCATTAAGCCGTAAATGTGCACTTCGCAATTTGCAAGCTTCCATCTATTGAAAAGCCAAGAGCTAGTATTATTTTTAGAACTGGAAAATATGTTGCATAAAAAGTTCTTCACAAATACACTTAAAAAAATTCACAAAAAATGCAAAGAAATATATGGTGGTACTTAAAATGCTGCACTCATCCTGCATGAGGGCAAAATCTATCAAAAGAAAATCGCATTAAAATAGAATTGAGTGTACGTCTTGAGTGCTTGAGCTTGCAAATGCTCATTACAGCTAAAATGCTATTTTTCGGATTTATGAAGCTATGAGACATTTCAATGATAATTCTTATTAACACGATGCAAGAAAAGAAGGTAAAATGTGTGTGACACATAAAGCCTGTCAATTTAGCTTTCAGAAGGTCACAATAGCGATTAGCTGTAACGATGAACAACGCGATGAGCGAGCAATCAGCGGTCATAAAATAGCTAGTTGTGACCTTCTGAAAGCAAAATGACAAATTTTATATGCCATACACAAACTTTACCACCTCTTCTTGCTTCTTACAAATAAAAATTTTCATTTTAGTATCCTATAGTTTCACAATTACGAAAACTAGCATTTTAGCTGTAATGAGCAATTGCAAGCCTGGTTTTATTGCTCAAATATGACTCGACAATATCGATATTATCGATATCTGCTAAGCCCTACGCAAAAATGGCCAGCCAAAAAAAAATCCTAAGCCGTATCGGAAATTGAACCCATCGTTTCCTGGGTGACTATATCGTGCCTTTACTGACAAGACAGATTGAGGCCCTCAAATTATTATCAATGTTTCAGATGATTTGGCCAAATTTTAAATCTTCAAATTTTTCCAAAGTATCATAAATCAAGTTAAAAAAAAGGAAAAACTACTAAGCAACATTAACAGATTCCCTGAATTGATTTTCTCTTTGCACGTAAAGAAAATTCCGGTTTTTACAATGCACAGTTAAATAAAAAAAAACTATTATCTAGCATCTAATACGGCAAACATGACAAGAATCGGTTTCGTAGCCAAAATTAACAAAGGAGAAAGTCGTAAAAGAGCATCGATCAATGTTACTTAGGATCTTATGCATTGTTCGGGTTGAATTTTCTAAAATAATGAAGCGTCAGAAACCTTTTCTTTAAACCGTCATCTCAGATAGTCGTAAACTTTTTATGCCCCACTTAATTGAAAAATCAACAATTTCCGGGACATCATTTTTTATATGACCAGTGGATTACTTGTTTTCCAAATTTATAACCCCACAAAATGCTTAGGCCCCAAAATGTCAAAATATCTTCAAGCCCCAAAACTTGTCCAATCTCAAAGTCCAAAATCTTGAAAAAAAATCCACAAATATTGGACCCCCAAAATATGTCAAGACAACAGATTTTTAAGGATATTACACAAATGGCATGAACATCAAAGGGAAGGGTAGATTTTTTACATCCTCTGCAGGTTTTCGTACAACAAATGTAATGGCAGTTCTTTCAGTGGACTGTAATGTAAAAGCAAGATCTACCAGAATTAAACAAACATGATAGTTATAAAAAAAATTAAATCCTTCCGACGACCACATTGCAGAATCTGTCCATTCAAAGAAACTCAAATTATGTATACTTCTGTTATCTAGGATCTAAACTTTTTCAATGGTTTCTAAATGATGATGGTCTCACCTCTCACCCCTACAAAGGTTTGAGCTGGACGATTTATCTTTAAGATAATTAAATATGACATTTTAACCAGGTTGGCAAACAAAATCGAACTGGTTTCAGTTACATATATAAATTGTCTCTAGAGTTTACAGTTGCTTCACAGCGATATAAATTTGGATAAGCTCAGGCGTCCACCTCTTAGTTCGCCTTTTTGTCCACCTAAAATATTCATAAGTAAATACTAATACTATTGCTTGTAATATTACAAGCAATCAAGAGTTAATGAACAATCAACAAAGCATCCTATTACACTAGTAACCCCGCAATCTGATGCTATCATAATTTTTAGCAAGGTCAGGAATGCTCACGAACCCCCAACATTTTCCAGAAAACTTACTACTAACTCAAGGTATCTTCCAAATAAGCTTCAAAATTGCATTTTTTTTTTATCAAATGTTAAATTCAGTCCTCTATATCCGTAATACGCGCGCGAGGCTCAAACCTTTGTAGACTACTATTTTGTTTTACTACTACTATTAAATCAATTATCAAAAATCCATCATCACCATCGTGGCGAACAAAATAGTTTTTGCAGTGCTACAATAATTATTAAAAAGTCGTTATAACAGCTATCCATACAAAATAATCCGTTAAAAATAACTTCGTCAAGATACATAATTTGTCAATTCTCAAAAACATCACTGGATAACCGTTCAAAAAACAGTTTTAACGTGTGAAATGCAATGTCTCTTAAATTCTGCTAATGTTGTTGCACGTTTAATGTGTCTAGGCATCGAATTGAAAACATTTATTCCTTTAAAAAATAATGAATTCTGTGAAGCACAAGTCAAGAAATTTGGTGTTCTTATTTCATCCGCGTTTCTAGTATTATATCTATGATAGTCACTTCCTCTTTCAATTCGATCACACAAATATCGAGGCAGCAAACCGTTAACTACTTTAAAAATGAACACCATAGTCAAATATACAATTCTTTGCTTGACCGACAACCATTAAGGCGTGTATCATCAAAGTTGAGGAAGTGAATCTATTACATCTCAAAATCAAACGCATTATTTTATTCTGCAAGCGCTGTAATCTCAATATTTGTGTTTCATTGGCCAGAAATAAAGAGGAAGGGCAAAAGTCTAGATGAGGAGAGATGATTGATTTGTATAGCTGTATTTTACTGGCAATAGTTAAATCGTTTTTCAATCGACATAGAATTCCATACTTCTTGGCAATTTTCTTGATGACATTGTCAATGTGAGAGTTGAACTTAAGTTTGTCATCAATAATCACGCCAAGATATTTAATCTCCTGAACGCGATCAATAGTCTCATCATCAATTACAACAGAGACGTTCTCATTTCGCGAAATCACCATAAATTTAGTTTTACTTGTATTCAATTTTAATTGCTTACACTTCAACCATCTTCTTAGATACTGCAAATCTTCATTCAAGTGTGAGACGGCAACTTCTTAATCCTTAGCTGCAATGAATAACACACTATCATCTGCAAAAAGATTAATGTCGCAAAACCGTAAAACACGTCGCAAGTAATTAATATACATAATAAATAAAAGGGGCCCTAATACACTTCCCTGGGGCACTCCAAGGTTGTTCCCCACGGGACTGGAAACAGAATCATTAAAAACAGTCCGTTGAGTTCTGTCAGACAAATAGCTCAAAACCATGCAGTACTCGTGATTCCAAAGCGCTTGATTGTACTTAACAATAAGGGCCTAGAAATTGTTTCAAAAGCGCGTTTCAGATCAAAAAAACAGCAACAATCGTATCTTTACGCTCCAAGTTGTTTTTCCACTTTGCCAACACCAAATTCAATGCAGTTTCACAAGAATGGCCTTCCCGATATCCCGATTGTTCTGGTATCAACAAAGAGTTGCTATTCAAATACTCCAACAGCTGGTCTTTAACAACAAGTTCTAAGATTTTCTCTAATGTGTGCAACATGTGGATGGGACGAAACTCTTCGGCTTTAATCGTTCCAGCAACTTTTTGAATAGGAACCACTAAGGATTCCTTCCAAATTTGTGGCACATGTCCATTCGGCAATGATTTATTAATAAGGTCCAGAAAGATGTGGCCAATTACATGAAAGCAATCTTGAATAACTCTAGCATTAACATTATCTACTCCAGCCGATTTTCCTAATGAAAAACAAGTAATTCTAAGTTCATCTAATTTGATTGGGTGAAAAACTTCAAATCTGCAACTACTATTAACTGGCTGTTTTATTTCGTCAGGTTCATCGACCAATTCAATAGATTGATTAATCAATGAAACACTGTCTACGAAATAATCATTAAACTTAGCTGCAATTACTTGTTCTGACTGTTCTAATGTGCCATTAAAAGTCATGGACCGCGGTTTGCAAGTACTAGGTTTTAATAAAGATTTCAAAATTTTCCATAACTCTTTGCTGTTGTTTTGATGCTGATCAATCTTCCTTTGAACATATTCACGACGAGTTTTCTTTATCGATTGTGAAAAATTATTCCACGCGATTGTGTACCTAGTCCAATGATTGTCATTATAAGATCTACAAAACTTTTTGTACGATTTGTCCCTTTTCCGTTTAAGACGCAAAAGATTCAAATTGCACCAGCTGTTCGAGTTTTTCAAAGAAACAAACTTTTGCTCAACTAGTTGATTGGTACACGTTTTCAAAGCGTTATTAAGAGCAGCTGTAGATTCATCTAAGTTACCAGCCGCGAATGAATAATCCACGCTCCTCTCAACAAGATACGAAACAGTTTGCTTCGAATATTTCCTCCAGCACTTCAATTTTACAAAATTATCGTTATCGTTAACATGGTCTAAGACATCAATCACTAAAGTCTCATGATAGGATATTTTCAAATCAGTATCCTTAACTGAACAAATGGAATCAAAATTGGAATAAACGTGGTCAACTAAAGTTCTACTGTGCCTGGAAATACGCGTATATTCATTTACCGTTTGCTTTAAATTAAAAAAAACTCAGCTAAACGCTTTAAATGATTGGAATTATGGTTGTCACGCCAATTAATATTAAAATCACCAGCCAATATATTTAATTTACTAGAATCAAGGAATGTCTCGAGCCAGTTCTCTAAAACTTCAACAAAACGCTGGTCACTAGAACTGGGAGAATGATACAAAACACCATAATTACCCATCTTCATGCCACGTACAACTGTAATGCCCAAGAACCAGTTGCCATCAATAACTTCGTTGGTACGAAGGTTG
Organism: Ochlerotatus camptorhynchus; assembly: GCF_037179485.1. NCBI lineage: Eukaryota > Metazoa > Arthropoda > Insecta > Diptera > Culicidae > Ochlerotatus > Ochlerotatus camptorhynchus. Next base: position 703,254 of record NW_027040743.1, read on the forward strand.
AATTGAACTGATTCATGGACATAAATAGCAACACCGCCAGTGTTTCTAGAATGTGATAAACAAGCAGCAACAATATATCCCGGAATACTATACTGATCAAATGCTTCAGTTTCTACAATACGAGTTTCAGATAAGAAAACTAAAAGAGGACGTTTTTCCTCAACAATCTGACGTAATGCTACGTAGTTTGTTGACAACCCCGCAATATTCAAGTATAAACAATCGAATTGATTCACATTCCTGGAACTTGGCTGCTATTTATTGAAACGCAAGCTGCTTTTCTTCTGATCAAAAAGTCTTTTATAGAGCAAACATTCCGAGCTAAATGCGGCCAAGTTCAATTCTCGTTCTTTATTCATTTTCAAACAATTAATACTTTTCAATACAGTTGACGTACACTCCGACGTTTTGTGTAGTTGGCTGCACCTAGAGCATCTATCACAATTTTTGCAATCCATGCTCTTGTGTCCAAATTCTCCACATTTGAAGCATTTCAACACATTAATCGCGGAAACTATCGAGCACCGATCAACCCTACATTTACTTTTTTCGCACATAACAAACATTTATAAGTATCGACATCGACTTCAATTACAACACTAAACTTGTTATAAGTGAAGCGTGAATTTTCAAACATGTTCACTACTTTTACATCATTAATAGCGATGTCTTCATTTTGACTTTTTAAGTAGTCAATGAAGACATCGGAGGAATACTGATCGCTCATGCCCACTATTTTCAATCTTGGCACCGAACTGGGAACAACAGCACTATGTTTTTCACCCAGATTGCTTTCAATACCATTTTTCACATCACTTACGTTTGCTCCTGTTGCACACTCAACAATAATGGAGCCATCTTTACCATTCCTAAAATTACTGATTTTGTGTGTTTTTGGATCCAACTGAGTTTTCAAAAACTTACGAGTATCTCCGCAAAGTTGTTTGGACTCTTTCGGTTTAATCACAATGACCGGACGAGTCTTACGATGATCTGGTTTGTTACTTTTACTGTTACTGTTGCTATTAGTTTTACTTTGACTAGCACGACTATGTCTTTTTACAACATCCGCAAAACTCGCATTTTCTTGAAAAACAACATCATCATCATGATCACTATTACTAATTACTAATTTACGTATTTTGCGTCTGGCATTTTAGTCCGATTCTGACTGAATCGTCCTAGATGAACTGCGCTGATCATTCTTTACAGCTAATTGGTTTTCCGCATCAATTTTAAAAAATGAACTTTTCATATTATTCAATTTCTCACAAATTAAATTTTCAAGACCATTTACATTTATTCTAATGTCTGTCATCCCGCGTTTAACCGTGTCCCTGAGCAGCAATGTGATCTCGCATGCCAGTGATCGAGTCCGAGTGTTGAAAAACCTTCTTCATCTCTTCCTCTATCCTTTTGACGCGCGAGATCAGATCATTCTGCTCGTCACAACTCTGATCTGATAGACAACTATCACACTTGAACAGAACATTTGCATTATCTGCTATAAGCCTCGCCACAGGCTTAGTGAGTGCCGCCCAAGCGAAATGGAACGTTCCATTGCACGGACCTACACATGTAACTGGGAGCCCACTCATAGCAATAGACTGCTCGCATACATTACACACATCCATTTTACTAAATTAAACGCTAACACTGTTAGCAGCAGACATATACAGGGGAGGAGAACACATAATAAAATTTTACCGCCACAGCTCACTTTACAAAAGCAATAGCGCCGGGGGGAAAATACAAAATTAAACAAAAACTAGTTGCTAGGCAACCTTTCCTCTACTTATCCTGTTAGAAAAACACCACGGGCACTCGTTGGAATAATCCTTTCGCGGCACACGCCACTATTTCACACGAAATTATGAATTTATTTTCACAGTACAACTCAACAAAAACACTATTTTGTACGCCATACTTACGGCGTAAATCAAAGTTCACTCTCATTACAATATTTAACAAAGGGCAATGGGACTAAGTGATCTTCGCTAAATTTTCACGATTCAATGAGGGAACTGTCCATAAAATATGAAAAAGTTTAGTTACAAATATTTAAAACCTCACAGCCTACTTTCAAGATTTTTGAATATTCAAAATGTTAAAAAAAAAATTCTGAAGACCAGTCAGAGATTTGTGTTCTGAATAATTCGACGTGGTAAAGCAGTCGGCGATTGTATAAGCCATGTATAAACTCTGTTCAGTTTGTCTCTGGTTTTTAATAAAATTCAACCCACTTTTTAACACCCAAAAATAATTTCTATGATCGATCGATTAAGTCAGAAAATGTTGTGAATAGTGCCTTAAGATTATCGAACCGTTAATTTCTAACGTAATTGTTGTAAAATATATGATCATAAGTACTCCATTCTGCTTCATACATGCTATAGCTGTAGCCTATCAGCAAAGTTTCACTAAAATTCATAATCTCCAGTACGTAACCATAATTACACATAATAAATAAGAACCATGAGCGATATCCAGAGGTGCATTCAAGGTTTTCAAACTCTCACTTTTGCGCCCCACCCCATGCTGTTTTATATGCCAGCGATATCGCAATAAATGCTCCTTATAAGTCGACAATCGGTCGTTCAACAACATAAGAGTTTTAAAACATTCTAATTTATTTGAGAATAATCAATTTTAAGTGAAAAATCACCAAATGGAACACAGCCGAGGTGGCAGATTGAATTTTTTTTATGAATTGATTTATTTGTACAGGCTCAATTGAATAAACTTTACAAAGCCAAGTTATCATTTTCGTTATACATACTTAATCCTAATCTTAAATCTAGAGTTACAAGGATTGAACCGAATAGTCGCGGTCGTCTCGATGTTAGTGAGAGGGAGGAGGAGATTTCACTATTTCTAAAACATGAAGTTATTTCCATTAAACTTGTTATCAGCTCTATAATTATAACAAAAAAAAACAAAAAAAAGGAAACACACAAAATACAAACTAAATACAAAGTTAATCAAACTTACAATCTAAGGTTAATATTCTTCAAGAAAACATATATGAGTTTCATAAACTCCAGATCACGTCTAGCCAAAACATCCCGAATTGGAACATTAGATTGTCTGCCTCGAGCCCGAAGGGAATCGTACAACTCAGATATGACTCCACGGTGCTCAGCACAAGACCAAATAATGTGATCGGCGTCTTGGTAACCTTGTCCACATTCACAGAGATTGCTGTCCTCCAGCCTTGAACCAAGGACTCTTCGACACCTTAGGGATGATCAAATATAGCCATCGTCCCAAACACCCTTCACTCCATTTATTCTGCCAGCTGGCGAGCGACTGCTGACGATAAATGAAGAAAAATTCATCGTAGGCGATTTGTCGATCGTAATATCGCCTTTCATAGCGCCCACCTTCGCAAGTGAATCCGCCTTCTCATTGCCCGGAATCGAGCAATGAGATGGGACCCATGAGATTGAATATAAATTTTTGAGCATTGCTGTATTATCGACATTGTCGATCAAACGATTCTCCAGAAATGTGCCATGGTTGCCTACATTTAGTTTCGATCTCGACTTTGAGTAAAACAAACTCAGGAATTATTTGGTGCTACTGAGTACGGTGCAGGCAATATCAAATATGATGCAATCATATAACATATGCTAGGGATGATATTGGGGGTCAGGTACTTCATGTAGTTATTTTCTATGCGGGTAATACAACTCAAATGAATTCAATTCGGTAAAAAAAAGTTCGAACTGCACACCATAATAAATGTCGAAAAATCCCATTAATTAGTGACATAATGCCATGGAAAAACATACCAATCGGCATCCGACGTGGTCTGATATGAGTTGGTCTCATCGAAAGAAGGATTGCAAAATTCGACTCTCGCAAAGTTTGTTGAATCCTTCACGGTGCTGAAAAACCACCCAAAATTTAGTTTATTTCAATCTTATTCAATCTCACGTCCGATAAAAAATCTTTGCTTGCAAAGATTTTTCCACCCAGCGGCGCTGGTGATGTAGTGGTAAGCATGACTGCCTTTAACTCCAAATGGCCTGGGTTCAATCCCAGTCGGCGCCGTCGGAATTTTCTGAGGCATAAAATCTCTGATCACGGTCTTCGGTCCATGAGTTGATTTGTCGATAGGTAGGGTCCAGGTGTGGGTGCTGCTTGCCTGGCCTGGCGTCGGTAGCATTGGTACACGGCGAATGAGAACGACTCAAATTTGAGTTTAGTTCACTCATAATCGCCAAAAGTGCAGGAACTCAGCGATGAGTAAAATTTGTCTCATGGTTTCCTGTGGAAAACCTAAAAAATCTGCCGGAAAATGAGGAAATTTACGAAAATTTTATTCAGTCTCGGAGTAGTACCAATAGACTGAGTGAATCCAATCTTTACTTTTCTCAAATTCAGGAATTTTTCCCTGGAAAATCCTGGAAAAACCTGGGAAAACATGAGGCAAATTAACTCATCGCTGAGTTCCTGCACTTTTGGCGATTATGAGTGAACTTAACTCAAATTTGAGTCGTTCTCATTCGCCGTGTACTCAGTACGGAAAAAAAGATTAACGGAAAACACATCAAGGAAAAAAATCTTTTTTTCTACCAAAATACCAAAATTGAGCTTATTTTACTTAAATTTAAGAATACCTGTTAATACTCTTAACTATCTTTTCGCATGCACGCTCATAAACACGAAGTTATATACATGTTTTGACAATTTGGTATGAACCGTGGACATTTGCAAACAAAACTCAACTCATATTCAAGTAAAAAGTACTCCAAATTTTGGGTAGTTTGATTCGTCCATGTTATTATGCTAGCGCACATCGGAACATTTCCATCATCCATTTGCATTGATTATTAGCGAAAGCAACGGTAACGTGGCAGTTGGCAAATATGGAAATTATTTCAAAAACCCATCCGGTGCGTTGTGCTCTAGTGAGCGGGATGCGAGAGTGTGTTCTGTGGCTACGGTACTGAACCACTAAGTGACTCTATTGGAATTAGTCGGGAGCTACATAGGGTGGTCTTAGTGTGAACTGCACCGTTCCTAGAGCTAGGTAAATGGGTCCACTTTCGGTGCTTAATGCATTCATAAAGTCGAGAAGCTAAATGAGAGCAATCGATTGTGGTTTGGAGAACACAACCCAAACCGGTGAAGGGAAGTACCTCTGCCTGATGACTAATGACTTTTGTTGAAGTAGATTATTCTACTAATGACGGATAAATGTAGTTCAACTTCAGACCGAATAGCAGCATCAGTTATGATTATTCCTGCGTGGCTGTGCAGATCTGGAATTTAATGTTGTTCTAAATTACATAAATTTAAAGGCAACTCAAACTCTACCTCGTACATTTGCCTGCAATTGCGTCTCCGACAAATATGTTAATGCAAGAAATACGACCCGGCACACATGTTTCGGTATTTACATTCGTTTCACACATACATTTCGTAGCAACCGGAAGGGGTTCTGGCTTCGATTTTTTACACCCTTTCAACTCCCAAACAGAACAGAACAAATATAAATTTTCGTCGATTTTCGTGCACCAGTCAGTTTACCGTAATTTTACTTTTTACTCTTTTGAAAGTTGGTCTTCTTTTTTCAGCACCTAAAATGAACAAGCGGCGAGGTAGGAGAGAGCAGTCGATAATGCACCCCTAGGGTACAATGGCTCCACACGGTTTTTCGTTGCTTTCACATTACTAATTCTTATATTTTATGTGCTGAAATGCTAGTTACTGAACGGCACGTTAAATTCGCGATTTTAAAAATTTTGAAATCTATGAAAACCACGTGGAGTCATTTTACCCCAGGGGTGCGTTTTGGCCCGTCGTACCCTACCTAACTTGCGAAAATGGGGCCACTTTACAACTTGAAAATTTCTTTATGTCACACGCTCTCCTACACACGTGGTCCCGGGTGCGCTTGTTGGTGGGAAAATTTATGACAAAGTGTTTTGTTTTATTTGGCGTCGCTTTTTTGCACCCTATTTTTTTTTGTTCTGAGCTTTCTCCCACCTCGCAGTACCTCGGTGGTGGTAGTGGTGTGTGGTGCGCTATCTTTCAAGTGAAAGAACATAAAACATTTTTGCAGGCTGGTGGTGGGTGCGTGCGTTTGGTGCCGCACATTTGTGGCGAAGGGTGTCATTCGCTTTGTTTCTGGGATTTATGGGACGGCTTCTGGGAATGGATAAGGTGTGCTGCTAATAAGTTGGCTTTTCTCTCGGTGGGTTGCGGAATGGAGGATTTTTCTCACTCTTGGTTGTATCATTTGAATTGGTAATGTTTCCATAGAATTTTATTTTCTCGCTTTAAATCTATAAAAAAAAAAAACAATCAGTTTAAATGGCATTTAAAGACCGTGAATCGTGTCTGTTTGATTATATTAAATTTATAGTTTTATTAGCTTACCACTGTGCAAAGAACCAAATAAAGTTTCTAAAGATAAGATTTATTTATTTATTTTTAATGGGCGGATTGTCGAACTAAATTTTGAGTATCATATCGTACATGAAATTTCGCTGTTTACCAAAGCAAATTCGACTAGAAAACTTTAATAACCCATCGTTTGTAAAAAGATCACGAAAGATTAAACAATAGTTTCCGACCACTCCGATCCCTGCGACACTAAGCCAAACCACCTAACCATAACAAGCATAACATAAGTCAAACAACCCATAGAGAAATATTATTGACCCAATTTACAAAACCGAGTTCCCACAATTTCGACGGCTACATTCTAGATAAGGAGATCAAAATTATCTTCATGGTGTTGCGGTCAACTGTGACAGTCCTCATCGGGAGCGATTTTAAAATGATCGATAGAGCCATATCATAACTGTCATAACATAATAGGTAGAAACGGAAACGTTAGATTGGATTGTCATCGACAATAATAAATGTGTGAAAAGACCGTGGCATGGTCAATGGACTTGCTGAAAATTAAAGTGATTAATTTGTTGGTAATCTAAATTATATCTACATTATCAACTAACAGATCAAGAGTTAACAATATTGAGGTTATTACAACGATTCGTGCACTAGGAAAGGATCCATTTGACCTAGTTTCCCGAATCGGGCAGTCGTAAGCCTACATATTTGAGATAAAATTAGAGAGCGGAAAATTCAGGAGGAAAGAGGAAACTAAAATTATTGATCTGTTAAGTGCAAAGCAGATTCTCAAAAAGAGTTTCTCAATCCGTAGTCCGAACACATGGATTTATCAATTTACGTCTTTTATAAACATGAAGTTGATGCATGTCGAAAAATACGTGCAATGGGAATGAATAAAAAATGTGATTCAAATGAAATCAAGAAGGAAATAAAGAGCCTTATGTCCCGTTTACCGACTCAAAAACAACATAAATTGTTTGTACAAAAACACACAATTTTTTTCAAAAAATCATAGCTTGGACACGATGATACTATCGATATTGTGCTTGAAAATAAATTGTGGAGAATTAAATAGGCTATGCAGAAAAAATACATATCAAAAACATTGAAACACTTTTTTCAAAAACATAAAAACAAAATTTTAAATATGAACTGTTAGTCGACGAGCGATTTTTTTTTACTCAAAATAATTCATAATTTCTTGAAAGAAAATAGTAGAAGTTGTTCTAGGACTTAGAAACATAAAATTTAAAAAAAATACTGGTTGTAAAACTTTTTACATTGTTCTCTTGTTTAAAGCTTTTGTGTAAAAATTATTAACATTTAAAAACAGAATGGTGTTAAACTTTCTAAATATTTTCAAGATATTTTAAAAATAATTTTGATTTTTCATGGAAATAACCTACTTTTATTAGTTAGTCATGGATCTCCATCTAAAATCTGATCCATTTAAAAATTGCCGCATAAAATGGGACATCAATACTAATACTAATACAAATACAATACAAATACAATACAAATACAATACAAATACAATACAAATACAATACAAATACAATATTTACAAATACAATACAAATACAATATTTACAAATACAATACAAATACAATACAAATACAATACAAATACAATACAAATACAATACAAATACAATACAAATACAATACAAATACAATACAAATACAATACAAATACAATACAAATACAATACAAATACAATACAAATACAATACAAATACAATACAAATACAATACAAATACAATACAAATACAATACAAATACAATACAAATACAATACAAATACAATACAAATACAATACAAATACAATACAAATACAATACAAATACAATACAAATACAATACAAATACAATACAAATACAATACAAATACAATACAAATACAATACAAATACAATACAAATACAATACAAATACAATACAAATACAATACAAATACAATACAAATACAATACAAATACAATACAAATACAATACAAATACAATACAAATACAATACAAATACAATACAAATACAATACAAATACAATACAAATACAATACAAATACAATACAAATACAATACAAATACAATACAAATACAATACAAATACAATACAAATACAATACAAATACAAATTGACAAGGTGGTTCAGAGAAATTGTCACCGATTTCACATGTCTGCAATTCTTAAAGTGTGTGAAAATGTCAGCTTATATTTATAGAAGAACAAGAAATTTCATTTGTTTTCGATTTCAAGCAGCCTCTAACATGGCTGGCTGCTATAAATCTGTATAAATTCACATGTTTCTTTTAACAGGAAACATTATTTTTTCATAACGTTATAGAGGTATTTTTTTTTTTTTTTTTTTTTTTTGATGATGATGATGGTCCCACCTCTTACCCCTACAAAGGTTTGAGCTGGACGAGTTATCTTTAAGATAATTAAATATAAACATTTTAACCAGGTTTGCAAACAAAATCGAGCTGGTTACAATTACAGATATAAATGTCCTGTTAAATATGCTATAGGCATCAACCAAAAACATTCAAAGGTGTAACTAGTTATCAAAAGTCCAAGTATAGTCCTCGACAATACTTCCATTTACACGTGACCTGGGATTTACACGTTTAAGCTTCCGCAGTGCCAGGACTATATCCAAGGAAACGACTTCCAGCCAACCCTTTACTAATTCAAGGCTTTTGCCACAATTTCCACGTATTAGTCATTTATACCTGTATTCCGCGCGCGAGGCTCAAACCATCGTAGACTACTCAAAGCTATTTTTACTATTACTACTACAAAATCAAAAAACTAAAAATCCATCATCACCATCGAGGCAAACAATGTAGTTTTTTGTATATGCTACACCAATTACAAAAATGTCTATATGACAGTCTCCATACAAAATAATCCGTTAGAGATAACTTTGTCAAGATACATGATTTATCCATTCATAAAAATTTAACTGCTCAATAAACAGCTTTTACATGTGAAATGCAGCGTCCCTTGAATTCTGTAAGTGTAGTTGCACGCTTGATGTGTCTAGGCATCGAATTGAAAACATTTATACCTTTGAAAAATAATGAATTTTGTGAAGCATTATTCAAAAGATGTGGTGTTCTTACTTCATCCGCGTTTCTAGTGTTATATCTATGAAAATCACTTCCTCTTTCAATCCGATCACACAAATATCGAGGCAGCAAACCGTTAACTACTTTAAAAATGAACACCATAGTCAAAAACACAATTCTTTGCTTCACTGACAGCCATTGCAAAGCGTCCAGCATAAAAATTGAGGAAGTGAATCTATTACATCTTAAAATCAAACGCATTACTTTATTCTGCAAACGCTGTTATCTCGATATTTGTGTTTCATTGGCCAGAAATAAAATGGAAGGGCAAAAGTCTAGATGAGGGGAGATGATTGATTTGTATAACTGTATTTTACTACCAATAGTTAAATCGTTTTTCAAGCGACATAGGATTCCATACTTCTTGGCAATTTTCTTGATGACATTGTCAATATGAGAATTGAACTTGAGTTTGTCATCAATAATCACGCCAAGATATTTAATTTCCTGAACGCGATCAAGTGTCTCATCATCAATAACAACAGAGACATCATCATCTACACGATTCCGCGAAATTACCATGAATTTAGTTTTACTTATATTCAATTTCAATTGTTTATACTTCAACCATCTACTTAGAGAACGCAAATCTTCATTCAAGCGTGAAACGGCTTCTTCTAAATCTTTAGCTGCAATGAATAACACAGTATCGTCAGCAAAAAGATTAATATCACAAAACCGTAAAACTCGTCGCATGTCATTAATATACATAATAAATAAAAGGGGCCCTAATACACTTCCCTGAGGCACTCCAAGGTCATTGTCAACGGGACAAGATACAAAATCATTAAAAACAGTCCTTTGTGTTCTGTCAGATGAATAGCTTTCAAACCATTTGTATGCCGAACCCGAAATTCCAAAGCGCTTGATTGTTCTCAACAATAAGGGCCTAGAAATTGTCTCAAAAGCGCGTTTTAGATCCAAAAACACAGCAACAATCGTATCTTTATGCTCCAAATTTTCTTTCCATTTAGCTAACACTAAGTTTAACGCGGTTTCACAAGAATGGCCTTCCCGGTATCCCGATTGTTCCGGTATCAACAAACAGTTACTATTTAAATATTCTAACAGCTGGCCTTTTACAACAAGTTCCAAAATTTTCTCTAATGTGTGCAACATGTTGATGGGACGAAACTCTTCGGCTTTAATCGTCCCAGCAACTTTTTGTATAGGAACAACTAAAGATTCTTTCCAAATATGCGGCACGTGCCCAGATTGCAATGATTGATTAATAAGGTCCCGCAGAGTGTGTCGAATGACATGAAAGCAATCTTGAATAACTCTAGCATTAGCATTATCTACTCCAGCCGTTTTTCCTATTGAAAAGCAAATATTTTTAAGTTCATCTAATGTAATTGGGTGAAAACCATTAAATCTACAATTACTATTAATCGGCTGTTTTATTTCGTCCGGTTCATTGATTAGTTCAATAGATTGATTGATCAGTGAAACGCTCTCGACGAAATAGTCATTAAACTTAGAAGCAATTACTTGTTCTGACTGTTCTAATATGCCATCAAAAGTTATGGTCCGCGATTTACAATTACTAGGCTTCATCAAAGATTTCAAAATTTTCCATAACTCTTTGCTGTTGTTTTGATGCTGATCAATTTTCCTCTGAATATATTCACATCGAGTTTTCTTAATCGATTGTGAATATGTATTACGCACGACCGTGTACCTATTCCAATGATTATCACAATTAGATCTACAAAACTTTTTGTACCATTTGTCCCTCTTACGTTTAAGACGCAAAAGATCCAAATTGTACCAGCTGTTCGAGTTTTTCAAAGAAACAAACTTTTGTTCAACTAATTTATTGGTACAAGTTTTCAAAACGTTAGTAAGAACAGCTGCATCTTCATCTAAAGTTCCGGTAACTAATGGAAAATCCACGCTTCTCTCAACAAGATTCGAAACAGCTTGCTTCGAATATTTCCTCCAGCACTTCAATTTTACAAAATTATCGTTATCGTTAACACTGTCTAAGAAATTAATTACTAAAGTTTCATGATCGGTTATTTTCAAATCAGCTTGAGTAACTGAACTGACAGAATCAAAATTAGAATAAACATGGTCAATCAAAGTTCTACTGTGCCGGGAAATACGCGTACACAAGGTATAAATGAACCATGCTTAAAAATTCGTTCAATATCAGAGCTTGAACGCATCGCCTGGACTCAAGAAGTATTGGAACTAAAACGTGCGTGCCAGCTGTGATTCATTTTCGTTACAAATGTGGGTGCTAATTAAGGTAAATGGAGATAGATTTGAATTTAAGTATACTAAGTTGAAGGTTATATAATGAAGTATATCTGAAATATATGCTGATATCAAAAATGCATGCAAGTGTTCAGTTACTTTGACTCACCCTGTTCAAAATGGATCTGTTCAAGAGGAAAGCGGTAAATTGCATAATAGATTAAGGAATCAAGACAATTAAAGTTATTCTATTGAGCCGAAAAATAATGAATCAACCAAGCAAAGGTAGAAACACTGTCACAAGATAAAATTTCATTGCACAGCGATGCTTTGTTGCATCGCTTCCCTTGTTTTATAGCAGCATGCATACTCTGCATCACATTTGCATGAAATAACATCATTCATCCCCAAAAAAAATCTGTCAATTCACGGTTGATCTCCGTCAGCATGAGCGTACTATATAGAAAAAAAAAAGTTCATGTGAAAATAAAGTTCGAAAATCAATTACAGGGACAAAAAAGTTGCAACCCATGCTGAGAACTTTTCAACGCTTGCTCGTGAATTGACAGCTGAAAGTCAAAAAGAAGCAAAAAAAGAAAACTAATTATACATTCTTTTTCGATGCGGCAAATTTATCGCAAATTAGGCTAATTTTTAAATGGCACTCACGACGTCTGCATGCAGATGCCATGAAACATCCCATTCGCAAGACGTGGGTACGTAAAGTCGGGGAATAAATTTGACAAAAATGCAGTAGCTACTCGCTACTCATCGACACTTACCGACTACCGGCACCGCCTGTCTGGTAATCGACAACAAAAAGTGTGAAACAAATACTTTGACCGATCCACGAGCGGTGTACCTACAAGTCAGCGGTGGACGCATTTCAAAAATGGGGCCAAACTGCTGCTAGGCATATGTATGCAGAAGTGTCACTTTGTTTTCCGCCGCAGAAAATTGAAGCCATCACTGAGCTACGGTACGGACCATGACACTTGGATTGGATTTCCGTTTTCAAAGTGTCAAAATTGGTTTGCGGTGTGGCAGAGTGCGAGAAAAATGACCTGAATATTTGCTGAAAATGTGATCCTTTTTTTTTTGGACGGTATTTGTAAAACCATTAAGCATGAAGCAGTGTAGGGTGCGAGTTGAAAACGTACTTGAACTTTTTTTTTCTATTCTGGTTTGTTTTGATCCGCTGCGTTGACGTTTCAAAAATAATATCTATTTACGTAGCAGGTCGTTTTTTGCACACATTCCACGTGATGACAGGTGAAAAATTAAGATCCTGTCGCCAGCAAGCGTGTGGATAATTGATGCTTAGACGATTTTAGAGCGGCCTGGTGGGTGTTTTGGCTATTTAGGTTGCTTTTATTTATAAATGATGTCATATCCTCCTTCAAAAGACAAAAATATAATTAATTTTATTCAAAATCGTCTTTCGCTATGCGCTTCAGATAACTACACAATTTTTATTTATTAATTTATTAATTTATCATTAAATGAGACGATTATCCATTAATTTTTTTTTTCATCCCTTGTGATTTAATTTTTGACCTCCCGGCTCCATGTCAGACATAAACAATTTTGTGTTGGTGGAAAATAATGAAAATGAATGGTCGAGAAACACTAATTTGGATGCAGTTAACATCACCCAATTAACTTTTATGCTTCTAGACTGGTAATCTTAATTATCAGTTTCGCTTTCCCTTCATTAAATACCCAAATCTTTATCCCATCGTTTAATAAAACCAACCATTTATTCGTTATGATGATTATGTTTATAAGCATAAACTTTAATTATTGAAAATATGTTCATTACAGCCATTTTGTAATATTGCATTGAATAACAATGCCAGATACAGTTTACATTTGCACGGAACGAAAAAAAAACAACCAAATAACCACATGGCTGCGCCAGCCAACACCGTATTAATCGTCTCGGGTTCAAATATCAGCATAAAATCCTCCATCAGACTCAGCCGTCAGAACACGAACAAGCAAACACATCAAACGTGCGCTCATCTGATGGAACACCGTCGACATGGGGCCAAAGCAGGGCAGTCGTTCGACGTTCAACCTGCTCCCGCCCACGCTTGCCGCTCAGCCACCTCTATGAAAATGTGTACGCCATCCATAAATTCTTTCGTCTCGCTATAAATTCTAAAGCACTATAAATTTTCACATCGCATCAGATTGCACCTGTTTATTTTTCACCTGCGCACGGCAACAACATGGACCTGCTCTGCAAAAAGAAGCCAGGAGGATTGACGAGTCGTTGTCCTCGTCGTCGTCGTCGTTGTTCTCGTCAGTGGGGTGTCGTGTGCATCGTTGTACCAGTACCAGGACCTAGTATCCGGGACGACCGACGACGTCTCCTTATTATTATTGGCACGGCTTTGTGTGTAGGATCACGACCTTTGAAATTCACCACCCCATAGCATCGTCGTATGCTCTGCTCACCCACATGCACATACCGAAACAGAGAGCTTTGAAGCTGTCATTCGATTTCTATACGTGGCGAGGGGTGCTACCAACGAGAGCCCAATAGAGCAAAGTCGATACTAAAATTCCCAGAGTGGCAAAATATATCTTCATTTAACGTAGCGCAAATAATTCCAGGATCATGACTTTTCATCCGACGTGGGCCAAAGGAAAGAATGGCGCAGACTTTTCGATACATAACCTTTTCATGGCCTCCGTAAAAATCGGCTTATGATGAAAATTTATCGCTATTTTTCATTAAAATTAAGTATCGGATTGCCACCGCTGTGCCCCCATCAGCAACGCGCGTCGGTCAAAGTCTTTTAAAAATTCAATGGCTATTTAATGTGTTTATTTTAGCTCGATCTTTTCTCATTTCCCTTTTTACTCCCCGGTGTACCGACTGTGCAGGAAAACGGATTTACCCGAGCTTCCTTTTTTCAGGTCAGGATTATTCCCTGTGCCGCTGACTGTTGCTTCGTTTGTATGTAGGTACATGCCACAAAATTCCAAAATAAATCAAAATTATCTTCGTACCTTGCAGACCGCAATACCGCTCGCCACAATCCACCCATTACGATGGCCACAATCGCTTTAGACGTGCCCTCCCCCTCCATGCCTTCTCTTTCTCTGCTGTCTGCTTCGAAAAACAAAGCTTCCACTCCCTACTGTGGAAAGGATGGACAATACCTTTTTTGTCGTTTTCCTTCGGCCGAGGTATGTGTGTGTGTATGTGTGTGTATGTTTGGCCAATGTGTTGTCGATAGCATTTTTATTAGCTCATTGAAATGCAAATGATGGGTTTCTGCAGCATCGGCCTTCGTTCCTGGCCAGCTTCACAGGTTTTTCCAAGTTGCAATGGTTGTTTGCAGAACCACATTGGATGGATGAAAAAGTGCAATTTGGTGCTTTGCTTTTGGAAACCCGATAACATCAAGGGAAAATTTCCAATTATTTTCACAAATTTTCCAAAGTTGCTTGCACTAATCTGCCACAGCTGTAAAAGTTTGGGAAATTTTATTGTTACTCGTTGTTGAAATTATTCAAGTATTCTATTGACGAATTAATGTATCAGTGATCAGCGGCGTAGTAAGGGTTTACTGCGCCCATGGCACTGTTTGGAAATGACGCCCTTTCCTAATTGAATAAATCAAGTGTTAGCCCGAGTAGCGCACTTCTTTCGCGAACAGTTGCAGCAATCTATTGGTCCCGTTGGTCTCGGCCCATATTTATGTGTTGTGAATGGGTTGCGATATCCGACGCAGGCTGCCTTCCTGCACATTCGATTGCCGCCAATGGATGGCAATCGATGTCCGTCGGTGATTGGCACTAGATTGCGGAACAGATACCGACGTTAAATAAAAGAAGGAGGACAAAATTGTTAAGGTAATTCAAAAACAGAAAAACTCTCAACTTTTTCCCCACTGTAATTTCCATTTTACACTATGCATAGTCTTACGATTAAACGGATTCAGAAAAGTTTCATGAGGTTTGCCTTACGTCAGCTCCCATCAAATGATCCAGTCATTCTTCGGAGCTATTCAGACCGATGCATGCTGATTGATTTTTAATATCACTCAGCAAGACGTAGCAATTTGCACCGAATATTTATCTTCGCCCTAATTACTGGCAAAGTGAACTGTTCTGAACTACTGAAACGGATTCCATGCAACATTCTTCCTAGCAGGATTTCGTAACTTCCCGCTACTGTTAATTCCATTCCACATAACTAACTTTGGATTAAATAACTGTTTTAATTTCTGTTTGCATTTCTTTAATGATGATTGTAACGAATTTGATTTTACTAAGTACAAATATGTGTTTAGAAATTGAATAAGAGATTTCGATTAAACAAGTTTTAGTTTTAAGTAATCAGTCTGTACGACGTAGTCAAAGACGGTGTGCAATAAATATATCCTTATTACCTTAATAAATTCGTTGCAAATCTTCACTGGTTTTTCAGTTTTCCTGGCATTATTTTCACTTCCTCCGCGGAAATCTCATCAGAAGTTCTAAGTCAGCACTAGCTTAGAATTCTATCCACAACTATTATTACTACTATTTCTTAGAAATTCTCCTTTGCTTTCCTTAATGTATCTCCCCTTTGGTGGGTTGCCCAAAGTTTAAACTTCTGTTGCAAGTTCCCCGGTAGCGGTAGAGCAAAACTACCATAAGGCGGACTAATCACAAACACTTAAAGCAATGTGCACCAACAAATCAAAAATAAGGCATGACAATCATCTTAACAACCGTGTATTATGGCTACCATCTTCCGGAACATCCTTCCTACTTTCCTTTCTCAACTGTGAGATTCTTCAAGAACTCCCTGCCATTTTCTTTTCTACTCTACTACTATGTTACATAAAAGTTTCACTACTCACGATGGGCCCATCTTCTACCTTTGGCTGCTGCTGATGGGTGCACCTGCATCGCCGGTACTGATTGGGTGAATGTACTTCATCTCTCCGGCCGTAGACGCACCGTGTACCGCTTCCCTCGTACGACACTACCAACTCCTCGCTTCCTGCTTCTGCTGCTGTCACGCAAGCCAGCGCTTCTCCGCCCCGATAGCGAACGAGTGTTGCTTCACTTCGACCGTGCACGCGGACGCTCGTGTCCACACCGGTTGCCACCACTGTCGTCTTAGTCAGCACGTAGCTGCCCGAGTCTCGATCGGCCACCGATGCTCTCGTTGGTGTGCGTGAGCGCTCCCTCTCCGTTGTCTATTGCTGCGGTCACAAACCGAACTTCGGAATGCTAGAGGAAAAAATGAAATCAAGAGAAAGGCCCTGTAGTCAGTTGAGGTTAGGTTTGGACTCATCTCACAAACCAGCACGTGACCTACTTCTCTTGAAGGCCTTTCTTGTTCGGATGTAGACCGGTTCGCCTTGAGTAAACCAGCCAGTTCGTTTGTCATGCGTGCAATGTAGGTCAGCCTGCAGAAGAGGTTGATTTAGCCGATTTGTTCTCGGAGGGTGTGCTGGCTACTAACCTTGCTATACCACGCTAATTTGCTCTGGGTGCTTTCCAAGGGGATCGCTCTAGTCGATAGTGGATCTTTTCGCTCCGTTTGTCCACCAAACCTAGGTCTTTTTGGACATCTGTGGCTTGGATGTCTCATGAACGTCAATGAGCAGCCAGTGATCTGTGCGTTTTCGCTACGCCCGTTCGTAGAATTTAAATCGGACACAGCCGTCTCGCCAACACCAATTGAGGGCCGAACAGATCCGTTGTATGCCACAGCAATGGCTGTCTTCTCTTGCAGTGGTAGCTTATTTCTTCCTCCTGGATCAATAATCACACGCGAGTCGCTTTTCCCGCACCGGCAGCTGTTATTTTCTCCGCACAGAAGACCGAACACACGCGAACTTTTCAGAGCACAAAGACGATTTTGCCTATCTACGCACTCTTCTCCTTTGTTTTCAGCGGAAGCCGACGGGTTCGGTTGCATTCAGCACCTAACCGGGTGCAATATAATCCGCTATGAATGTCAGCTGTCAAGCTGTGCACCCATGCAGCATATGGTTTCACCGTTGACACGGAAACTTTTCGTTTACGTTTTTGTTTTTTACCGTTAATTTTGCTTATTTACATCTACATATTAACTTTAACCGAAACTAAACGTAACACTTCTCTTTACAGTTCTTTTGAAACTGTTTTCAAAGTCATGTCTCCTTAGAATGTTCATCGAAATTCTCTTGGAATTCATGTCAGATGTTCATTGCAAATACTGTCAATAGCTCCTATTGACAGTATTTGCTTCAAATTGTGGTCAGAAATCCCTTGGAATTGTCATTTGAATTGCTCTCAGAGTTTTTTTTTTATGTTGCTCAGAATATCCTTTGAAACTATCCTTACAGAATGGAATTTTCCTTATGATTGCCATGTACTTTTAATCACAACTCTCTTTGAAATGTCCAAAGAGTTCACACGAAGGTGTTGCCCTAGAATAACGATCATTGATTAACTCTTCGAGCACCACACTGAAAATAATCCTGACACCCTCTTTTCAAAATGATGATGTCGGATTGTATTTATCCGTTTTCTAATGATTCTATTCCGTTTAAAAGGTTATATCCTCAACTTTTCATTAACATGTTTGTTACGCTAATAGTTTCCGTCCATCCATCGTAAATTATGGAATATGATTTTTTAACAAAATTGTAAAGAGGCCAGTACTCTTTCAGTAGTGGCATAAAAAATTCAACTATGTAGCAATCTACTAGCTATTTGCATAAGCTTTCAGGGAACCTATTTTAAGGAGATGCCATTAGCACAGTGGGACGAAATAAAAAATGGGACATGGCCATTTGCGACGAAACTATTGAATGTAGAATTTTGAGTCTTCTAGAATGTTTCTCCAATTTTTGAGTACCGTAAAACGGGGTATCTTTGATAATGCGGGTAACTTTGATAGTATAATATAAAGATTAAATTTACTCGCTGCGCTTTTTCCAAATTAGAAAAAATGGTTCCATATTGTAGCTTAGGGTATTTCCGTTGATATCGTGCATAGTTTTTATATAGTATGTGTTACATATTTTACAAACATATTAAAAAACAATTTTCATGTTTTTCGCCTGTTTGAAAAAGCACTCAAACCATCACTTATGAAATGTATTTCCAATAGAGCCATCACAAATCTAATGTTGTATTCTTATTGCTTATGATGTTTTCTGATTATATACTCATTAAATGTCTCATATTTGAAGAACTAAATTATTTGAGTTTGACTCATTTTCTTCTACATTCATCGAGCATTATCAAAGTAACCCCAAATCAAAATACTAAAGTTCCGTCACAAAACTAAAAAAATAGTGCAAATATTTAAATTTCCATTAAACATATTACTGACGAATTAACTCTTGGATCCTCAGTACTTGTTTTAAAAATATGAAATTTGAAAAACATTTATTGTTTTAAAAATATTTAGAATATACTTTAAAAAACTATCACGTTTTACGGTACTTTATTTGAGTGGTAAAAAGTTTTGGTTAAGGGCCAAGACTCATGTCTTTAGGTTAGATAACCACCCTCAGAATGTTTTAGATGTTTTTGACGTAACACGGGCTGGCACTTTTGGATTAATGTTTATTTAAGAGATTTGGTTGAAATTTTCATATGCATTTGAAATTAAATATCTTAATAAAACTAACTGGATTCATGATGCAGTTTTCAGAAAAAATATTTACTACAATTTTTGAAATTCTGAATAAAATCGAGAATAAATTAACTTTTTTATGATCGAAAGAGTGTAGGGGTGTCATTTTTAAGGTATTTTATCCAAATTATCCATACAAAATTAAAACTAAAAGCGCCAGCTCATTTTATAACCAAATGAGCTGAAACTTGCAGAGAATGGGTTTCTCACCTAAAGAAAAAAAATAGGAAGATATTACAAAAATAGTGAAAATTGTGATTTTGGTTTGGTGCTGACAGAGTTAAATGTCAATGAAATTAAGTCGGGGATAAGTTGCTACTGTGTTACCTGACCTATATCAAATATAAGTTGTGCCCGCAAGCCCAGGATACAACGTATACATCGTCTAATTTAACATAGCAATTGCAATGCAAAATTAGACGAGTTCATGTTCTCCCGGATACAACGTATATTCGTTATGAGTGATGTGAATGGAACCCACCATCAGTGCAAGGATTACCAATGTCTGCAGATACTTTACCGGTTGTAAAGTTCTACCTGATGGTTTGTTGCAGCAGGGTGAATCAGCTTCATTGAAGACCTTTAGAAGACAAAACGACCAGATGGCCATCTGTAATCACGAGACAAAGGACTGGCAAATCCACGAACCCTCGTCCAGTCAACAAATCCTTTGATTCCCTTAGGCTGCCCCCCCAGCCCATTATATAATATAATGTTTGAATATATATGAATTAAAGTAATGTTCCACCACATGCTCAAAAATGTGCAGACAATCGTTCAATGATGATTTCAAAGACATAAAAATGGGATGCGTGGAGAAAACTCCATTAAGAATTTGTCAAATTTAAGAGAATCATGTAAATTTAGTATAAATAGACAAAATCAAATACGATCCCACCAAGTTAGTTCAAATGAATCCACAGGAAGCATCCGTGCTATTGTTGCATTTTAGTTCCAATTAAAGACGGTTCGCTTGATAGGGATCAACATACACTAGTCCCGTCCTATGTAGAACCAGTTTGAAGTGTCGAAATGTAGTGATCCTCCGGCTTGAGATAAAAGATAATCGGCTGTAGCCGATTGCTGGATCCGCGTGAAGGTAGCCAAGTATCAGGTCCAGTAACTTGCAATTTCTTGACGCGAATCCGACGAACAATGGAATATCTTGGTTCCTCTTCGTTTTCGAAACCGTATGTCAGCTGTAATCACAGTCAGTACAGTAGCATGACGTACAGCCAGTATCCCTTGGAGAAAGGGATGCAGTTTTCGCATGGCTTCTTCTGCATAGATGGTTTTATTCCTTTTGAAACGGATAATCGCGTTCTTGGCCACCGTCGAAAATGTTAACCGGATTAATAACCAAATAGACATAAACAACTCCGAGAAAGAAAAAAAACGAATGTCATGTTCGTTCACACGCGCAGCCTACTGTGTTATGAGTCAGGTAAGACAGTAGGCCGAAATTCTTTGAATGCATCCCTTTGCCCTATCACTCTTGACAGTAACCGTTTCTGCCACTACGCCGCTGTCAATGACATATGTGTAACTATAATAACAAATGAAGAGTAAACTATTAAAATAGAAATAAAAAAATGTACTTTAAATTAAAACTGAGATCAAAAAACTCATGGACTTGAAAAAATAAACTGAGGAAAAGTTTTCGAGTCAACGGACAAGATTTTAGACAAGAATCTATGATAAAATTAACCTCCAAGATTCTGGGGCTCAAGAAAAAAATCAAGGCTCTGAGATTATAGCAAATTATCAAAATTAAGATTTATAATCCTGGAAATTTCCAATATTGTGGTAATTGAAAGTTTTTGTGGACTCAGTCAGTTTAATTTTCCAAAAGCAACGCAAAACTGCTTGCAATTGTTTTCAAGTGTGGAATTGATTTGCTCAGTTAAAACCCACCAGAAATTCTGAACACTGGCTGGTCCAGGGGTGGGCAACGGGGGCACGTACATAATTTCTAAAGAGTTCTCAGTAGAATTCCATATTAGTTCTGAGGACTTCAAAAGTGGTTGTGACTGTGAGTAGAACATTAAGCAAAATCTAAGGATTGCTTCCAAGGTATTGCTGAGGATCACCTAATATGAATATGTCAAGGAAGTTCTGGAATGATTTTTAAGTTACTTCCAAAGAATATTCAAAATAAATTGGGATTGAATCTTAAAATAAATTCTCATGAAACATCCAAGGTGACTCTAATAGCATTATAAACATAAATCTAAGAATATTCTGACGATAACTCAAAGCATCATCTAGCTCGATGTGCTCCTCATTGTTTTGTAGCAACCGAATTTGAGGCAAACAGCGTTTACTATAAGTGGGATTGTTATCTGGCATTCTCAGAACATGTCTTTCTGCTTTGGCGACTTTGTGAATACAGAGGAATTTCAAGGGAATACTGGGAGCATTCGTAGGGAGTTTTGAGAAAAAATTCAACCAGAGTTTGAAGAATTCTAGGTGAATTTCAAGGAGAAGTACACACCAAAAATAATTATGTAAATTTTGGCTCTCTGAGATTGACGAATACGAGCGTCAATTTTTGACATAAAATTAAATCATTGTAAGAAGCCAAATTCAGCTCAATCGAAAATACTTTTCGTTCACTAACATATTTTTCAATCTTCAACCACTGAATTTGACATGACATGTTTATTTAGTGTAGGGGTAAGCGTGATTACTTCTCACCCCAGCAGGCTTGGATTGAAATCCGGGTCGGCACCGGAATGTTCTGAGGAATAAGATCTCTGATTTCGGGAAGTAAAGCCAAAATAATTATGAGATTTATAATTCTAATTAAATTGAACTTTAGTGAATTTCAAGTTAGTTTTGAGTAAAATTTCAGGGCTATTCTGAGGAGTATTAGATGATAGTAATTCTGTGGATAGTATATAAAAAAAGACTAAAAAAATCATGGAGTATTCCTATGCAATTCTTAGCAAAACGTCAAGGGTACACCATGCAAACACAAATGCGAAAGATCCTTTTGAGCACTCATCAGATAAATTAAATCTAGCTACGAAAGAACTAGAAATTAGGAAATGTAAGAGAAAAATGTAAACCTGTGTCAAGTGTCATCTCATGAACTTCTCCAGCAATGTCTTTGAATCTCGTTTTTTAAAGTCAACATGGAAAGTCAAAGATAATTTCAAACATATAGTATAAAACTATATCAACGCAAAGGAAAGTAAATTAGCACACGAAGCATTTTGAACAATCACAAATTAGAACACAATAGCAAACCATTACCAACCATCCCTCATCCTCTGATTCCCCTGAAGCGGTCGTACAATTACTGCTTGTGTGTCCTTTACTTTTGCAACATCCTCCCCCCAAGCCACTTGTCCCACACAAATCTCATTCCGTCTCGCAACGTGATGGTAACAATTCTCGGGATCGGTAAATAAAAATGATTGACATTCTTAAGCGTTACTTAAGCGGATATTTCTGTTTTGTCCCTACTCTCTTCGCCAGTCGCCCATTCAGATTTTGGCATGAACTTCGTTCCACCCCTAAAATAACAGGACAACATTTTGCTCTTACAAAGGAGAAAGAAGTGTAAATCCTGTTGTTTGTATTTACAAAAAAATATCCACTCTTTTTGTGTTTCCACTTTCCACTCTGGGGGACCCAGTTCTGCCTTCACCAAATCCAGAGCAGTGCCAGCAGTGGTGGGGATAGGCGAATGAAAGCGTTGAAGCGGACAGCAATAAAGCATGTTTGACTTCAATAACTTAAATTGAATTCCTGGTCGGTGTAAGATCCGGGAATCCAGGCAGGAGGCAACGGCAAGCACTGGGTGGAGGTTTTAGGTTCAAGCAAGAGAAAGACAAACGTAATAATTCCTGCTCGTGGAGAAAACACTCAGGGCTGGTGTGAACGAACAAATCCTTGCTAGGACTGGAGCATAACCAGTTGTTCCAAGGTGGCCGGCTTTCCATGGGGTGCATTGCGTAAGGTTCACGAGGGAATAGAGTTTGCTACCGGGTCTATCAGGAAAGCTATAGAGAATCATACTGGAAATAATGAAGTGAAAAAAACAGTCCCACTAAAAAGGCTATTTCGAATTAATAAAAAATATCCATGAGGTTTACTCTATTTCGCACGCTTTACATCGAATGCAGACGGGCTGTCGATGATGGTGTGGATGTCCTTTCTACTTGCCCAGCGTTCGGGCTGTTGAATTACAACCAGGAAAAGTCGTCCTCCCGTGTTGACTCCCGCAGAATAAGTACCGGGTGAAAATCCACTCGGAAAGTCGGAGTGGATTTAGCCATTTCCTGGTTCCCTTTTCCCTGGGAATTACCAGCGCTAGCTTGACAGCTTCTGCAATAAATTTTCGACTGCAAAATTTAGCTGTTGGTACTTGCTGCGGGGGCTAAGGCACCATCCGAAAAGTAGCTGAGCATGTTGGCACAAGCTGGAAAGTGAACAATGGGCGACTAGTAATGACTCTTTGAGGCAGCTTTCGAGTACGTGTGCGAGTGAGTGAACCACATTCGCGGAATTGTCCATTTGTTCTGCACTTTAGAGTGGATCGACGAAACGAGCTAAAACATAGCAAGAGAAAAAAAATTTTTTCCTATACTGACTGGGCGATCTGCTTCATGGAAGTCAAATGGGCGTCCGTGGTGGTGGCTACTGTTCGAAAATTGAGGACAACAGCAACGAGACGACGGACAACGACAATTTGAATATGCAAAACAGCTAAAGTCGATGGATTAGTTTGAACGAATGCTTTTCACTGCGACAGATGTTTTTAAATTTATTTTTTGTAGAAAATTTGAATCGTGTCTGTTTAAGACACACTGGTGTTATAAATTTTAATGATCATATGTCTAAGGTTGGGACAAGCCTGGTGTTGTGGTTTGTATCAAAATAAAATAAAAACAAAGGCCATTGTTAAAATAATTTGAATATATTTTGAAAAATTAAGTAATAACGATTTGTTATTATTATTTTTTTCACTCGTGTCAATCAAAAAGTAGCATTTTATATCACCACAAAAATTCCTCACCAAACAATTTACCGAAATCACTCCAGCGTTTCCCCGAAATTCCAGCCTCAAACAGCTTTCCAAGCATAGAAACAATAAACAACTCAAGATAAACCGTTTCAAAACATTGTTAAGCTTTTGTCTTCGACACACAAAACAGTCAAAGGTTGAACTTTATTTTCACCGCAATTGTTCAAGGCAAAGGGCTGCGATTCTCACCCGCTTCTTCAAAAACGCGTCACGTGTGCCAAAGGGTACACAGACATTCAATCCCATCCACAAATGATGCCTCCAGAAATTATTTGCACATTTGAGCCCCAGCGTGGCGGGCTCACTTATATCCTCAGCTCACCCCCTCGTCATCATCCATGCTGGAAGTTGCTTCTTTCTCAGATGAAAAGATTTTAGGAGTTTATCTCCTTCCATGAACGAAAGTTGCCTTTTCCGGGGTGAGCTCGGTAATATTGGCGTCATGCGAGAGTTTAGCTCATACGGGATCCACAATCAACAGAGTCGCCCTAACCCAGCCTTGAGCAGAGTTCTTAGTGCAAACTCGTTAAAACAACACCTTTTCCTGTGTGAGCGGAGGCACTCCGAGAAGGGGTGGTGCCAGGAAGTACAAAAGGAACAGTGTCTTGTTCGCCTATCTTTCTTTTTCTGGGGAGCTCGTGCTGTTTCAAGAATATGTGTGATAATTTGTTTGCCGCGAAATTCCTCGCTATTAGTTTAAAAAGAGAATCTTGAACGTAACACACTTTGTTTAATGTGTAGCAATTTTTGCTTCTAATTTAACAAAGAGGATGCGAGGGAGGCTCACTTCCACCTTGAACGTAAATTTACACAGCTTCTGCCATATTCCGGAAGCTAACTTTTTTTTTACAGTGAGTGAATTGTTTTCTGCTCATTTCGCGAGAGGAAATTAAGCATAATTCTCTGGGACGCTTCGGGGGCGGCAGCGGTGGAAAAGTGAGAAATTTGCGTCTGGGATTTATTGGTGTTATTTTTAAATGCGTCTGTTTTCTGCGAGGATGAGTTTAGCAGCCCTGCTACCTGTGGAGGTGTATTATTATAAATAATTCAGTGACTAATTTCCCGAAAAATTACACCTGAACATTTCGGTTGGATTGGGTTCGTTTCGGACAGTTTGTGAATTAAAAACGTTACACTGAAGATGTGTTATGTAAATAGGAACGCTAGGTGAACCAACGGCGAGAAGGTTAAGGATTAACTCGTCTTGAATTGAGTTTCTTGATCTACTTGATCATCAGGGACTGAAATTGATCTATCAATCTTAAGTTTTTCAATGCAATGGTTCGTTAAAATTCAGGAGGTGGATTTCTTAAAATGAAAATTGTGCTTTTACACTCATCAGGCTAGTAAACAGCATAACAATAGCGATGCACTAAGGTTTATATAGCTTCAGCTTAACGTGCACACCATGCCAGATAACGGACAGCAACAAATAGAGTAAATACTTTGTTTGCATCCAGCCAGTGGCAATCGAGTAGACTTCATTCGAAATGTAATACCTGGCTGGGATTTTAGTCAGTCGCTTCAAAAATATCATATGGGTCATTCCAGCTCAAGTGGGTACAGAATTTAAAAAAGTTGTGGTCGGTGTCACCGATTTGAGCCAAACTTGACCAAAACGCTTATTTTGGCATTCTGAACAAAAGCCTTTTTTGATTTTACTCTTAGTGCTTAGATCCTTCTGGGCTACAACACTGGATTTTCGATATTTTTAAAAATTTCAACTTTCAGAAGAGATTACTCCACAACCAAATAAGCTATTCGTGATCTTAGAACGTCAATTTAAAGGTTTTTAATGTAAATTCACAAAGGTGTATCCACATTTTGTTTTTGTTATAGTAACTACAGTAGACAGACTGATTACCGGCAGGTATCCACATTGTCCAAAAATTGCCTATGGGCAGGATTTTTTATTTCTTTATATTTTGGGCTCAAATTTTCACCACGCTTTGGAAAACTCTTCTACTTGATGTGTTTCCAAGGGCAAATGATTGGAATAAATAGTTTTTGAGATATGACCAGATGAGTGAGTGGTAGTTTTGAGCTTTTCTGGTGAAAAATCAATGCAATTTAATATTTTTTTTATTTTTTCTTGAATTCCTTCACGCCGATGGCACAATAATATTGTTGTGTTACTTTTTTACATGTTCTGGGCAGAATTCTCATTATATGAAATCAAAACTAATTCATGTATTTACTTCTGTCTATAATTTAATTGTGGTGCAAAAAGTGAAAAATACGTTCCTATGGGATGCAGATAGATTAGCAGGTATGTTTATAAAATTTCAGATGTGGATGACAGATGCTATTTGGATAATCCCTAAAGGGCCTAGATATTGGTCCATATCATTTGCCCTTGGAAACACATCAAGTAGAAGAGTTTTCCAAAGTGTGGTGAAAATTTGAGCCCAAAATATTAGGAAGTAAATAATTCCACCCATAGTGAAAATAGGCCATTTTTTGAAAATTTTGATGTTACTGGTAATCAGCCTGTTAACTGTAGTTACTATAACAAAAACAAAATGTGGGAACACCTATAAGAATTGAAAATAAAAACCTTCGAATTGACGTACTAAGATCACGAATAGCTTATTTGGTTGTGGAGTAATTTCTGCTGAACGGTGAAATTTTTAAAAATCTTGAAAATCCAGGGTTGTAGCCGAGAGGGATCTAGGTACTTCAAGCAAAATCAAAAAAGGCGTTTATTCAGAATGCCAAAATAAGCGTTTTGGCCAAGTTTGGCTCAAATCAGTGACATCGACCACAGGTGGTGTACCCACTTGATATGGATAGACCCATATACAAACAATTTCTGCTATGGGTGAACGTTTTTTAATTTAAAATTTAAATACATTGAATTGTATGGATGCATAGGTGCTCAAAAAGACACTAAGGAAGGAAATGTTTCAATGTATTAATAATGTATTAAGACCTTGGGGTGGCCGTCATGCCCCGTCTACCAATATGTTTATATAGTTCACAAAAAGAGTTAGTGATGAAATGAATGAGAGATAAAAGTAAAGTCGAAATCAAATGCAAGATCTTACTTTCTCAATTCCATTGTAAAAAAGAACTCATCTGAGCCTTAGTGGTGCGAAGTCGATCAATCTTTCAATTTTCAAGCTATTTTGCTTTAAAAATATTCATTTTCTGACAACCTCTCAACACCACGCCTTTTTTTTCAAAGCAATAATGAGAACTCGTTCATGACTTTCTCATTATTTAAATACAATTGCTTGAATGAGCCCATATTTTCTAAAGTTCGAAATAAGCTTAAAAATGGTTATCAAGTAAAACGGTCAAACAGTCGAATATGCTTATCCTCAATCATTAGTGATTGTTGCAATGAATTAATGTACTTTTTCTTCGGTATAAATACATTTGGACTGCCTTTAAAGATGCACTTGTTTTATTATTTTACAATTTATTTTAAGAATAAAATTTTGAGTGTTAATCCTAATACTTTATCATTCGAACGAACCTGTTTAAGGGATGTAAGCATTGGTGTTGTTCCTGATCGTTGGATGTTTGTGACAACCATTTCGAGGAGCTCCGCACCACGTAGATCCGAACTCCAGCGCTAGACCGCTTTGAAGTTAAATTAATGGATTGATTATATTTGTATATGCACCTAACATTCATATAATAGAAATTATTTTGCTCCCATTTCGTTCCTTGTTAACCAATTTAGATAAAACAATTTTAAATCCATCAGGAATTTATTCTTGAAACAACATATTTTTAGTTCTACTTTTACAAATATTTTAATCGCTCCTGGGACAATACACCGTCAAGAGCCCCTGCCCAGCCAGGATTTGGTCAACCGTCCGAGGTAGTTTCCTACCTAGCTCCTTCCAATCGAAATTGTTACCCATTAACCTCGAGCCCACCACGAGTAATTGGTACCCAATACTAACCTAGAACTACTGCTATTTAAAATGTAAATTCAAACATTACTGATTTTGGCTCCGCAAAGTGTCACACATGACTGAGCCTAGTAAATAAACGAACTAGTTAAAAAAAAGAGCCCTCAACATTCAATACGCACACAAAAATGGAACAGAAATTATATTTATTCGTTACGCATTCCGAAACAAGAAGCAATTCCTGATCAATCCTGTTAAATCAAAATTCAGTTAAAAACTTATGAAATTGAAGGAATATTAAAACCGTTGGGTGGGAAAAGAAAGGTAAGAATGATTAAAACTCACAGAATGAAAGTTAAAAACTCTATCCACTGTATTCATTTGACTCCTTTCTGCCGCAAATTAAATGCCGAATCTTACTGTAGTGAATTTTCCGAATCTTGGTGTAGCGGAATTCATCTTCTTTTGGTCATTCTACATTTTATATGAGATAAAAATGAATACTGAAGAGCGTTTTTATTGAATCATAATTAAACACTTAAATAGATTATATTTATGATTTCAGTTGTCATTCAAGCGATCAATAGAAATTAAAACATTTTCCAGTAGGCATTTCTCTGAACTCACATCTGTTTTTCGCAAGTATGAGACCGAGGGTAAAGCATAATTTTCCTATGTTTTCCCTTATAAATCTTAACAATGTTCTGCAACCAGGACATTATACGGGTAAAGGTGTCAGTGAGCGTGAATCAAAAGCGGATCATGTATACACATAAGGAATTTATTTAATATTTGTTTAACTTGCATACTGACCATATTTTAATATTTGGACAGGTTACAAGAGGTTACAAAGTATGCGTTTTAAACATCAAACCTGTAGATTTTGCTTTCTGCTGATCGCTGAGTGAGTGAGTGAGTGTAGTGAAATAAACAGGTTTAATATGTCAAACACATTCTTTACAACCTCTTCTTGTATCCTACCAATTCAAAATATGATAAGGTATCTAATTATTTCATTTCAAAACATTGTTTTAGCTAAAATGAGTATTTCCAAGGGTTGTGAAAATAAATATACCTTATGACTGATAAATAAATCGGTGAGGTCAAGAATGCAGCAAATCAGCAAGATAAAGTTAAAGATAAAGTTAGTGCATGTGTATAGTTTACTTAGTTTTCTTTATTAAGGGGCTACGCCTACCTGCAAGACCGAAAAAAGCGAAAGTTTGGTACATTTATCAGTCGATGCTGTAAAAATAAGGTCCTGGTGCCCCGCACGGCTGCTCCCCGTGGACGATGTTCTTAAAAACGCTTTTTGCGGAGCCAACTGCGGTTTGTGATGTAATCATCTGAAATAAAAAAAAAAAACATGCCAAATCGTTAAGCATGTGTTAAACTAGTCCTTGATCGTTCGTTTTTTTTTTTTAATTTTTTTGAAAAAATGGCGGCCTTGCAAAGTTGAAGTGCCGATTTTTGATCCTTACAATTTGTCTTTGATCGGCTGTAAAAAATCGAAATTAAATGATAGACGAAATCCGAACGAGTCTCGAATATCCGTTTCCTTGATCTCTATTAAGCAAAGTTGATGGATTATGTTTAAATATTTCTAAACTTTCAGCTATGTCTAGTAGACCTGTTCATTTTAAACGAAATGTTCGGAATGTAACGGGTCAACCGTGATTACTGTTCGTCATGTTAATTTGAACTTCTGTGCAAATTTTCAGCAAAATCGGTGATGATTTAGAGGTGCTTCAAGTTAATTTTATGTTTTTAAGGTAATTTACGGCTTACAATATTTGTATCTCGAGACTGAAACAACGAAAGCTGCTGTAACAACTTTCATAGCAAAGTTTAATGTGTTATGTATCAACTTTGTAACCAAAGGTTGACTATTCGAAGTGATTTTATTGAAGTTTGACTTAGTTTCATGCTCGAAGATATCTTAAAAAGTGAAGAATTTTAAAGTATTTGTTCTACGAATTTTCCACCCATATGATATAAAAATGTGTAGTGTACGGCATAATGTTCCTCGTATTGTTCTAGAAGTTTCGTTCCAACATAGTTTTCGTGTATATTTCATAGATTGAGAGATAAAAATCAGAAAAGAGGCCGTTTTAGCTAAAATTCACAAGACAACAGAACCAATAAAAGTCAATTAGATTGACAGAACATAGTTGCATCGCTTTTCAATGACGACCGATGACTGTTTCATTGATATATGATTTTTTCATAAATATGAATCCTCAGTAGACGTGTTTTTTTTATCAAAGGCAAGTGTCACTCGAACCATTCAAATGTTCGTTATTTTATAAATTGCTGTTATGGTTCGAGTGACACTTGCCTTTGATAAAAAAACACGTCTACTGAGGATTCATATTTATGAAAAAATCATATATCAATGAAACAGTCATCGGTCGTCATTGAAAAGCAATGCAACTATGTTCTGTCAATCTAATTGACTTTTATTGGTTCCGTTGTCTTGTGAATTTTAGCTAAAACGGCCTCTTTTCTGATTTTTATCTCTCAATCTATGAAATATACACGAAAACTATGTTGGAACGAAACTTCTAGAACAATATGAGGAACATTATGCCGTACACTACACATTTTTATATCATATGGGTGGAAAATTCGTAGAACAAATACTTTAAAATTCTTCACTTTTTAAGATATCTTCGAGCATGAAACTAAGTCAAACTTCAATAAAATCACTTCGAATAGTCAACCTTTGGTTACAAAGTTGATACATAACACATTAAACTTTGCTATGAAAGTTGTTACAGCAGCTTTCGTTGTTTCAGTCTCGAGATACAAATATTGTAAGCCGTAAATTACCTTAAAAACATAAAATTAACTTGAAGCACCTCTAAATCATCACCGATTTTGCTGAAAATTTGCACAGAAGTTCAAATTAACATGACGAACAGTAATCACGGTTGACCCGTTACATTCCGAACATTTCGTTTAAAATGAACAGGTCTAATGTCTAGTTTCCAAGGCGAAGATACAGTCCGCAGGATATTAATGTTATCCTTTGTCGAATTGTGCCTCTTTGTAACGATATGTTCTGCAACCTTGGATTTAAATTCATAATGAAGTCCTTTATCCATCTCTTTGTTAGCCTTTTTTTACCTCTGCGATGTGTTCCTTAAACCTTGTTTCCAAAGTCCTTTTCGTCTGACCAATGTAGATTTTATTGCAATCTGGACAAGAGATTTTGTAGACTCCGGCTTTCCCTAAGACAATTATTGAATCTTTTGTTGATCCAAACAGTGACTTCAGCTGATTGGTCCTGCTGCTGAATACTTAATCTAGGCCAAAACTTCTAAACTTTGAAATCAATGGTTTGGTAATGTTTTTGTCGAAATTCACCGCTACCCGTTTTAAACCTAACTGAGGGTGTAAGAGTTGTTGAAATACGCCTAAAACAATCCCCTTGTTCTTTTATCGATTACTGCTTGAATTGTTTTTTCTTGATACCCAGTCTAGCGATTTAATAAATGTGAGCTATTTCCTTTGATTTGCCTGTATCGCTAAGAAGAAGAGTTTGCATCCTATGAACCATGTGGTGAAAAGCGGCCATTTTGTGTTGATGAGAATGGTTTGAAGTGCTTGGAATTACTCTCTTTGTATTTGTTAGTTTCCTATAGATTTCTAAATTGAAAGAAGACGTTTCCCTGATGATGAGATGATCTAAGAATTGGAGTTTTCCGTCTCTCTCTTCTTCGTGAGTAAATTTGATGTCCTTGTGAACGTTGCTAACGGCCTCCGAAGTTTTTGATAAATCTTCCCTTTTGACAATGCTAAAAATATCATCCACGCACCTATACCAACACTTGGGCAACAAATTCCTATCCTCCAGAGTATTTTCTAGGTTAGCCATGAACAATTCACATAAAAATGGAGAAAGCGGATTGCCCATTGGAGCGCGTTTAGTTTGTTTTAAAAAAATTCATCTGAAATTGATGGATTATATAAGTTAAGTTTACTCCACTATGCAGTGGGCAGAGTTTTTTAGATCTTCATGGAATTACTGTACAGAACCCGAAGCGAAACTGTAAGCGTGTGCTTACAAACAATAAAATGTAGAGGCTGTCAATCCTAGATACGCCATGTCCAAAGTGGCGGATTAATCAACTTTCATGTTCATCGGATTTGTCTTCACTAAAAGTTAGTTTTGGTGCTTACAATAAATCGGTTGGTTTTATAATATTCAATCGGAGAAAATCTTTGGTTCCATTTACGTAAGGTAAACAGTTATATAGTTGCGGTATGTAGTCTCCATAAGGATCTATTCACTGCAAAAAAAAAGTGTTGTGATTTCCATCTCTTCTTCTTCTTCTCCACATTTCAAGCTTATTGCATATCGCATATTAGCTTATTGCGTGCTCTCAACTTAGTGTTCTAGATGCACTTCCACAGTTATTAATTTAGAGCTTTCGATGCCTGTACCATTTTTGCATTGGTATAATTGTGTGGCAAGTCCAATCATACTTCTATGCCCAGGGAAGTCGAGAAATTTTCCAACCCGAAAAATTCCTAGACCGGACCGGGAATTGAACCCAGCCACCTCCAGCATGGTCTTGCTTTGTAGCTGCGCCTTTACCGACTGAGCTAAGGGAGGCCCCAAATCCATCCATCCACCCAATTTCCATCTATTTCATGTAAATTTCTTGCCAATGTAAAGACATGTAAATTTACAGGATAAAACCTGTAAGGCTACATAATTTAGTATGAAATTTACATTCACATGAATCCTTTTTAAATTCTGATGTTACGTATCTTTGGAAAATTCTGGGATCTCTTCAAATATGTGCCTTCTCAGCAATCAAAATAGGTCTTCTTAGTGTGAAAAACAAGTGATGATACTGATATTTGACCATGCATTGGAACAATGGTTCGAAACGAACCACTTGCTGATTCAAGATAATTGTCGTTTCATTTTTCGTATCCAATTGGATTTGCATTTTCATCTTATAAGATGTGCTGTAGTTCCAAGTCTACGACACTTCTTTTCTATTCATTCGGCTGATCTTTAGGTGACCGAAAGTTTTTCGTTAGTTGGGTTAATTCATTAAAAAAGACTTTCAGCCGTTCGTCTCTAACCGAAAGATTTAAACGGGGCTATTTCTTTCGATCTGCATTACTTCATAACTTGGAATTTTGTCAACTGTTTACATTTTTCCTTTTATATCCATCAATAAAATCCGATTAATCCAAACCATTCTATATTTCCAATGATGACAACCGAGATCATTTTTCCACCATACTGATTTCTCTTATCAACAGTTCGTTCAACATGACACGTGAAATAAATTCAATTATCGTTGCTCGATTTCCGTAATTTCATAATAGCTGAAGGCTAAATAAAACGACTACTATCGATTACCGATCTTTTTCATCGGAATCAATTACACCCAATCCCCAATCAAAACGAAAACACGCACGCCCACATACACACCATCAGCAGATTGATGCCATCATTTTTAATTTAATTTTTCTTCTTTTCTCTCCTTCCGAAAAAAATATCCGGAAACGAAAAAAATATCGAAAACCGCTTTCGCTCATTCTTCCTCATCATACCGAACAAACTCAAAAATCCACGCGTCCGTCATCAATCGTAAACAAACCATCCCCGTAAAAACGTGCAGGCTACATCCCACACCTCACCGCTCCATACCCCGAAGTCACCGGTCAATCAGCTCAAGTATCCGAGCTACCCGCCATCGTCACCCCATCATACACTGTCGGCGCCCCACTACCCAGCCCAGCAGCAGCGCCGTGCCGTCTCCCCATTGGGTGGCTCATCGACTGTAGCCTTCAGTGGAGGTCGTGCCGTTGTGCCTCAAAAACAACCGGCTCGCCCTGTGAGTGCTCCGTACTATCAGCAACAACAACAACAACAGCAGCAGCAGCAGCAGCATCAAAACCGCTACTCGTCACCATCGACGGCTTCCTTGGCTTCGCCCCGTTCGCCCCAGGTCATCAGTGGTGGCCATAGCCCACGCGGTTGGGCTCACGTTAAATCACCGGTCCCGGTGTACCGACCAACACCCCAGCAACAGCAGCAGCAGCAGCATCAGCAGCAGCATCTGCACCAGCAACAACCGTACGTCCCACCGCCCTTTCAAACGCAACCCGCTCCGTACCAACAACAGCAACGACCAACCTCCGGTGCTGGGTACGGTTACGGTTACGGACCGAGAAAGGTACATAACTGAAAACCGCTTGGCCAAATATACAGTCTATCAGCCGCGCTCGCACACAACTCCGGTGGGTTCCATAGAGTGTCGATCTCTGTGTTTTTTCTTTATCATCATTTTCTTGTCATTGTTTTCTTTTTGTTTAACTATCATCTGCTGTTTTTATTTTATTTTCCCTCAATCATAAATTACCTTTCTTTCCTTTTGTGTTATCCATTTCATATCTCTGTTTTTGTTTTTGTCGTTCTGTCTCATGATGTGACTGTGTGATGTCCTGTTTTATTTTCCATCTCAATTGCCAATTGATCTATTCAAAATTTGTTCTTCTAAAAGTAATCCCATAATTGGATTTGCAAAACTGAGATTCTGATACCTACTGCTTATCTGCACTAGATTACGCTAAATGCACCGCACAATGAATACAAAGCTAACTGGATTTAGTTGCTATTGTGGGATGCTTTCTCTTTTGATACTAAAACCAATACCGGTCCAGAATCAGAAAATCCGAAAACCAATCAGTTGAACGTGAATATGCTAATGCAAGCCTTTGAAAAAAACACCGCTTGGGATAAACAATTTTATATTCTGCGAGTGAATCACATCATGCCAGATGATAAAAGCTTAATGTGATACTCAAATTCTGGCTTCAGAAACCACCATTGACATT
This sequence comes from Ochlerotatus camptorhynchus, assembly GCF_037179485.1. NCBI lineage: Eukaryota > Metazoa > Arthropoda > Insecta > Diptera > Culicidae > Ochlerotatus > Ochlerotatus camptorhynchus. The sequence goes on from NW_027040743.1 coordinate 738,376, forward strand.
TTTGTAACCAAACGGTGGGTCATTGGGTGTAAACAGGTGGTTCAATGGAATGATTTAGTTTACTTTTCAGAGATATAAAGATTCTGTAGCCCAAACAAAATTTAGTTAAAATTTAAATAAAACAATAGGTATTATCCCGATTCTTATGCATACCATATGTTATTACAAAAAAAATTAGATACATAATCAAGCCTCCATGTTCATGTTCAAATCGCCAAACTCAGCCCTTTGTCCGCATGGGACGGTAGTGAACGATGTATCGTTCGCAAAACATGTACTGTTGACACCTGTCCGTGAAAGGTGCGAACAACAAACATCATATCCAGCCATACTACGAACAATAGCTTGGCGATCCCTTTTAAGTCAGCACACACCCGACTCCAATATAATTGAAACACCAAAACTCCCCTTGTCCCGGAAAACGACCACATCGTGAAACGTCATCATTTAGCGGTACCAACCAACGGACAGCGCGTGACACCACCGCAGACATGAGCGCAAACATTATTTGGGAGCACCAAGCACGCACTTTGATGATATGGCACCTCTGCGTGGGCTACTACGATGGAGACCCTTAGGAAAACAAATGCCAAACAAACAACACACAAACTCCTATTGGTCCTAGGTTCAAGAGAGCCTTTGCCTAACGCTGGAGCATAGCCTACTGTGGATTAGATAGTTGGATGTTAGTTTGCACTGTGGTTGACAGCGAAAAAAGCGAAACAATTCACGAAAAACATGATTGGGCAAACAACGCACAACGCGGTAAACATTAGCACGTAGGTATGCACTCGTTTGGGTTCACTGTTAGGACCGCTGTATGTTTTCCACCTGTCGAGTGGAAATTTTGTAGTGTTTCCCAATTTCCCAGATACGGATGCTACAGGAGCAGCTGCCACCGATATCGGTACGCAGATCAAAGGGGGTACGAAACGAAGCCATATTCAGAGGATCATAATTGAGACTTGTTTTCTATTTACCGAACGAGACGCGGACCCGAATCTATTCCCTAGGCGTGAGACGGTATTGAAAATCGAAAAAAGATTGTCGACCCCTTCGGGTATGCGTTTTTAAATCCACATTGAAAATAAAGTTTCAAACGATCCAATCGTTATTTTTATACAAAAATACACGGATTTATCCTTCTTACAGAAGAGTTGTAATATCGATTTGGGTGGCTCGTGAGTGTATGTGAGTTACGAAATTAAGTAAGTTAACTGACTCTCAGCAACCACTGCACCAAATTATGCAAAATCGGTAGCAAATAAAAGGTACAAGTCTGAAAGCTATTGCAATTTGTCCACAAATTGGAGACAACAAACGCCAAATGAAAGGAACCATCGAAGGTTAATGAAAATTTTTGGAACCGGTTTACTGGTTCTGAAGATGTTACAGGAACAACTTCCAATGGGTATGGGTTATGAGACTAGAACCAACCTGAAACATGTCAAACCGTGACACATCAAATCATATTAGAATTCTTAGATAAGCACAATGGAAATCATATCGAGTCATAAAGGATCACATTTTTGTCACACCCATACATGTTTTGGGCAGGCATGACAAATCATTTACATTCATTTCGTGCATTCATTTGCATTCCTTTGCCTCTAACTTTTTTCATCAACAGAATTTCGTAAAATTAAGTAGGGATGTAATGTCGGCCTAAATGTTCCTTATTTAAATTCCATACATAAATTCAGCAATCGACTAAATTTTCAATAGCGACCAAAAATATCCATAGTACCACCCCAATGACGCGTTCATCTAGATAAAATTTATAAATAGCAGATTTTTAGCGATGGGCCCAATCTTAGATCCATAGGCCAACTTCTTCTTCTTTCTTCTTCTTCGCTTTTCAAGCTTATTGCATATCGCATATTAGCTTATTGCGTGCTCTCAACTTAGTGTTCTAGATGCACTTCCACAGTTATTAATTGAGTGCTTTCGATGCCTTACCATTTTTGCATTGGTATAATTGTGTGGCAAGTCCAATCATACTTCTATGCCCAGGGAAGTCGAGAAATTTTCCAACCCGAAAAATTACTTGACCGGACCGGGAATTGAACCCAGCCACCTCCAGCATGGTCTTGCTTTGTAGCTGCGCCATTACCGACTGAGCTAAGGGAGGCCCACATTAGAGCCATTTCTCCTGTTATGCTTAAGTGGGTTTTGATATTAGCTACAACTTTTGTTAAAAACTCAAATCTGTATCTCTCATGCATGATGAACCAGAGCAAATAGAAGCCACCATTGTTTTTCAGTGAATGTAAATTACATTCACTGAAAAGTAATAACGTAATAACACTCTAGATCGTCATGCATAAGAGGTAAAGATTTGAGATAATCACAAAAGTTTTAGCTAATATCAAAACCTAAAAAAGCTTTGCACATTATTTTGCGGAATTCTGTTGCTGGCAAAAGTTAAAGACAAATGAATGTAAATGTAAAGTTTTACGTGCCTCAGTGACATGCCACATTTTTATTTATTTATTTAATTTGTTTTTCTTCATCGGACTTAACGTGTCTAAATGAAGCCTGATGGGGAAAAGCCTAGAAAAGACGTAAAAACCCCACATCTTTTCGAAATGCATGAATCACAATAATACAATACAATTACAACGAACATTAATCAAGTCTTTAGCATAAAAACAAGTTATCCTCCTATGGCATAGAGTTGTCCGTGAATCAGGTGGAAGTCCTCGTCATGCAGTTGAACCGGAAACAAAAAATAAACAGGTAGCACAATCCTTCACGTGTACATTAAATGGACAGCTGCTCACCTTCTCAGGAGTCTGCGTTGAATACGGTGACGAAAGGTTTCCGCTGCACAGTTAAAGTCGAAAAACTCGTAAAACTCGTTGAAACGCCCAGACATGAACCGTATTGGGTCATGCAAGCTGTAAAACGAGGTCCAAGATGCAGGAAACTCCTTGACCGAAGAACTCGTTCGGGTGCGTAGATTTCGAATTCAGCCAACATTCCTGGAGAGTCGATATCACCAATAAGTACTTTCGCTGCGAACACGGCCTGACTAATCGTTCGCCTATGTTCTAGTGTTTCAAGACCCAGGAGTTGACAACGATCTTCGTACGGCGGAAGGTTCACAGGGTCATTCCAAGGAAAGTGACGAAAGGCATACCGAACAAATTTCCTTTGAACAGATTCAATCCTCGCTATCCAAACTGCTTGATACGGGCACCATACTACCAGGCTGAATTCCAATATCGATCGCACTAGAGAGCAGTATAGAGATTTTAGACAGGCAGGATCGCGAAACTCGTCAGCGATCTTGAAAATGAACCCGAGTTGCCTGTTAGCTTTCGCAACGATACTCGAGTAATGAAGCTTGAATGTTAAGGCGCAGTCCAGCGTGATTCCTAGGTCACGAACAATCACGTCCACACGTTGCAAAAGTAGGTGATTTATCGTATAGTTGAATGCCACTGGTTTCAGCTTGCGATGAAATTAGATAATATTACATTTCTGTACATTCAACGTGAGATAGTTTCTTGAGCACCACTCTTCGAAAGTATCGATTAGATGCTGAAGCCGCAAGCAATCGGCGAAGCTACGAACAATCATATAGATCTTCACATCATCCGCGTAGAACGATCGGCAACCAATTGGGAGGATCAATCCGGCCTCATTCATAAAAATCGAGAATAGCAATGGTCCCAAGTTGCTACCTTGAGGAACACCGGAGCTGTTTGTAAAATAGTCCGATTGCTCTGATCCGACTCTAACACAAAGTTCCCGATTGGTCAGATAGGACTTGAACCGACGAGTTAAACCCGAGATACCGATACACCGAGTTTTTCAAATTTAGCTAGCAGTATGGAGTGGTCAACCCGGTCGAATGCAGCCTTAAGATTTGTTTATACAACGTCCACCTGCGCTCCAGCTTCCATACTCCGAAGACATAAAGAAATGAACGGAGCTAGATTTGTTGAAACTGATCTCTTGGGATAAAAACCGTGTTGGTCAGGAGAAATGTAATTTCTGCAGCTAGACAATAATGCGTCGTTGATGATGATTTCGAAAACTTTAGAGCAGGCACTGAGTGATGTGATCCCTCGGTAATTTTCGACGTTTCTCTTGTCTCCTTTCTTGTAGTTCGGAAACATGAATGACGATTTCCAACGCGTAGGGAACTCCTCCTGCTGTAATGAAATATTGAACAGCTTCGAAAGCGGTGTTGTAAGCTCTGAACAGCATCGCTTCAGGATGCTTGAGGGGATCCCGTCAGGGCCAGCAGCATTAGAAAATTTCAGCTTCTTGATGGCGAATTCGACGAGGTCTACTGTAACCGAGGTAATCGAAAAATTGAAAGCATCACCGCTTCAGCAACTTGGGATAACGAAGCCGTAGTGTCATTGAAAATGCTTTTGAAATGTTTTGCCAGAAGATTACATTTGTCAAGGGAATTGCTGGCGATTCTATCACCCAGGTGAATTTCGACTGGTAGCCCCTCCTCGTTTCATTTGGTATTCACGAATGACCAGAACTGCTTTGGATTAAGCCGTAAATTAGCCTGCACACGTCTTGTGTAGCTCTTGTAAAGAATGCGGTTATATGTGCGATATTCGTTGCTCGCTGTTGGAAATAATCGTTTGGTGAATGGGTTACGAGTACGACAGTATTTACGGAGGGCCTTCGATCTCAGACGCTTCAAATTCCGTAGTCGAGCATTGGACCATGCGGGTTTGGGAGAGGATCTCCTCAGTGGGACAGAATCAGTTATTGCCCGGCCAACGACCTCAGCAAAGAAGTTGACGGCTTCATCAATAGATGAACACGTGTCAAGGAACTGCCAATCTGCCTGGGCAAGCGAGTGACTCAGCGCGACGAAATCTGCTCTACGAACGTCGAGCTCATGTACATCAACAGATATGTTGATGGAAACTTCCAACGCAGGATGATTGGTGTCGATGCCAATCGAAGGCTCTGGGGCTTCTAAGATAGAACATTCCAGTCCTGCAGCTTCGTTCGCCAGAACGAGATCAAGCAGCCGAGGGTTGCTATTCAGTATCGAGTTGATTTGCGTTAAGCCATGCAGGTTGAAACCATCAAGGAGAGCACAGCAGGATGCGGACATGTTCAAGCGAAGAACATCAATGCTAGGAAGATCGTTTGCAGGAACGTTCCATGAGAGCCCACACTGATTGTAGTCACCAAATACCAGAGCTAGGTCGTTTTGTCGCAGGGGCCTCATAGCCTAGTCAGTAAAGGCACGGTATTACCAAGCCGGAGGCGGCGGGTTCGATTCCCGGTCCGATCGAGGGAATCTTTCGGGTTGGAAATTTTCTCGACTTCCCTGGGCATAGAGTACCATTGTGCTTGCCACACAATATACAAATTCATGCAATTGGTATTGGCATCGAAAGCTCTCAATTAATAACTGTGGAAGTGCATTTAGAACACTAAGTTGAGAGCACGCAATAAGCTAATATGCACTAAGCAATAAGCTTGAAATGCGAATAAGAAGAAGAAGGTCGTTTTGTTCTAGTCGAGAGAACACGGTACCAATCGAACTGATGTGGTTTGCAAAGCTGCTCGAATCAGATTTCCGGTCTGGAGGTAGATACATAGCGCCAATACTTATTGATCTCTGATCTCTGATATGCAGAATGATCGATCAGCCGAAACGAGACGGATCAGGAGAAGAACTGTTTTCAACAAACGCATACTTGCCTGATGTAGAAGGTTGGAAGACCCCTTCACCATTCTCAACCACAGGGCCAGAACGACTACGATTACAGGGATCAGCAAACGCGACTGGGTTGAGTGGCTCAGGGGCTTCCTTGAGGCAGCAGGCAGCGCGTTCTGGTCTGGGATGTTCCAAAACGTGGCGAGCAAGATCCGGTGCAGTACTGTATGTCCCATCGGTGATGTGGGATTTGAAGCCATCGAAGTATGACGTTTCAGTCGAACCAGCCGGTTGTTGCTCTTCAGGCGGTGAGGCGCTGGAAGCAACGGATGAATCAGGAGCGGAACTGGTGATGACACGAACATACTTGCCTTGAGTTGCGGGTTGGAAGACCCCTTTTCCAGAGTGTTCCCCAGAGTGTTCATGTGACAGGCGGGCGATGGATGGTTGAAGGTTGGTAAAGCGCTAGAACCAATGGACGAATCAGGAGCGGGACTGATCATGACACGATCATACTTACCTTGACTTGTAGGTTAGAAGACCCCTTCTCCAAGCCCACACATAGGTCCAGGACGACTGCAGGACGATGACTGGATTAACTCGACTGTGGCGGGAGAAGAAGTGGCTTCCGTAGTGCCAACTTCAATGCGTCTCAGAGTTCTTAGGCGACCGGTAGGTGATGGATGATTGATGACTGATAATGCGCTGGAACCAATGAACGAATCAGGAGTGGTACTGGTCGAGAAAGAGATGATACTTTCCTGACGTAACAAACTGGAAGACCACCTTTTCAACTCACACACAGGGTCGGGACGACTGTAGAACGCTGGCACGAATGGCTCGACTGTGGAGAGAGAATTGGTGGCTTCCATGGTGCTAATATCGGTGCGTCCCAGAATAGCTTACCTGTACGTTTTGCTTCAGATCGTCTGGGGACGTTAGATCGTTAGACGCCGTACACGGCCGATGAGACCAGCTCAAAATAAAGTGGGATACCTCTCAAAACAGTAGAAAGTGAGTAAAATTTTCCTCAAAAATCTTTACGTCTTTTAAGTCTATGAGTACACTAATACTCGGCCAATGAGATTTCGTCAAAATTGAGTTAAATTTGACTCAAAATTTGCAACAAATTGTTACTTAGGGATTTTTTTTTTTTTTTTCTTTATTAAAGAGATTTTTAGCCTTAGGCTAGTTCATCTCTAGTTACTTAGGGAATGAGTAAATTTGTCCTTGATTTACTAGGAAAAACTTCTTGAATGCTGTAGAACCCCGAATTGCATTTTAACGGCGCTCACTTTGAATTTGTTTAACCGGTATCCCTACAGGGCCCAATGGCGCTACGCGATGTAATGCAATTGTGAATTGAATTCGACTCAGGTATTGAGTCACTTTTATCGGCCGTGTAGACTGGGCAAATGTTTTCTCGATTTTCGCTATATTCGAGCAGATTGTTTAAGAAAATTTGACTCACTCAGTGAGTAACCCAACTTGCACGATTTTGAGTTAAATGTTTCTGCGGAGGCCTCCCTAATAAAGAAAACTTAACTTAAATGTTCAGTGATGTCATGCTGGTTCTAATTGGTGACCATTTGGTAATCAGTTATTGAAAAAAATAATATCTTTATTTCCTACAAGGGCGCGATAATTCGAAACGAGTAACAAGTTTAAAATTTACCATGACATCACTAGGTTGCGGTCTTCGTCAAAGGTATTCAGATGCAAAAAGTGGACCCTACACGTTTACTTTTATTGACAATAAATGTATTGTCAATACATTCTATATTGACGTCAATAAATCGGTATTGACAATAATTTTGTATTCACATCATCAATATTATGGTCAATAATTCCCCTTCGCGTCAATATATTGGTACGTGTGGAGTTCGCTTAAGGCCTTTTGGAAGGTGACTAGACTAGATGTTTCTGTTTTTGAAAAAGTTTTTCAAGTCAAAGAGTCTTATTGGATGGTGTACATCACACTAGTATACTTTTCAAGTTCTTATTGCTCGCATACCACTTCTTAGTGCTTTAAATTGCCAATTTGACTAAATAGATACAAGGTAGCGGTCTTGGACAAAGTTGTCTGATGATTAAAACCTATTGGATGATGGACAGCTCAGTTCAAAATTCACTCACCATGTGACGCAATTTGACATCCTATTGCTTGTTTTAACTTGACAGTACTACTACATAGAAGACCTATCATACCTAATTCGAAAAAAATCATTAAACACTAATGCCATTTGATACTAATGGCTTGCTTAAGTCGACATCTTTCAACGGATTCGAAACACAAATTTCATTAGCCAAATACATCCGTATACCATATAGGTCCACCGTTGTATAATTGGCAATGCACCTGTGTACTGAATGGGAATTGTGGGTGTGAATCCCACCGGAGCCCTTAGATTTTTTCGCAAATTTTCTCACACACGTCTCTTACCGATGATATGTGCTTACCTCTCAGTATGTTCAAACTATCTTATAAGTAAGCATCATAGTTAAGTGTCGAACGTAAGCAGTTCCTAAGGCTTGTTAAAAATTAATTTGAATTTCTTACCTCGAGTTCTCCAGAGTCCCAAGCTTTCATGGCTTTCATGTTGGTCCGATATCATCCGATCGACTCTCCACAAACCAAACTGCATTAGGTCAATGAAAGAAGCTGTTATGTAGCTTCTAATATGACAAACACAACAAAAAACCGGTTCTGTACCCAAGTTATTAACGAAAGAGAAGGTGAAGATAATCGATCAATGTTCCTTAGAACCTAATATATTGTTCTGCTTGAAATGACAGAGCGAGATAAATATAGAAAACCACCAGAAAGATAAATATAGAAAACCACCAATCGGATCGGATGATATCGGGTAGGTGCGGATTGAGCTTAATTCAAAAACAGATAGTTGAAGAGATAAGTCTCTATCCAGCCCACCACTGGTTGTTAAGGTGATCACTCTGTACGACAGCAGAGGGAAAAGTTCCACCTTTTACCGTTGAATTGCTCCTGGTTGCTGCTGGTACCACTTACCACGCCATCCGAAGCGAAAATGAGCGGAGACACGATAGCAGCACTCTTTTATAACTTTTCAGATTCAAGTAGAACGATGTGCAACCTCGTGGTACTCGATTATGATGACTGGGTATGGGGAAACGTTTATTCCATGAAAACAGTGATAAAATGACCACTATTTATTTGTACATTTTCAAACGTTTTTTTTTTATATAGAAAAATAGAAAAGTATTTATTTCACCAGATTCGTAGAGTTATTTACCATCGATTGGTGTATTTGTATTTCAATTTCATCTATAGATGACAAAGTTATAAAAGTTCGAAACCTAACACCTTTTTGCTATGGTCTCAATTTTAGATTTTCGATTTACCCCCTGTACCTTCCCGTAATTGCACCAGAAAAATTAAAAATATGTTTCTTAAAGCATAAAAAATCCCCATTAAAAAAGATAAAATGTTCCGTAAAAGGGCAGGACAGTAAATCTACCCTTCTAGGAAAAGATTAAATGTTCCCTAAAAATTATAATGAGCCAATAAAATAGAAGAAATGTTCCATAAAAATCGCTGAAATTTATGGATCATTTGCTCCTTTTTATTGGTACATGGAACATGTCGAACATATCATAACTTTTTTAGAGAACATTTTATCTCTCTTATTGATCATTTCTCTTGTTTCATGCAAAATATTTTCAAATTTACTGGCGCAATTTTACTTATTTATCGTGCCTCCATATTTTTTATTGAGTATTTCAACTTAAGTATTGACATATCGCCCATTTTTATGGGGTAGTTTTTGAAATGTTATAAATGAGCTGAAGTCGAATGAAGCTAGTCGCATCCATTCCTGAAAGGGTTAACCAACCGCCAGACCGCCACGCCATACAAGACCTACGGCTTCGGGAACAAAAAAGCTTCATTCGCGAATCAGCGATGATTTGCACCACATATTAACATCATCAAACTATAGTGCCGCACCCTCCCTTTCAACCCTTGATCACCGTAGCAACAGTCTCGAAGGATAATGATAATAATCCACATTCACAGACTAGCTCTCACTCGCTCGTTCCATTCCGATCAAGGGAGGAAGGGGGTGGTTGTTTCTCGTGAAAATACGAGCAGGCAACAGCTTTCGAAACATTTTCAACAGCTATCTAAATTGCGCCATGTTTTCGGCTGCCGTTTGTTTAGACTTTTTGCTGAATAAATTGCGATTATAGACACACAGAGGAGTGCACCCAACTACGGCTGGCCACAATTTGAACGGAGCCAGGAGTTTTACCCGATCTGCTGGTGTGCGAGAGCCATGAGTGAGACCCTCGTTAGAACAGGTCACTGCATATCCAATTGACTAAACAATAGGGTACGCGCTATCAATGATAAATTTTGCTGCAATTTCGCTGGTCGTTCATGATTTAGAGAGAAGGGACGAAGAATTTTTATCACACTGTGACGCTGTTTCTAAATGCAATTCCCCAGCGCGCCACTAACAGGTGCCTATTATTGTGTATAAATGATGTTGTCCACTTCAGAACTCTTGATCCGACCGGGCTGTCTACGGCGGTGTCCGGTGTGAATGATCTGCGGTTCGATTGGCTGTGTTTAACGAGATAATCACAGGCAAGCAAACCCTATGCGCAATTCCTCTGCAGGTTCCTGCCGACACGGGTGATGTTTAGGGGGAAAACAGTACTGCGGTTGATCGGACACGTTCTTTTCGTCACCCGGATGTGGTAGTGATTTGCGGTGTATTTGCTTGTTGACCATAAAAGAATATGAAGAATCGTTGCCTGTATTTAAATTGTCATTTGTTCCCAATAGACACGATTTATTTTTATTTATTGCAACTGGGATTGGATGACCACAAAGATTGTAATCATGATCAGGATTGAACCCATGTAATATCAGTTTCCTGTAAGTCCGAAATGACTGCTTGAAGAAACCAGCTAGGCATCAACAATAATTCAATATAATGGAAAAGTGTAGTCGTTGCTCACATGTTAAATTACCAACCACTTTTAAAGCAAACATGTCACAGAAGAGAACAGGAAATTTGGTTTTGGTAACTTTAAGGAAACTAAATTCACTCGCACTTAACTAACTGCTCCAAAGGGTGCTTTGGTGCTCGAACTGTACAAATGGTGTAACAAAGTTGAATACGACTTGGGACGTTGCGAGTGTGTCAAATTGTGTCAAATACCTTCTTAAAAATCGGCCGAACAACAACAAAAATATTATAATTTATTTTCGAAGTGTCAAATTTAAGTGAAATTTTACCAAATGGAACACAACCAGCGAATGCAAACACATAAAGCAACCAACGATAACGACAAAACGCGTGCTACTACTACCACGATAGACTCTATATCTCTGTAATATAGCTTGATCGGAGTTGTAAAATGATAATGATAAATTGCTTGCCTGCTTTGATGCATTATACCGTATGCGTGATAATGTTTGCACCAACAATGTCAAAATTTAAAAAAAAAATCTCAAAATTTTCGTTTTTGAGTTTTTTTTTTTATTTATTTAAAGGGGGGATGTTTCTCAAAGTCTTAAACTATGATAATCCTCGATCGGGTTTCCATTTGCTACAATTACGGCCTCCACACGCTTCCGGAATGCACGGCAGGTTCTAATAATGTAGTCTGGATCCATTTCTCTCCAGGTACGGGTTAATGTTTGTCTGAGGCTTGCTGTATTCGGGTGGCGTTTAGAACAGGCCTTGGCCTTCATTACGCGCCATATTGAGTAATCCAGCGGATTAAGATCGGGGCTGGATGGCGGTCCCATATCCTTCGCCCAGAACGGAAGATGTACCTGTAACCACTTCCGAGTGCGGTTCGAGGTGTTGCACGGAGCCCCATCTTGTTGAAATACAACATTTAGCTTCGGACCGTACTGTTCTTTGATCCACTTACTTAAAATCCCGATGTAGACCTCCGTGTTGACCTTGCCGCCTTCTGAAATGAACACCGGGTCCATTTTTTACCATCGGAAGCCACCAATCCAAACACCATAACGCTAGCAGGATGCTTGTTCAGATACACGTTCTTGTGCTCGTCGGCCACGTCTTTTACCGGAAGAGAACTAATATATGTACAGGTCGGTTCTGGAGTTTGATACGGGATCACGGTAAACATGCACTCGTCGGTGAACAGGATTACAGGATTTTTTCGCTTAAGGAAGTTCAAGATTTTCTTGCATGCGCTTGCATTTCCCGGATGCGGTTGGTAATCATATGAGCTTTTTCCGTGCCCTCGACTTCACCCCGCGATCTTCCTTTACGATCTTCCGTGCCGTAAAGTCACTGAACCCGTGTTCCTTTGCCATTTTCCTTATTGAACGCACTGGATTCACCCGATAACCCTCGGAACCCGAGCTGACCTCGGACGACCTGTGGCCACCTTTGCGGATAGTTGTCCTTTCTTTTCTCGGTCTAAAACCCTTTTGACGGTCCACCGGGACACTTCCACGGCGATTGAAATGTCTTTTTGCGACATTTGCGCGTGGAACAAATCACGAATACGCTGCCACTTCGTCATGGTGCAACTGTCAAACTAAGTAAATCATTTTCTTTTATACACAGCCTACTACGGTATGAGCTATAGGTTACGTGCATGCAAAGAAAACCAAGGCATTGTATGCACAGGTGAAAGGGGAACCTTATCTGTACGATGGTGCAAACATTATCACGCATATGGTACACGGTTGAGGACATAGCATCCGATCAAGCTCGAGAGAAGACAACACAAAAATTCCCATTAACACACGTGTATCATCTTCGACGTTACTTCGTGAAGCAACTTACCAACAATTTTGTCATTTCCTTTTACCGACCCGAGCGAGCTATATTGACAAAGGCCGTTCGTCATGGAAAAAAATTAAGAAGAGTATATCATCACTGCTATCTATTGCTGACATATCGTTATCGTTCGGTTCGTTGATCGCTTGTCCTTTGAAGTTATTTTCGCCCATACAAACTAGCATCATTATCATGTTTGGGAAGCTTAACTGATGATGGTGGTAGTTTTCGTGGGTTAGCTAAGAGTTTAAAAAATTGAAATTTTAATGTTTGTTTACAAAGGTTGATACGTGCTATCGAAAATACAAAGTTGAAATGGACTCTTATTTAGTATCAGAGTTCCAGATTTGCAATCTAAAGTTCATATTTGTATCAAAATATCAGTATTTCCACTACAATGGTTTGCTTATCTTTGTTATAGTGATATAGAACCGAAAATAATTCTTTCTAGATTAGGGACAGAAGATTATAAACTCAAGGCACAGATATTGTGTCTACCATATAGTTTAATGTCAGACTACAATATAAATACGTTAAGATTGGTAACATTTTTAAACTAAGTTTTAAATTATTGGACCATTTTCGGATTTAAAAATTGAATATTTATTAGGATTTAATATAAATTGGTTTATGCAATATTTTAAAGCATGAGTTTAACGTACAGAATACAGATATTACCAGTAAAATGTTGAATTTATTCACGATAAAACAATACCAATCCTTAGAGTGTCCGACTTACTCCCAGTTCCCCTGCAACAATTTGTGGTTTTTAATAAATTCACAATTCCTCTACGTCAAAAGACTATCCCATTTAAATTCAAGATATTTTAAGAATAAAGCAAAAGCTTTAAAGCGCATACAAACTTGCGGAGATTGCCGTTTTTTTTTTGTCTGTTCAGAAGTGACGAAATTATGATAGTTTCAGCATTTTTCAGTATCAGACGTTGTAGATTTGAGAGTTAATGAATAATTTGGATCTGAATAACTGTTACATGTTCTGGCTCAAACCATCAAAAGCCAATCATCATTTGACTGCTCAATGCTTCGTCTGAACCAGGTCACTTTGACGGACTAGATTTTTTTTTATTTGGCAATGAATTTATGTAATTCAATCGTGATGTTCTGTGTTCTCTTGGAATCTTTAATATAAGATGAAAGCTGCTTTTAAGTACTTGAAAAAATATCTCTTGCATCGTATGTACCCTGTGTAGCCCCCGTATATCAGTGATGGTATAATGGATTTTTGATATTTCAAGTGTTTTGCAAAGTTAGTTTAGTGTAATTAATTTTAACATAAATAATTATAAAAAAAAACTGTGATCTTGCAATCCTGAATATTGCTGTTGAAGGAAGTCTCCTGGTATATACATCTCTAAAACAAGATATTTCAATCCTTTAAATTTGTCGAACCTCTTAACGGAATCCCTTTATGTAGAGCTTTGAGTGGGTTGGTTTATTTCCTTTAAATTCCGTTGTAATTGCTTATCTTTTAACAGATGCGTGTATTTCGTCTACTACTTGCAGACTTCATCAGTGCCAAGTACTCAACACCACTAGTGCTTGGCACTGATGAAGTCAGCAGGTAGTAGACGAAATGCGCGTATCTGTCAAAAGATAAGCAATTATAACGGAATTTAAAGGAAATAAACCAACGCTCTCAAAGCTCTTCATAAGATATTCCATTTCAAGGGCACAATTTTACAATGGTCGCACCCCACGAGAGATCTGTACCCAATTATCGAATAGTTTTTTTTTTTTGCAAAACATTTGAAATTTTTAAAAATCCATTGAAACATCACTGAGATCCGGAAATTTGAATTTGGATTTTTCACAATCTTGAAATTAAAGATTCAAAATCAATCCAAAATTTATAACAAACGTATCAAACTAATCATGATAATTGTTTGGTGGATTGTTAGATGTGCATTTCTTGAGACAATAACAATTCTGATTTATTTTAGTTCTATTACAATTGTTTGGTCATACATTTCATTTTTTATCAATAATATTTGCCCTGCTCCAAAATTAACTACCCAACAGTGGATATAAATATAAAATACATGTTGCCCGGACTACTGGCCCAACCCCAACAGAGAGAACACAGTAACGCTCGAAACGATGTGTGAATTGGATGCTAATTTAGAAATTAAAACGAATGAGCTTCGCAACAATTTCATCCCCAGGCGCACAAACTAGCAATCCATTCAAGCGGAACTGGTCTTTACCCGGAATGATGGCAAGCAACGAAAAAAAAAACCCATAGCTGACATGAACAACCAAAGCCAACCGTTAGTACCATAACCACATACGGAATAGTCACTCATCAGCAAAGTACACAACGTACCTAGAACATGCAATGGCTCTCTCTTTCTCTTTCCCTGGCCAAGTGGACTTCCTGTAGCGTAGGTACCCACATTCTAAAACACCACCATCCAACGGAATGAGTAGAACATACCACTCTCCTGTTCAGAGTTTCCTGTTTTTCACAACTTTGCGTCCCTCGACAATAGTGGCTCCGCCACCACCGTAACTCCTCGAATGCTTCCCCGCGTGGCCGAAAGTGGTCATTAAATTTTCAGCTACAATTTAACTATTCAAACATATTCGCTGTAGTTTATAGTTTAGCATAAATAATTCATTACACACAAAACTTCACGAGACCCAGAAAAGCGCGCGCCAACACGAGCACACGGAGACCGAGCACGATGACGATGTCTAAAATGCACCGCACCGACCGCGACGAACCCGTTCCCAAATACCTACCTCTACCGTTGGTACGTGGAGACTGAGGAACGAAACATAGTCTCTAGGTTCTGGTGGGGAACTAAACTGCTGCAGAGCGGTGCACGGCGGAAATAATATATATGAACATGCAGCGTCTCCAACTTATACCAGGCCACCACTCCTCTGACAGTGTCTAACGTGACGCACAGGAACCATTCATACTGTGTGAACTCTCGCTCCCTGCCGTCGCTCGGTCGTCTAACAAAAATACACTCAGACAGAAATCCTGAAAAAGTGTCTCTATTGTGTGTGCATCATATTTCCAGACACGCTATGCTGCTTGTGCATGTAGCAACTACGATGAGGCCTGCAGATCCGAATCATAAATTGAATTAAATTATATCAACTTTTTCGGAGAAGCCTCTCCTCATGGAAATGAGAAAAAGCTTATCGCATACCTAAACCCATCCTACGAATGCTGCCTCGGTCTTGAATAGCCCATAAGAGTTTAGTTTAGTTTAGTGTATGTCGCTGCCGCTATTGCTTTGTGGATGCTCTTTCGAAATGTTCATTAGCAATGTTCCGTGTGGGTGCTGTTGCTACGATTTTCAGAATAAAATTTCCCAACCTTTACCGGGAGAATGTGAGCAGGCTTGTTACGCTTCATTATCCTTGCTGCCGCCAGACGAGTACAAGAATATATACAATGTTTAAACATTTAAGTATATCCACCTATGGTAAAATCTGACTCTTCTTAAACATTGATATTCCGATGAAAGTCACCGAATCATAAGAAACTTCGTACTAGCTTTGGGATAGGTAACTTTTAAATTTGTGAAACGTCTACTAATATCGACCAATTGTAGCTGCAAAAATACAAACAAGGCCATCGTACCCAATATAACTATTTTGAACAACCCTACCTGTGCTCAACGGCGCAATAACTTTGTGCACATTTTCTCTCTAATGCAAAGAATATATAAAAAAAACCTAAATAAATATAAAGACTGTTGAATCCTATTTATAACTTCTCCTTTATGTTACGCGCGTCGATTCACATGCTCCACCCCAACAGGCAAGACGACGAAATCGCCGACGACCCGCCATCCGTGCGTCGCCTCCATCAGACTGACGGCAGACTGCTGTACCGGCTTTTGCATTCCCGAATTGTATTTCTACTGGCGTCTAACGTCACATTTGCCGGAGATCACCTGTCTGTTGTATGCCAGGCAGCCTGCTCGCTTGTGTGCTTGACTTGGCGTCGCCTTCACCCGAATATTTTCCGACATGCAGCCCTGCATCCCAAATTCACCCCAACTCCCACCGTCACCTCCGCTATCGAGATCCGTACTAAAGCAAAACTCTCATTTTCACCTAATTTAACATTTTAGTTTCGTAGATGCCTCTCGGAGCTCTTGGGAGCAAGACACACAACCCCAACGATGTGCTCAAATATTTAAAACTACGAAAAGAAAATGTCAACTTTATTAAAGAATTATAATTAACAGGAATGCTCTCAATCTCTCTCTCTCTCTCATACATACACCCCGACGCCCGACTTGTATGTCGCGGCAGCCTTCTTCTAGACGTAGTTGTTGCTCATCGAAGACGACGGCGACATCAACGAATGAGAAGAAGGTCTATCCAAGTCTACACTTCTCTTCTATATGTGTGCCATCTAAAATATGCATACACTAGGAATCCTACTTTTCCTTCGTATCCAATTTAGGTAGGGAGGGATGTAGCGAAAAGTTTTCGCTCCGTTCCTCTTCAAACCCCCACTATCCATCTTTCTAGAGATTAAATGAATGCATTTCAACTCTGTAGCTCACAAAATTTTGCATTTCTCTCTCTCTCTCATCCATTGGCGGGTGAATTTTTGCAGCCTGAACCATCAACCCAACAACCACAGTATCAACCACATCCGACGCAAGCTTTCCAACCGCTAGTGTCTCAACAACAACAACAACAGCAACAGCAACAGCATCAGCCGGAAGCCATCCCACAGCACTATCAACAGCCCCAACAACAGTTCCATCAACAACAACAACAACAACAACAAAAACCACCAGCAGTAGTAGCGGACAGTCAAATTCCATTCTTCACCACACTACGCAAAGAAGCACCAATGTCGCAGGAACCGACTCCCGTCTATCAAACTGAGCCAGTTGCTGCAATTTATCAAGGTAGGTGACCTAACATGCATAGCTGGGATGTGCTTTTTTTTTAATGAGAGTGACATTACGTATCTTCTTCAACCACTTTTCGGTGAAACTTCACAGTGGATGAAGAGCAGTTTTAAAGCGGTTAAATTAAGCCGTATGAATCACAAGCTTCTTTCAAGTGCGTCTCCTTCTAGAAAATGCACGATATTTCAAGCACCCAACAGCGAGCTTTTCTCGGTAGTGAACGGAAAATACAACGGAAATGTTACTAAAAGTCAGAATATCCATCAAAGATGATTTTTTTTAAAGACTTCAGATATAATTTAACATCTTCAGGCCAATGAAGGCAATGATTTTGCAAGTTTTCTTTTTCCGATGTGGTATCTTTGAAGTCGGTTCGTTGAAATCATGACAGCGAAATTCTTCCAGACGAACGTGCAGGTTCTAGTGATAGGCGCACAATAAGAAGAAAGTGATCCCGTGCAGGTTGTAGCCAAACTTGGGTAAAACGGAGAATCGTTGCAAAACCTATCAAACATTGAGAAGTATGTATAAGAACCGCTTCTTTTTACAAACATCCAATTCAATTATATCAATTTTAGCTATAATCATGAAACGTATCACAATTGTGACGTTTCTCTTCTCGATCAAGAATTAAAAATTGCAAATTAACGAAAAGCCATAATTCAGAACCATATTTTAATATTCTAAAAAATCTCATTTTGAAATTCTCTGAATCTTATTCTGCAATTCTCTAAATGTTATTGTGCGAGCCTCTGAATTATCTTCCAGAGTTTTGTGAATCCCATACCGGTTTTGACGTAGGATTACATCTTTCGGCAACATATTAGGGGAGCAATTTCAAAAAAAACAAAGCATTACGAAAAGTGAAAAAGAAGTGTAGAAATTTTTTTTCAAATCTTCTAAATTGAACAATTTATCAATTTTCAATAATTCACTATTTAAAATTACACAAATGTTCAACTGTTGCAATGGTGATCCAAATTATCCCCGGTTGCCTGACAAAAACGCTTTCTCTAACACAGATTTCAAAATGTAATTTCGTCCGGTCTCGCGCCGAATAATGCTTATTCAATCGCGCGTGGCATCGAACATTGTCTCCAGTACCCATCGAAAGGCTGCCAGCAAGCAACGAGCTGCAGCCCACATGAGCGTCCATTGACCGAAGAAGGAGGAAGAAGCCGCACCGCTACTGATCGGATTCAGTAGCTCTTCTTGAGTCGCTGTGGGACATCTATGCAAAGTGCGTCACCCTCGTTCCATACAACATACAGCTCGCCAGCCTGATCTGTGTTGAACACCTTAATAGCTCAGCATTACTCAACCATCACGACAAAACGATCCTTTTCAGGACAACCATAATTTTTTTTAAAGATTCTGGACATTTAAAAAGGTCATCAATTGGATGTCAGTTCTCAGAAGTTTAAATCTAACGTACCATGTATTTTTAAGGCAAGTACAATTTCAAAAACCAAAGTCTGTCGCGGCATGAAAGTGGCCCAATTTTGATCCAGAGATGATGAATTTTAGTTCTTAATACGCCAATCGATAGGAAATTTTTCTATGAATCTGAAAAATTAAGACTTTATCCATTTTCAAAAGGTGATTATTGAAAATTGCATGACTGTACAACGGTTGCCATGATAATTAAAATTATCACCGATTGCTTGAGAAAACCGCTTTCCCTAACACAGATTTCAAAATCGAATTCCATCCGGTCTTGCCGAACGGTGTTTATTCAATTACCGCGTTTGGTGAGCGCTGGTGACCGGTCGTCATCAGCAGTAGCAGCGGCGCCGGTGCTGTAGTGGTAAACGTAATAACCTCTCATCCCAGCAGGCCGGGGTTCAATCCCAGTCGGCGCCGCCGGGATGTTCTGAGACATAACATCTCTGATCACACCTTCCTTCGGAAGGGAAGTTGGTCTCCGGTTCACGAGTTGATTGGTCGATAGGTAGGGTCCAGGTATGGGAGCTGCCTCCCTGGCATCGGTAGCATTGGTGCTCAGCACGGAAAACAAGATCGACGGAAAACAAATCAAGGATCAGCAGTAGCAGCAGCAGTGCTTTGGAAGCGTGACGTTGTACATTTTTCTCCAATACACAACGAAAAGTTCCCCGCAAGTAGCTAAAAATTCCGTGCGCTTTGTGCACGAAAATGCGTACACTGGAGTCGCTTTTTACGCGGTTTTTTTTTACACGGTTTTTTTTTACGCGGTTTTTTTTTACGCGGATTTCGGAATTTACGCGGTTTTTTTTTACGCGGATTCCGGAATTTACGCGGTTTTTTTTTACGCGGATTTTGGTTTTTTTTTACGCGGATTTCAGAATTTACGCGGTATATCGCTTTTTACGCGGTTTTTTCTTACACGGTCTTTTTTGACTCGGTTTTTTTTTACGCGGATTTCGGAATTTACGCGGTTTTTTTTTACGCGGATTCCGGAATTTACGCGGTTTTTTTTTACGCGGTTTTTTTTTTACGCGGGACGTATCACCCGCGTAAAAAGCGACTCCAGTGTAATTTTGTCATCAGAAAACGAGGCGTTTTGTGATGGGTAAAAGTGGTTTCCCTAACACAGTCGCCGAATATTGATACCGAGCACGTAATCCTACGTCAAATCGAGATTGCTGAATTCTATCGTGGGACTCCTATAAAATAATTTGATTCGGAAGGTGGGACTTTCTAGATCCCACACCGATATTATCTGAATCCAAAGCCGGATGGCCGGAAGCGAAAATGCTCGATAACCAGCGTATCACTATTATTGGGAGTGATCACCATCGTTTGACTAATAGCATTATCCCAGCATGGCATTACACTTCGAATAAAGAGCACTGCTGTACTTGGAGTTGCTCTCCAAATGCCAAAGAGTTCTATCAGCCCTTTGTCGAAGAACTTACGCCTTTTATTGAATATTGCCGGACAGTGGCATAGCAAATATTCCGAGTCTTTCTTTTCTATGCCACAGAAGCGACATACATCATCTTGAAATTTTACAGTCAGCTTCAAGTGATAACGGCTCGGACAATGACCTATTATAAGACCTGTAAATATGCTAAGATCTTGCTTAGAAAATTCCAGGATTTTATGGGTCACCCAAATGTTTGGATTAATGAATCGCATCGACTGCCTAGCAGTGGAAGTGTTCTTCCAGCACTTTTGAAGATTCCCATGCTTTTAGCTCCATTCTAGGTGATGCAGCCGAAAATCCACAAAAGGGCTCTGGCCCTATGAACTTATGAGAAGATCCAAGTCTTGCCAGAGCATCAGCTCTTTCATATCCGTCAATCCCGCAATGACCAGGAACCCAATATAATTGACTTGATTATGACAAGACAATTTTTGAAGTGATTGAACACACTCACAGACAAGTTTTGATGTACATGTCGCCAACTTTAAAGCATTTAGAGCAGCTTGACTGTCGGACATGATGCATATATTTGAACTCTTATACTTTCTACGCAAACATATAATAGAACACTCCAAAATTGCTTGGGTTTCAGCTTGGAACACAGTTGGCCATCTGCCCATAGGAACCAATATGTCTATCCCTTTGCCAGTTACTCCAGCTTATTGAGAGAGTTGCTAACCTTTGGAGTTTTTCTAACTTTCTCTGAGCAACACTCTCTTTTGATTTCGGCCACCAGACCAATGCACCATAAGTAATCCTGGGTTTCACAGTTGCCGAGTAAACCAAATGGATCATTTTCAGTGTCAGTCCCCACCAAATGTTCTTTTTCAAATCCATATATCATTAGTAGCTTTGTGTATTGCCTGCTCTATGTTCATGTTCCAATTTTACAATTTTAAGTTTACTATCAAGGATTACTTCACGATATTTGACAGCATTAGAAAGTTCCAAGAATGTGCCTTTCAATCATAAGGTAATATGCATTCTGTTAGTGATAATAATAAATAAATAAGCAACCGATAAAGTCTCTCACAATCTACTCCTAGCATTATAAAACATGGCTTCATGTGTGTGTCTATGTGCTTACAATCTAGTGCCAACACAGTGGCATTATAGATCAAATCTGCCTGAAATCATTTCTTATTAATGCAAGCAGCTTGAACCCGAGTATTATATGGTGACAGCTTAACCATAGCCCATTTCAAACAGCCCCGCTTCAATGTAGTATCGTTGCTAATATACACCATTAATAATGCACTGAAACTTTCACTCAAGCAGTAGTGCAATACTTGATTGACGCGTGTTTAGTAAGATTTAAAATGATTGTCTCTATTTAGCTGATAGAGCAACGAAAAGGTGATTGAACTCAGCTGAGCGTTACAAGGCGTTATTTTGAACAAACGACACCTGAAAGGGAGGTATTTTATAATTGTCGCTTAATGTACTGTGTTGAAACCAGTTCAGTTATTTTAATTAAAACTTTTTTCAACCGAAATTGTAAGTTTTTTACATTTTCACAAGAACGAAAACAACGCAGCAAAACAAAAACACGTCATTTTCGCAGCGTGGCCTACTTCGATCTCTCCTCCACTCAAACGATGATGTATCGAAAAATTCAAACATGGATTGTAAACATCCGGAATCCACCTTCAAACCATTATCATTCCGCCTGGTGACTCTACGATTCCGATTTAACTCCAACGATGTCACTCCGGGTTTTATTTATTTAAGAATTGTCCCCACATGGGAACGTGTCCCGCCAGTTGCTTGTCGCACTCAACCAAAAACAATGTCATATTCACGCGACATAACGATGCACCTGTATTGTCACGGGATCCATCGGCCAGTCCTAGTACCAAACTGAAGCCATGACCGGGTGCTTCGGTGTGCCGATGAAAAATGCTATTATCTGACGATCTCTCGTTCAAAATCGTCATATGTACCTATTCTCCAGATTCGATGACGACACTGACGACGACGATGGTATGGATCACCGGTGCGAAATAAGGACCGTTTCCATCAAAGTACACGCTAAATTTTTAGTAAGCAACTCATTTTACAACCGAAGACAAGCCACACTAATGCAACAACAGGAAAAACATAAATAATTAAGGTAACTCGAATTAATCAAACGAATTAAAAACCAGAAATGTTTAACCCTTTCCAATTGCGTGTGCACATTTCGAAATGCATTCAAAAGCAGCACCTCTCGTTGATATGCGTTATGATGTGCGAAAAGAAAGCGATGGCTTCGTCATCGTTGCATGGCTGCTTTGCCACGACGACGATGAACCAACAGGTGACCTACCACTCAGCTCGACTCGTCTATCTAAGCTCATATGCATCATACATCCGGTTTCGGCAGAGCTCGATGCATACATAAAGTACACACAGGACGCGACTTGCTGCGTAGCCAACCGTACACAAAGCCAAGCTCCTTTGGCACCTCCACTCGGACGGGATACGTGAGCATGCATTTTTCCATAAATTCCTCCCGCCCACACCCGCTCCCCCTTTCACTCTCCCCTTGTCGAGTGTGTGTGTATATATTTGCATTTTGCGCTTTTTTATGTTCGCATTAGTGCGACATGCAATGTGAAATGAGGAGAGCAAGCGGGCACAAAAAAGGACAGCTTCCTTCTTGTTTGCTGATAATAGATCACTTGTCGTGTATAGGATTCTCCGCACCTCGCAATCGGATTTCCCCCGGCGCTCCTTCCTAGTCAGCAGTAGTGTGCAAAAGTCGTCTTCGGAAGCCTTGGATCCTGACACGGTGAGACACAGACGGTTAGCAAGGAAGGGAGGGGACGGATACTATTTGCATTCCTGTTTGTCCCAAGCCAGCTTACGTCAGGAGAAATTGTCTTTTATGTAAATTCACTTTTTCATTTTCTCGATTGTTCTCGACCGATGTTGAAGCTCTTGTCCGATCCCAACGGTTCCCAACGAGTGGAATGCATTTTTACCATATAAGATGGTGACGATTATGGTTGAGTGTGAAAAGGGATGGAGATGGAGGCAACTCGGTGTGTATATTTCATTCGATTGTAGTAGCCGAAGGAGGAAGGAAAATTTACGACTGGATTATCCTCACCTGTACAGCAAGTGGACATGAGCTTAATATTCGATTAAAGTTGTCGGAAATGATTGAAATTGTTACAGAGAATGGTTGTGTGTAGAATCGGATTTGTGGTATATGCTTTAAAAGGTTTTAGAGCAAAGCACTACTAGGGTAAGAGTTCCAGTTATGGCGTATAAAATTCGAGAAAAGGTTTCAAAATCTAGCGTACTGAAGTCAAGTCATTATTTTCTATTCTCCATACTAGAGCAAACACACACACACCATAATGGATCCAGTTCAGGGGCAGCAAAACAATAGCTGAAAAACTAACAACCCGTGCGTCCGAAAGAATTATGAACCCATTGCATGCATTTCACGTCTGTCTGCTTACCACACGCTTACACTGCAAGTCCCATGGATACAATTTGTAGCATTATTATTTATAGATGCACTACAATATATACGATCGTTCCATAATCTTCCCGGACATGTTTTTTTTTCGTTCACCCTCGTTCACGCTTGGCAATTTTTTTAACGCGAAAATGAGACCTTGCAACAATGATAAATGACCTACAAGGAAGTTTTTCATTTTACAGTCTGCTGGCTTTGTTATTGATGCCTATCGCGGCGGCTGCAGTGAAGTTATGATGAAGCACCATGCGTCTCCATCGCCTGGCAGCGCTCGATGGCAAAAGATGATAGGTATAAATCTAATTCGAAATCATCGCATTGGCAGGGTAATGGCCTCTTTTCTGCTCCATTTCAAATCCGAGGGAATCAGGTCGGTTGATCGGTGCTTGTTGTGTACGTGAAATTCGCGACACGTAAAGCACATTTAACGCAAGCATAAACACCTATCATCGCAATGTGCACATCACATACCACACATAAGGCTGGGTTGAACGAAGCGGGGGAAGATCGAGCACCTTGAGCACCACTCTTCACGTGGTGGCGGACTCGGCTGATTCGCTGACGATTGGAACAGTACCCACACGTTCCATCGATTCGATGCGCTCGCTCATAAATTGCTAAAATAAATTCAATTTAATGATAGAAAGCTCGTTTCAACATATCAAATATTCATTTCCACAGTAGAAGCAAGAATGGGTGAAAAACGCTGGAATGGCGTATTTCTTCAACCTCTTTTCTTCGACACTTGTGTATCGAAGCGGAAGGTACACGGGCAGCGGTGTGCGTAGAGGGATTCATTTGGATCCGCATTGGAAATGGTCTTTCCAAGTCACAGGATTTCGTACTATAATTATTTGAACTCTAAACAATGCATTACAGTTTCACTGGCTGGAGTGGGAATCGAACCCTCATTCCATGACACATTATTAGAAAAGAATTTTAAGAGTAAAGGAATGTTCTAGAAGGAAAAATTGTCATTACCCAGACAATGTTTTTTCTTTATTTTCCTCCAACGTGCATATTTTTGTGGAAAGCATATTTCAGGTTATATTTTTGTATGGATTGTGGAGATAACTTTCAAATAATTTTACTACACAATGCACAGTTGTCAAGAATGCAGATTTAGGTGGAATGATATGTTTTGAGCCTGAAATTGAAACTTTAAACTAAAAATTTCTTCTACAAAGTTGTTCCTTATTGTTAGGTCCTCATATTTTTGACAATGAATTCTAGGGTGGTTCTTATTATCATTAAAATCGAAAATCCAACTTTTTTGTTTGAAGAAATTAAGGTATAAATTATTCGGCAAAGTTATAGCTGAGCTAATTTCAAGCAATTTAGTGAAAAAAAAAACCAATTTAGAGCTATTTTCTTGAATTGAGTTAGGGTGTCTCTAAAATAAAAGTTGTTTTGCTCTTGTTTTCTTATTTCAAATTTCTCAGCAAAGGTGTAATAGAAATAACATTTAGATCTTTGAAAGGCGCAAATTTTTGCTGCAAAAATATTGTCAATATCTTTTGCCGAACAAGAGTTATTGGCGTTTTTCTACTTATTTTAATGGGGCAAACAAATAAAAGTTTTTTACGGCATTTGAAAGAGCGTATGTTATTCTCAATATTATGAAAAAATTGGAGGTATGTTATTTTTTAAACTCGTATAAAATAAATTTGAATGTATTCATATTTTTTAATTTATTTGGGCATATCTTTTTATATTAGAAGAGATACAGACAACAACTTTCATTATAAAACGTGCATCTTAAAAATCTTAAAAAGTCTCTAGAAAATGACTTTCGTGAGAAATTTGAAATAGGTGGTTTCATAGGACCACTCTAATACCAAATTTAAATAAAATGTGCTTGTACATTTGTTTCAATATTTGGACATTTAGTGTCTTGGAAGAAGTTTTTGTGCTCAAATTAAGGTATTTTTGTTTTACAAAATAAAAACATGTGTTGTTTAAAAAAGTTTTAGCTAAGATGATTTCAAGCAACTTTATAGAAGACAATTTTTCTCTATCTCTTAACGTTCTCATTTTAGAGTAATTCTTCGTAGTTGACTTAGGGTGTTCCTGGAAAAAAATAGTTTTTTAGCACTAACTTTTTTATTTCAAATTTCTAATGAAAGTCATCTTCTAGAGACTTTTAAAACTCTTTAAGACGAATGTTTTATGGATCTAAAAGTTATTTCAAGACACCTTTGCTGAGAAATTTGAAATGAGAAAACTAGAGCAAAACAACTGTTTTTTTAGAGACACCCTAACTCAATTCAATAAATAAATAAATAGCTCTAAATTGGTCAATTTAAGAGATACAAAAAAGATTTTCTTAACTAAGTTGCTCGAAATTAGCTCAGCTATAACTTTGCCGAAAATGTATACCATAATTTCTTCAAACAAAAAAGTTAGATTTTTGATTTTAATGATAACAGAACCACCCTAGAATTCATTGTCATAAAAATGAGGGCCTAACTATAATGAACAACTTTGTAGAAGAAACTTTTAGTCTAAAGTTTCAATTTCAGGCTCAAAACATATCATTCCACCTAAATCTGCTATCTGGACCACTGTGCAATGTTCTTTCTACAATTCACAGTGGGCAAAAAATGACAAAACCACGACTAAATTCAATATCTCGGCTGCCAAACGGTTTCAGTCAACATGTTATACATATTGTCAAAGGAAAAACTCTGCTGAATCGATTGGTGGTCTCATTGACCGGAGACTTTTGCGTACCGAGATAGAGGGGCGGGATCAACCCGTGTTTCCATTAAGGTAGGAAATGCCACTATTTATCGACATAATTGTACACTTTATTTAACGTATATTACTGGAAATTGATAGTATTAAGAATATATGGTGTAATGAAACCATATACGCCCTCAGGGAACTCCAATGGCCTAAAGGAGGATCCGGAACGACCGATAATGTGGCCACATTATAAAAAATGTCCTAGAACCTTGTGATTTTTTCTATGTTGTTCAAAATCAAGAAATCAAATCGTATTTAATATGGAAACTATATTTTGGGGTATAGGGGCCATATTCTGGTTCTCCGGATAATCTGGAGTGAACGATAAAGTGGCCACATTATAAAAATTGTCCTAGAACCTTGCTACCTAGCACTGGACATAAAAACAAACACATCGTGATTTGATGTGTCGCATGTCCATGATCTTTCCGATCGAAAATTGGTACCTGGTATTCCAAAACATCCGGTAGTGGCCTAAGAGGTGGTCGGAGGTCCCAATACTATTTGAACAGATAATTTTGGCATTTTATTAAAAAACAGTATGAGACGATTCAAACATCTTTTTTTTTTAGAAATTATTGTGATCTACCATACATAGCAAAAATATACCCCATTAAAATCCGGTATTATTCTGAAATCAAGTGCCCAATTCCAGCTCTTCAGAAACATATAAATACATATAAATACTACTACAGTACCGTACAAAATAATAAGACCTCGTGATTTTTTTTTCTCTTCAAAAAATTTAATGTGCTATAAGCTGTATCTTTTCTGAAATTTTGATTGCTGATACATCAACTTTTCAAAATGTATCAGTATGGTTTTGCGCTTGATTGGCTAAGTTTGTAGGAAGTTTGTGCAATTTAAGTAAAATCCTCTTTATTTAACTGCCCTTTTTCAAAGTGTTATTTCTTGAAGTGTAATAAACCGAATTACCTTAAATTTTATATATT
This sequence comes from Ochlerotatus camptorhynchus, assembly GCF_037179485.1. NCBI lineage: Eukaryota > Metazoa > Arthropoda > Insecta > Diptera > Culicidae > Ochlerotatus > Ochlerotatus camptorhynchus. Next base: position 765,832 of record NW_027040743.1, read on the forward strand.
TGTAGTAAAACAAAATTTCTTAGAAAAGCTGTAGATTTGACTTAAATCTGCTCATTGGTTCGTGAGTTATGAATAATCAAAGAACGTGATGTACGGTAAAATCCGAAAATTTCAACTAAAATTTTCCGATTCATATAACCAGAAACTCTACCTTTAGGCAAACTTTAATAAAATTCAACCCATTTTTTCGTATACCAAAATACAGAAGTGACGATTTCTTGCTATAATTTAATGAGAAATGGCCATCCAAAATGGCCAAAAATTTTGCAAAAATGTGAATGATTGCCCATAACACTCAATTCTGCAAAGTTTTACGGAAATTGGAGATGGTCAAGCTTTTCCGATTCATCATTTGGCGTGGAACAGCTCTTTTGAGTAGTGGTTTCCAAGGGCATTTGCTTTTTCAGCAAGTGTTAAAATGTGACTACCTACCATCAGCAAGGAGTACGGGACCAGGTTTAGGCATGATTTTAAGCAGCTTGGAAACTTTCCAGAGGCCGCTGACATCGGCAGAAAAGTTCTGGCTCCGCTAGTCAACAATCCAAGTTTTGTTGGTTTGAGTTAATTTGTTATTAGACATTTTCTTATCACGGAGGCCAGTCTGCCTTTGTAGAGGTTTATTGGTATTTATTAATTGATTATTAGTAGGGATCCAAATCAAAAGACTTAAGCATAACAGGAAATTGCCTAATGTTCTCCAGCCAAGCGGGAGGCTTTCTGGACTTCTTCAACGGGTGCACCGATGTACAGTTAGGCAAAGCCGAGCATAATTGGATTTTCTTGTCATTGGTAATTATTTTTATGATATTTTTTTTTTGTTCCGATTTCAAAATAGATTTTATCCTCAATTACTTTAAGCTTTGTTTACCTTTGCTATAATATTACTAATGCATTAGATTACACTTAAAGTAATATTTAGAGATCTATACAACCATTCCATAGCAAAACGATATGGTGGTTCTCAGAATGTCATGTAAATTGTAGGTTTTGTTCTTCATCGCAATTAGTGGTTCAAAAGTTATGGTGTTTTTTTTATTCTGTATTAACAAGGCTTTCAGCCATCGGCATTAAAAACCACATAATAAAAAAAAATAGAACCACCCCAAATCATTAGATTTCTTAACACATCATTCTGAGAGCAAAACGTGCATCAATTCAAGAGCATCAAATTAAAAAAGAAGGGTTAAGCTACCAGTTATGGCTATACGTTCCTATTATGGTGTGTTCCAATTATGGCTTATGCAATTCCCATATTCCATAATTGAAACAGACCATAAGAGGACCGTATAGCCATAACTGGTACATCTACCCTATGTTTTTCCCCCTATGTTGGGGACATAATACCACCGCGACCATTACTTTGATCTATTGTGGTGTATCCTCTTTTTATTTATGCCATAACGTAGTAGTAAGCCACTATTGTTTGAGTAACTACCACTACTGTTGTAAGCAATTATTCCAACCAGGAAATACATTATTTATGAAATTTATTACCTGATTGGGAGCAGCAGCCCAGATTTCTCAAGATCTCATCAGACCCTTATCAAGATATCTGTATCGTTTATGAAATTGTGCAACACAGCAGTCACACAACAAATGTTCAGAGCTTTCACTCTTTAAGTAACAAAAGCGACATTTATCTTCATGAAGTTTACCAATAATTTTCAGGTGATATTTAAAAGGACAGTGTCCTGTTATCAAACCAGCGCATGTCCTCAAATCTTTTTTAGAAAGATTAAGTAATTTTGTGTATGCGTTCGGCTTTATAAAACGTTTAGATTGCCGAGAATTTAAGCTACTGGTCCAGTTGTACTGTGCCTTTGTTTTCTCCCAGTTGTTTAGCTCCATTTTTAAAGCACAAAAAGAAAGTCCAAAAAATGGTTCAGGACCTATAAATTTCGTGGATGACCCGTTTTTTTTTTAATTATTATCGAGATTTTTAGCCGCAGGTTGATTCAGTGGATGACCCTATTTTTGCCAATTGATCAGCTTTTTCGTTCCCTTCGATTCCACAATGACCAGGTACCCAATAAAGGTTAACCGTATTTCGACAGGACAGTTGCTGTTATAGTAACATCTCTATTAGTCGAGCGCTCCTACGTAGGACAACTGGTATTGTAAGCCTGATTCATATTAGTTATTAAGTCATTGGCAACTTTTTCTAGCTTCAATATTATTGAAAATGGGTTCATGTTGACTCTTCATATTCGTGCTATATAGTTCTCAATTTGTTTTACGAGGATATTTATAAACCTCCTTCAGTATATCATTAGCCTTAAATTCAAACATAATTTGTTTATGATCAGATAAAGAAATTTCGTCTGATACATGCCAATTTACTATTCGATCAGAAAGTATTGAACTACAAAAAGTAAGGTCCAAAACTTCTTCCCTTATCGCATTAACATGTCGGGGAGTTCCCTTTGTTACATGCAACTTCTGCAGGAGGTGCATCATCAATATCGCCGGGAAAATATGCGGATGCCACGTAGAGCATCGTTTTTCCTTTTGTTGTTGGCACCTCTAGTGAAACTGCAACAATATCTCTGTTGATGAATTCTGTAATTGGTGTAATTTTTGCATTAATATTGACAAGAATTGCAGCTCTTGGCGTGAGCTGAGTGTTGTCATATATTAACTTACACGATTGTGTAGGCATTCCGAAAATCCTGCTTTTATAAGTCCAAGGCTCTTGAAGTAAGGCTACATCCAGTTTGCCTTTGATAAATGTTTTGCTGAGAATAGCTGAAGCTGCCTTTGCATCTTGAAGGTTTTCTTGTATAAACTTAATGCTTGTTCCAGTCATTTTTGTGAGCTTGATATTTCTTGAAGGGCACATATAACTGCCGAGTTTTGGTCGATGTCCAAGACAAACATCTTTATTCAAACTCGAATTTGATTCGGAGCGTAAGGCGGGAAACACAGAACTTCCAATAATCTTTGTTTCACTACTTTCTTGAGGACACGCATCAGCATTGTGAAAACATACCTCAACATTTGCAGTAGCATTGCAGCTTTCACTAGGTTCACTGTTAGTGATGCCGCTAGCTTCTGTGCCTCGTTAAATTGTTTCACGCATCTCAGCGTCCTCGGAAATTTCGTGAATTCTAGAACTTGTATTGGACTGTTCTGAATCGCCCTTTTCCTTTTTGTCACTAAGTTGTTCTGATTCCTCGTTAGTTCCTGATTTCCTGGAGGATTTTTTTCTTAGATAGGCAACTTCGAATTTATAATCCACAGTGAAATCGCAGTTTTCTAAAGTCTCCATGGAAACAGCATCAACAAGTTCAACGTGAAAATGTTTAACTGTATATCTTTTAAGGATCTTCCAAGTGTCAACCATTAATCCTTCATTTTGGCTTTCCACGAAGGCAAGGATATCCTCATTTGTGTCCTCTACACTTCGTTGAAAGAAACCCAGTAAAATTTCCGGCCTAGGTATGTCTTTTTCTTCAATTGCAATGAAGCATGCTTCTTCCCATGGCTTAATGCTGGGAGTTGTAGCCTTTAACCAGTCAACCGTATCCTGATTTTTTACAAATGATGATCATATGCCCTGGTCTGAAAAAGCAATTGCCAAACTGGTTTGGTTCTTTCCTTCTTTTGCTCTGCTACTTTTCTTAGTATTGCCTTTTGGATAGTAACTAATTGTTGTGTGGTCAGTTCTACATGAGGATAACCATCGGGCAAGATTCCAATCCTGATAGAGTTTAATACCTCGCTATAAGATGTTTTTTTGGAGACATTAATGGCCTGCTTAGGAGTAGACGATTGTCTAACATCTCCTTTTCTAGCTGTGTCCAGCCTTGATTGTACCGAGGACTTCGCTTGAGATGCATTTCCTCTATCAGAATGGAGAGCAACCCTTTTCGGTGGATTGGTTTCGCTCGAGTTAGACTCGCTCAGCTCCGCATTTCTACGACGCTTGTTCGGATCAGAATATGGTACTTTAAAAGGCTTCTCAGCCAAAACCCGACCCTCATCATGGCTATGACCATGAGATATCAGGTATTTAAATCTCTTTTTTCCGGCTCCATTGAGGCGTTTAGTCTTGTTATCGGATAGGGCCACATCCTCCGTGGGTGTTCCAGGGCCCTTAGAATTGAACTGAGTAGAATTGTCAGAGCATTGAACTCCTTTCGCATTTTCTTACTTCCATACATTTCCTCGTGGGACTTAGCAGCAGCAGATACCGACAACAGAGTAACGTTAATACCGTCCTCATAATCGTCGTCATCATCGTAAACATCGTCGACATCATCACGCCTGGTTGAATCGAGGATTGACGAGGAACACGACTCTATTTCCTCCAGCGAATTATTTCGCAACTATGTTGGTTACGAGTTTAATAAAACAAAATCATTGCAACCACCTTTTGAATGGGTCACTGAGGGATGTCTTCGATGATCACTATCTGACGATGGGAGCTAATGTTTCTGTGAACACACTTTCGGAATGCAGGCTAGTTCACCCTATATAAGTCCCGTTAAATTTGCTGCTAAACCTCGACACCTTCTGCAACGCTCAACAGTACCGAGTAGTGAGCGGAGCTCAGTTCCTCGCAGCAAGTTGGTTTTCCGATGATCGTATAGATGTTAGTGATGTCAAAGAGGACCGAGAATCCACCGCTGCTCGAGAGCCAATATGTTGTAGTATCAGAAGTCGTCGTTGAGGATGATTCCGTTCCTGTTCTGGCGGTTGTTTCCACACACTTTGTGTCTTGTGCTGATTTGTCGCTAGTTATAATGTACTTGCCATGCCACCGTGTGAGCTTGATGTTGATGCCATCACGGATACGGGCTTGCTTTGAACAATAAACCGCAATGCAAGTGAGTGGTCCGGTAATGATTTCTATGCCGATGACCTCGATGACGTTTAGTTGAAAGCATGGCAGATCCTTGAACTGTATTATACCACCGAGTAGAGTTTTTATTACACCCAACCGAGGGATGTAAGATTCGCTTACAATTATGTGGGATTCATCATCAGAGGATGTTAGTGGAGACCGCATGAACCGAGGATGCGATATACCTAGCTGCGGTCCAATGCAAGAAAATTGGAGACCGAAAAATGTAGAGTGTATTAGTGAGGTAAATTAGTTATGTCGAAAAAAATAGGAATCCGATTGCCGACTGGACTCGAACCACGAACGCTTCGATTGTCAGACCTGTGCTTTCTCCACTGCTCTCTCCATGCTCCTGAATATGGATAGCCTAAAACAAACATGAAGCGCTCATTTTCTCGCATACTCGACTTCGTATGTTTTTTTCTGCTGGAGAGATTCGAGGCAAGTGTGTGTGTCGTTCTACAATGTTCTACAATGTGCGTCGTTCTACAAGCTTACTGGTATAATCGAAAGCGTAGATAGAACACGAAATGAAAAAGACAAAAAACCATTACATCGCCTGTAAGGTCAACTTCTAACATTCGCTGCTATGTTCATGAACAGAGGATGATAGGAAACGGAACTAACATTCATTGTAATAGATTTTTGGTTTGCGTGTAGAGAGACTTTTTTTTTGCTTTATTCGAGAGACTTCCAGCCTTGGGTTGGTTCATCTCTTACTATGATAGATGTCCAATGATGCGGACTCATACACTATGAATTTAAACTACACCACCTTTGCATTATTTTGGCCCAGAAAATCAAAAACCATCTATTCTAACACTTTCTATGCTTCTCGAAATTGACCGACTCTAAGCTACAATAAACTCTATAAAAAATATTCAAACATGATCGTGACGGCGGGAACAAAACTTGTACACTCTAAATACGACCCGTAAATCATACACTGCATACACATTTTTCGATCAGCCAATACTAACAGTCACACAGAAATTATGTTTCACTCTCGATAATTCACTCCAATCAGTCAAGAGCTCAAACATTGCAACGTAATCGTACTTCAAAAAATTAAGGAATCCTACATTAGTTTGATCTACTGGAAAAATCTAAAACATTGTGATATTCAGTGTGAACCCTAATCAGACGATGAAATATTACCATACAATTTTGAATATAGACACAGCAAAAAATTCTGAATTTTAATTGTGATGTAAACATTCATTCACATAAGCTTGTAATTCATTTCACGCAAAGGATCAACTTGTAAGCAATGTTGTTTGCAAAGATTGGCTTTTGTATAAAATATTTGCCACCTTTCATGAAATGTCTCAGAACTTTACACGATTAAGAATGTAAACTTATGTGATATGTGACGCTCCATTTATGTGCATCGTATTGAACAGAATTTTACACTATTTGTTCGAATCGTGAAGATAAAAAAAAATCAGTAATGCATTGCCGTAATTATTAATCACCGAATTATATTATTTCTGCTAATTTAATCAATAAATGATTGACCCTTTAAATCAGATTGTGAAAGTTAATTGTTTGCCTAACTCTGTAGCATGTACTCTCAAACGGAGATTAACTAGCCTACGGCTAAAAATCTCCTAAATAAAGAAAAAAATGTACTCTAAACATATATAAGAGGCTATAAGAAACTAATAACTACATCCGCTGATCCACTTCATTGAATATACGTGGAAGAATAAATGTCAATAAATCTCTTGCTTTATCAGGCAATTTTCAAATCGGTCGAGTATCTGAATGATTTAAAAAAAAATGTTGGTTGATAAAGGTGATACAAATTTGGATCTCACAGAATTCAACATAGTCATAGTCAAGATATATATATGACTACACACACACACAATATATGACTACACAGCAAAAAAATATATATCCTATCACATCAAAGTGGATGCACTTCAATCAAAAATATGTGTAATATTACTTGCCAAAAAGGACAAAATTATCACTAACACAATGCGTGGACTGACATTACGCTGCTTTGACTGCATTTGTTTATTTTGGTGGCCATAAAAATTAAATAAGATTTTCGACATGATTGAAGTGCATTCTCTTGGATGGAATTTTAAAATTTATTTTTTGCTGTGTAGACACTGAAGAAGTTTGCAAATAGTAAACGAAATACGTATCTGCTATAGTTTTTTTTATAAAGTTACATTGAAAATAAATGGTTAAAGTGAAAGTGATACTATAGTAGTAGAATTAAAAGGATAAACATCGTAATAAGGTATACAATTATTCTACTAAAACGCTCATCAATCAATTTAGAGAATTCAACATTTCAAGAAAACTGGCAACTCTTGATACTTGCACAGTTCGTAAAAGTAGTGTAAAATTCTGTTCAATATGATGCCCATAAATGGAGCGTCACAAATCATATAAGTTTACATTCTAAATCGTGTAAAATTCTGAGACATTTCATGAAAGATTTCAAATATTGTATATACAAGCCAATCTTTGTAAACAACATTGCTTACAAGTTGCTCCTTTGCGTGAAATGAATTAAAAGTTTACCTGAATAAATGTTTACATCACAATAAAAATTCAGAATTTTTTGCTGTGTGTGCTTAGTACTTTCTTGAAACTACCACCAGCATTGTCTTGATTCATAGACTCGTCTTATCTGACAAGGCATAAGTCAGTTCCACCTTCCTGCATACGCCTCTGATCTAAAACATAAGAACAAACCCATCCACCTCCGCTCCGTACGGTTCATGTTCCATCCTATTTTTTCTTCAAAAACATAAAAAAATTCAACAAGCTTTCCGATCAGTATTATCGGGTATGATGATTTTCTATAGCTGCCAGCGAACAAAGATTTTCTGCACCTTTACGTTCACCACCACCACCACGTGTCGCCATCATTGCCACCATCAGCCATACTGCTCGTACCTACAATAGTAAAAACCGAAGGAAAGAGCATAAAAATGGAAATCAAAGATGATGCGCCCGTTGTGATGACAGTAGGTATAGCCGAGGAGAAAAAAGGTTTGACTGGTGCCATTCGACACTTTTCACAGTTGCGCGAGCTGCTCACATTTCCCATTTGCCGACGACATCTGAAAGGTATTGTGATTCGGTCATCACATCGTTGAACATCGAGCGCAAAGGAGAATAAACGCACCAATCCGATGATATGACGCATTCCTCCGGAATACGTTCGCTCACGGTGCTTCAGACATCTTCAGGGTGAAAAGATTTTCAATTTTATTCATCGTGAATCGTTCAAGCGTGCTTGTAGATTATTTGGCTCTTTCGCCACGCAATGGGAAAGGTATGAAATTTCACTCGAAGGCGATTCAACAATTGAGCAACTTTTCCTCTATCTCTTATTCACATCGCGGGCAGTTAAAGGTGCAAGTGGAAAGGGTTTGTGCGAGGCAAAAAAAAATCACTTTCCATAAAATTTCACTCACCTGAATTTACGCGAGAGTGTTCTTCAAGTATACGAGGTTATGTTGTGGAGCATGAAAAATAAACTACAATGAATAACATGGTGCATGCATCGTTCGGAAGGATGTCCACGTATAGCAATGCTAGTGCGCTGGTTGTGACAACTTTGAGGTGCACTCTCGTTGATCTTTCCAGTGAACAGCAGCAACAATCGTTTCATCTATAGTTATGGTGAATAAAACATTATCATAATCTAAGATTGCTTCAGCAAGCATTTTGAAGCCAAGTGGAACGGAAGAGTTGATGCCTGGCAGAATTATTTGTAATGTATGGTTCTACTGCTTTGGCTACAAATATAAGCAGCGCATCAATGCCGAACCTTAGAATGGGGGGACATAATTCAAGAGCAACATGTGACAAGGGCCTTTGTGGCAAATGTAAACAATGAATTTAAGCATAGCATAGCATAGCATAGCATATGCGATTGTACAAATCGTGGGTGGCTATATAATGGTCAACTAATAAGTTTTGCAGAAAATATCGAGTGTTGACGCAGAAAATATCACTTGGGATTAGTGATTTTCCCCACACGAAAATAAAATCTACAATACAAGCATCGCATTATACACCTGGCCACATCCTTACAATCGCAGGGGAAGGGAGGGAAAGTTAATCCAACATCTACTTAAGAAGGTGCAGGGAACCCATACTACCTTCATAGGTGTCACAGGAAGGAAAGAGTTGTGTTAGTGGGAGGGTGAATGATTTGGCAACTCTATTCGTCAATATAGAGCATTTGATAAATCAGTGACAAAAATAAAATATAAATAGAGAAAATGGAAAGATCTCACGCGATTGGCCTAGAGACTTTGCAGCGTCATGTTTTCAGAAATGCTTTATTTAATTTTCCTTGAACCACCGCAATCACTGATAACGCTCTTCTAGCTCGTACGTACAAAAGAACGCACTCCACGCATAATCAAGGTCATGTATTTTCGGACTGTCTTCTTTAACACCACACAAAGAAGTTGCTCATCGCAGTAACAGAAAAATATATGAGCGTGATAGAGGTTGTACGGGGCAACAAAGAAAAACGCAAGACCACACCAAGCACCATTGCGTAAGCAACAAGTTGCCGTGCCATGTTCGTTTTTTGCTGCTTCACCGTTGAGGTGCTCGTCATAGTACTGCTTCCACCTCTCAATCACCTCACACTCATTCGTGAGAAGGTTACCGTGCAAGTCCTTGCACATATCGGCTTGTGGCACGTAGCCTTTGCGCGAACTATTTAGCTTCTCGAAGAACTTCCGTGTGTCGTTTACGCGGTACAGATATTCCATCGCCTCGCGATCTCGGTCTTCCTGCTGACACTTCTTCCTTCGGAAAACCGAGTTTTGTCTTTTCCGCGCTTGTCTGTATCGCTGCTGCGCGTAGTCCTGGGCAACTCCGGCGTCCCGTAGTTGCTCAATGTTGGGTCGCGGCGTTCGACTTCGACGGGTGTTATGAACCGACGAGAGTTTTGAGCGCATGCATACTGCAACTAGGTAGTGGTCCGAATCTATGTTCGCACTTCGGTACGTGCGAACGTTGATAATGTCGGAGAAGAATTTCCCGTCGATTAGAACGTGATCGATTTGGTTTTCTGTGTGTTGGTCAGGTGATCTCCAGGTGGCTTTGTGGATATCCTTGCGGGGGAACTACCATTCCTCGAGAGGCTGCAAAGTTCACGCATCGTTGGCCGTTGTCGTTCGATACGGTATGCAGGCTGTTTGCCCCGATTGCCGGTCTATACATTTCCTCCCGTCCTACCTGAGCGTTCATGTTGCCGATGAAGATTTTGACGTCCCGTTGCGAACAGCCGTCGTACACCTGCTCCAGCTGCGCAGGTTTAAGACTTTTTAAACACCAGGAAAACTGGGAAAAGCCTGTGAATTTCAGTGACACATCGGAAAACTTCTTTACCCCGAAACGAAAAATATATTAGATTGCGAACATAGGAAACTTTTCAACGATATTGGATTGAGCTAGATTTATAGAAATCTTTGAAGAATTATCATAAAAAATTGCTGAATATTCCACAGGAATCTTGAAGGAATTCTAGGAATCACACCAAGCTATTTCAGAGGCCCCGTAACGTGGGTAGATCACCTTTTCATCATGATTGGTCTTTATAATAGGTATTTAATGGTATATATCAGCAGTCGCTATGGGAGCGACGTAATTTATAGGTGACCCTTTTCATTATTGACTTCGAGTGGGGCAAGAGTACGAATGGTTTAGAATGGTGGTCAAAACGCTTCTATTTTAAAAAAATGCTGATAGAACCTGTTTTAAATCTTTAATTAGTATGCTTTAGTACAATAATATTACTGAATATATTAATTACATAAGATTTGTATGATTGCATGCTAATTTCCACCGTAAAAAAACTACAAACTTACAACACTTGGTCAAAGAAAACAGATTAGTGCATACAAATAATATGTGCGTAAATATGACAAAGTAAGGCCCAATTTTTTTATTCATTTAGAAAGCAATCATTGAATTAAAATTGACTTTTGGGGAACTTTCCATAAGATGCACACTCCTGCCCTACCAGTGGGGTAAAATTACGCAGTCGAAACCCTTTTACTTAATCAAAAATTTAAAATAGGTATCCATAAGAGGTTGTGGCCAAATAGTCAATCGACTCACGATGATAATCTAAAATTTAATGTTACGGTTAAAAAGGTACATGAATTTTATAAATGAGTGCGTATTCTTGCCCCACTTTACTCTATTGTTCCGTTTTATGAACAGAATGATGTGCAAAAAGAGAAGGCAAAATCATATTATTCCTGCGAAATAACGAAATAATCCATGGTTTTTTAAAGAAAGAGCAAATCTGCTATGAAAAATATTAATAGATAGTTTTCACATGAATATTTTGATAATTTTTCAAAGTCAGTATTAAGCTACACTAAATGCAAAATATTGGAATTCAAGTCATTCAGAAGAATGGAAAATCATGAGCTAAAACTCTTAACCTGTCAATATTGCTATATGCGATACCTCGAACTAGGTACCACTTGACTACATCGCAATTTTCAGATGCATTCCTGTACCAATTCCTACACAAATGGTGAACAAAACTGAAAATAGCAGCACAACCAAAAATGGATCCTCCAAACCAAGAAAAAAAAATCAAAACCAGTGGTTGTCCGCAGAAGTCTCCCAATTACTGGGCCATGAATGTAAAGCTATTGACATGAAACTAACTCTTGAGAAGCAGTTCTCGTTTTTTATGGTTTGATTTTTGTATGCCCTTTTGAAGCTTGTTATAATGGCATCCGATAATTCACTGCTGGCCCGGGCAGATTGATTCGTATGCTTCAGATCATTCACATTCATGTTGCACTATATCACATCACATTCATGTTGCACTATACTATGCACTATTGCACTGCTCTAGCATGGCAGCGCTTTTCTAATAACGTGTATAGAATTTTTCTCACTTCCGAAAACGGGTGCTTCGTAAATCATCTGATCTCTGCCGAGGCCCTCAACGGGTTTTGAACTGCCAATGAGGCCCACTTGAACCGAGCGCTTACTTTTGTAAACATTATTCCCATGACTCCTGCGTTTGTTTCGAACCTAACTCATACCCAGCGTCCAATATCGCACCTCGGGAACTACATGGCTGCTACCTACGCTCCGTTATGGTTTTCTGCTGTTTTTGTTGTAATTTTAATGACCTCCAGAGAGTGCATCATCCCTGATGGATCATTCCGTCGTTGCTTGTGCCATAACGAGCGGTGTTCCGGCTGCTAGATTTTAAAGAATTATTTCAATTGCTCGGAATCAAGTGACTCGAACAGCCAATGTTAACCCAACAATATGTTCTGCTAATTCAAATTTCACATTAGATTACTATTTTAAGCTGCATTTTATGACGCATCCATTTCCTATTTCGACTACGAGGCTGATACTATCTTCCGAGCAAGTGCACTTTTGTTCGCACAAGCCCGTCATCCATTTCACCCAGGCTGGTGCAAGTACTTATCGTGCACCAAGCTCTTTTTTCTCTATACACATTCTCATAATGGCGGTGCATCGTGTCGAGAAAATCATGTATATTGAATGGGACCAAATTTAAATACAAGCTTTTCAACTTTTCCGATGTTTGAGAGCAGCTCTACGCTACTGCTGCAAGGCAACGATCGCCCGCCATTGCTCACAGTTGATGTTGTTGCTCCTGCTACTATAGGACGAGTACGGTGCAGTGAAATACCCCAACATCCAATGCAGGTGCTGTTTCTCGGAAAATTTTGCAAATCAATCGCTTGGAAGGTAAATTTGAATTGAATGTGACAGTGATTGCTATCCTGAGGTGCATTCATCGGGATGCATTCATAATGCAGGGCGAAGCAGAGTTGAGCTTGGCGGGTGATCGAAACTATGGCTATCGTGTTTTGTGAAACGTTGTTATCTATACGGGGATGCTGGTATTTCATACTACAATCGAGAGCAATAAAGCATTGCAAAATTTTGGAATGTATTATTATTGTTTTTCACATAAGGATTCGTTGGTGCTACGCTGCAGCTTTCACAGCCCGTTTGAAACACAATGCTGACCATTGTGATTAATTTACAACGGCTGAAAGTCTTGGTATTAACGAAAACTGAACGTGAATACAGTGAACAAGATGGACGATGGAGTTATTTTTTTTTATCCAGTTCGTTTATTTTGAAGGCTCAATCGCGTTAGCTCTACGGAGCCGATAATTTATTGTTCTTTGTTTTTTAACAAAATTCACTTAATTCTATGTCTAGTAGGAGTTGGGCCGAATACTCGCGGCTTACCCGAGGTTAGAGGGGTACATTGTCGAAGGATAGGATCAGGGAAGGAGCGTTGTCGCCAGTATGAATGGTAGTTCGGTTCTAGATTCGTCTGGATTTCGACCGACTATGGTGGGTGAACAGTGGGCGAGATGAAGTTATTTTGGTACGGGTAATTTTTGTTTTTCTTTGGTTTATTTTCCGTCGATCTTGTTTTCCGTACTGAGTACCAACCCTACCGACACCTGGACCCTACCTATCGACCCATCAACTGATGAACCGGGGACCAACGGCTTTACTTCCTTCTGTAGGAAGGCGTGATCAGAGATTATATGCCTCAGAAAATTCCGGCGGCGCAAACTGGGATTGAACCAAGGCCTTTTGGGGTGAGAGGCAATCACGCTTACCACTACACCACCAGCGCCGCTAGATGTGTAATTTGTTTGACGATTGAGTCAGACTACAACTTTTGGAGAATATAGGGTGGTTCATGAGCAAATCGGTGATCATCTCTTTTTAGCAGTGGGAGGGGGGGATACCCCTCATCATCCCTCTCGAACAAGAGAGTTAGGTAAAGAGAGATGATCAACCCGATTCGTACCTTCTTCAAAGTTGTCCTTGCTTGCTCTCTACTCTCTGTATACAATTTCCACACTGCCGTACTCTAATGAAACTATCAACTCTATACTTTCATCTCCTCATCTATCGTATAAAATGACCACTTTAAATCAAATTTAACTGTTTTAAGGTATAAGTGATTACATTTTTCAGAAAAGTTGTAAAAACAGTTATTTCAAGCAACTTCTCTGAAGACATCAGATATCTAGGTTTTTATTTGACTATGATTATGACTATGACTATGACTATGACTTTGACATTTTTCTGCTTTTAATTAGGGAGCCCCAAAAAATATTTTTTTCTAATTCTATCTTTTTTGTTTCAAATATTTTAAAACTGCGGTTGTAGATAAGTTTATTCTTGATGCGGCATCTAAAAGTCCACACACAATATGTTAGGTCAATTATACGAGGGCTATTTTTTTTTAATGGAGTAAACAGTGTTGGGAAAATATTTAAAAATCAAACTAACGAAACTCACCAGCTGCAAATCTCAACAAACTGTGGTGAGATTGAGTTTAATGATTTTTGCATTACACCCAAACGCAACTGAAACTTCCATAACGGCTGGCAGCAGTCACTTCGTGTCTGCCATCGGTGAACAGTTAAAAGGGATAGCAAACTATACTTTCTCTTTCTAAGAAAACGATGAGCCAACACTGGGAGTAAATAAACTTTTAAAATACCCAAAATTAATTCTTAAATCACGTGTAACTCATGAACACCATCTCTACATAAATCAAGGCAGTAACTGCTTCTAAATATATTGTCAACACAACTTTTTGAAAAATGAATCCTTCTATAACTTCAAATGAAAAATATTTTAAAAACATTTAATTTTTTTATTAAATTTGGTGAAGTTGCTCGTCTTTCTCGGTGCTATGTATCAAGAGATATCTTAACAGCATATCATCATGATACTCATGATTTCCCTGATGTATTTTTCATAACAAAAAATGGTAGTGGTAGAATGTTTAAATATCGCAAAGTTTTTCGCAAAGTTACCAGTGATTTTGAATAAAATTACGTATATTTAGGTGCAACCGTGCATTTTAAGACGTCTTTTTCAGCGTTTCTGCTAAAAATACTTTTCACACAAGGGTTTTAGCATCGCCCTGCCCTTTGGTCAGAGGGCATCGTTGTGCCAATTTGGTCGTGGCACATTTCGAGTATGAGAGAGTGAGTGCCGTTAGATAAAAAATGCCTGATAAAAATGCAAGCACTTCCTTTTGTAAATGAAAAAAATATAGTATTATTATTGATTTCCATTTAAATGAGGACCACCCTAAGCAAAATTTTCATAATAATAAGAACCATTTAATCACAGACAAACAGACGTAGCCCTTTAAATACATTTTCCTAAAAAATAACATCCCGGAACTCACTAGCGACATCTCACGAGTTATTCGCGGAAATAGCTGGCTTGCTATTTGTGAAACAATGTTGCATACAAGTTCGATACAATATATAAAAACGTTGAAGTAATCCGGTAATAGCGCTGTGATGAGGGATTCACGAAACTATTAATATATAAATGGAACGTTAAATGCATGTACGACGATTGAGGAGGAAATGTGAAGTGTGTTTGTCTGTGATTTAATTATAAACATCTTCTCCCAAGACACCATTCCCCTATAATCTACAAAAAAGGAGTAAATGTTTTTCCCCGCTGAAATGTCGTTTCGGACCACAGTACCATTGCCACTGAAATCTTTATCCCAGGGCAGGAGATTTCTGAAACATTTTGAGTTCCAATTTTAGAGCGCGACGTTTAGCATACCGCACAACGGGGTGAAGTTGATCGTTGAGGTGAATTTGATCACTACATCGTTTTATTTTTGTTTCTCAACAATCCTTTTTCATGATATTGTTGTATGATAATTTGTTTAGTACTTCATTAAGTAGTTTAAAATAGTACTTTTGATTTGTTTTCCACTCTTAAAGTACAATTTCGTGGAAGTATGTCAGTATGGAAAATATATAACTTTTAACTGGTTACTCTGGTGCTGTGTTCAGAGAAATTACTTTCTATACTTAATTATGGGTCGCCGAATGCGAATCTGAATTCATATTTCGTTAATATGAACGGTTTCGTATCTTAAACTTGATTCTGTTAGAAAAATTGGTGTTAATTGCCTACAATCGCCTATTGAAGAGACGGCTTCTTGACGATTTTATTCAACTGCATACTTAATAATACTTGTAAGGATACTCCATTCATTAGAAGAAATCAACAGTGAAGTATACCAATAGTTAAAAACAAACATATCTACATTTCAGAAAATGTTGGGGTCTCATAGTCTAGTCAGTAATGGCACGGTATTACCAATCCGAAGGTGGTGGGTTAGATTCCGGTCGAGGAGATCTTTCGGGTTGCGAATTACACTAGTTTACAGCATTTTTGAACTCGGTAAGGTGATGATCATTTCCAATGCAAAATCCTACGCTGTATTCAATGCCGTGGTCAGAAAAAATTAAAGTAGAGCCATTTTTGAGATATACAAAATTTTTGATTTTTTGAATTTTGGTCAAAAGTATGATTACTAAAATGTAAATATCTTTGGAACAAGTGCACCAATTTTAAATCTTTTTTATGAAAATGAAGCTAAATAAATTTGCTATCGTTCACTAGAATATTATGTCTTAATTAAAAATTTAATTTTGAAGTAATTTAAAAAATTACAGCATTTTTTTTTATTTTTCCTGCGAATTTTCCATAAAAATCTTGTTTTAATCAACATTTTTAATGGGATAAAAAGATTCAAAAAATCATTCCATAATTTATTCTTAAAGTCCATTTAAAACCGGAGAAAATGAGCCTTTAATGAATAAAATCGGTTGGAAATTGTCGAAGTTATGAAATTTTTTGTAAAATCATGGAAATTGAATGTTCCAAGATTGGCCGTTGTCCCGCTCCTAGGTTCATGCACCACTTCCAGTAAGCCTTTCTGCGGACGTGTACGCATACGGTGGATTTCACTAACACTACCAACTGTCACGCAAAATTAAATGGGATATTTTCAACAATATAATTTACGCTAGTGTTTGTGAGACCGCTCGGCGAGAACCTAACGCAACCAACTCAATTTGACAGCTTTCTTTCTTTAACATTGCTTAACGATGTATACGACAAAACGTGAATTCAAGTGTAAAAATGATCCTCAAAAGTTTTGTTACGCGTGTGGCAACTATATATTTACAAAATCGGTCAATTTCACTGCTTCGTTGCAAACTGCATACAGGCTTTATTTTAAAATTGATCCTGGAGACTTTGACGAACCGTGGATTCCAAAAGTATTATGTAGTTCGTGCAAAACGTGCTTGGTAGGTGGATGTCAGGCGCAAGGTAAATTGATTTTTTGAATAACTTTCATATAAACAATTTATGTACAGCATGGTAGTGCTTTGTTCTTTCCTGATCGACATTATCTTACTTCATCTATTTTTGATAAGTGTTAATGTCTTACTTACTAACTCACTTATTTGTTATCTGTCATTTGCATGTGCATTTAGAACTCTAAGTTGAGAGCCGGCATACCGCGCTACGTTGAAGCGATAAGTAAACTATATTTCTAAATTTATCATGATTTTTTTTTTTAAATAAAGAAATCAGTGAATATTTTTTCTATCATTTTCAAATGACTAAAGCTTCTTCTCAGACACAGTTTTGTTACAATCAACGGTTTTCGAGTTATGGTTATACATATGTGAAAACACATACGGCCTTTTGAAAAAAATAGTCTTGATTCAATATGTTCTTTTCTTTAATTATCCATTTATTTATTTAATTATTTATTTATTTATTTATTTATTTATTTATTTATTTATTTATTTATTTATTTATTTATTTATTTATTTATTTATTTATTTATTTATTTATTTACTTATTTAATTATTTATTTATTTGTCGTCAATGAGTGTAAACCGGTTTACAATAGTTGCCTTAAATACAACATTTTATAATTTTGACTTATTTAATTAATTGAAAATCAAAAAACATCAAAGGCTTGTGAAAGTTTCATTCAAATCGGAGATGGTCGTGCAAGATTTTATATTTTTTATCCGTCTGATTTCCCCAGGAAATGCTCAATAAAGACTAAAACAAATTACACTTCACATTGCAATGTAAAGTTAAAGATCTATCGGCCGCCCTTAACTGCGTTGCTTAACCATTACGTAAACCCTCCAACAACCATCAATTTCAATATATGACACCAAATCTGATCAATTTAACTGAGAATCGTAATGCAAATAATGGATCCCGGTGTTTCCATGCAAGCGAAGGTACTTTTTATGATACCAAATCATGCCTTCATCGATACCCGATAAATAATTGTGATGCCATCGCACACAACTATTCCGTAGAAAATAAAACCATTGATGCTGCTGTGTCGGCCCGTAAGATTAATGTTCAGGAATTGAAATGAAAGCATCGTAAGAATAAACTCATAAATTTTCCAAATGCGACGACACCATCAAATCGACAGCAAGATGGGTTGGTACCTGCTGATCGGCACCTCCACTCGCTTGCAGCCAAACTCTTCTTTTTTTTTATTCATTATAAATCTAAACCCGAAAGGATTATCCGATCGGAAAGCCCATTTGAAATCGTTTACGACTTTAAATAAATAAATAATGGCAACCATAAATAACAACGATCATCTCACATGCGCGCCGCTTACCCAAATCTATATAATCGAGCGGAATCAGTCAGTCAAAACGGAAAATTGAATATTGCCAAAAATAGCCCAGCTCTGGCGATGATGGTGGAGATTGTGATTTGCTTAATGGTGACGAATTTCACTGATTTGAATTGAGGGGAATATTTCGGTCATCCATCCAAATACTTTTGGGATATCATTTTCACTATTTTCTCAACAAGCCGTTTGTTTCAACCCTACGATGTAATATTTTCCTTTGATCTGGATGAAAACATCAAACGCTGGTCTGTTAATGATGACACTTGACACTTGACATGAAGCAAAGTTTTATACAACTCTATTCACAATCTCGTCCCTTTTGATAGCAGATGAAGAATAAGAGGCACAACTCGTTATGCCAGCAATTGAAAGCTTTTTTATCGTTCTTCCGCCAGCCGATCATTAAAATTTCTCTTATTATATTCTGTTTACCTCCATCTACTTGCAGGCGGTACCAATATGCGTGGAGATCAGAAATGGCCACCGGAGGATGTCAAGAAACAATCTGAACTGGAGAACGAAGAACGCCGAAAGCTCGCCCAGCAGCCCGCTTTCCGTCCACGTAAAGTGCAAAAAGTAAGTACCCATTCGAGAACTTTAACTGTTATGTAGGAATCAATTGCCTAACCTCAAAGTGTCACACAAACACACCAACCAAAAACCTCAATGCCGTATCCATTTCCAGCATATTATTACATACATTCCGGAAGTGAACGCAAACGAGTGCTCATCCCAAAACGCTCGCATTCGAAACCATAAATGTGAATTACACCTGTTTTAATACGGGTGGATTAATTAAATCGGAAGCAATAAAATTAAATTTTGATAAGCGTAAACGCCACCTACCGCAACGTCATACAAATTAGTTTTGTGTTCATGGAGGTGGATGATTCGGCATACATTTTGGGCCCCCCAGTGCCAAGTGCCAACCGCAGCATATGTATCAAATTCGGTAAAATTGTCGCAAAAATGGTTCACGCCTGTGCGAGTGGAAATAATGGGCCCCGTTGTTGCGATCTGAATCGAAGCACAATAGGTCATCGATGAGAGCCATTACATTAAAATTAAATCAAATTCTTTCTACAATCGGTGGATGCTATATACCTACAACTATAAATATTGTTTGGGGTGGAAAATATTTTGTTAGGTTAACAAATGCCAATTATTACGAGACAAAGATGATTAGAATTTATTCAATCCGGTAACCTAGCGCTTTGTTGTGGTGGAATGTTTTTACAACATACATAGTCGGTGTACAGTGAGTCACGCCAAGAGTGACGCACAGAACAGAAGGGGGAGTGTAAACAAATCGGTGAATCAAAAAGTGGTACGTTTTTTCGGCTCAACAAGCGATGCGTTGTGGTAGCGTTCCACACGGGCTTTCTATGCACACTCACACTGTCATAGCATGCTGCCTATCTTAACTGTATGCAGAAAATTACCGCTAGGTGCGCTAGTGTTCGCCAATGAAAAGTGGAGACACTTTCTGATCTGAAGTTCCGCTTCTGTTCTGTGAGTGAAGCCAATTCTACATATTGAACTGTCAAACCGGCTACCTATCGTGCAAAATAAATAAACATTACGATACTATGAAAGCTCCACGAAAGGTATTGCAATAAAATATAAAATATAATCGAAGAAACGATCATAAACACGCAGTTAGCTTTAAATTGTCATGGGATACGTTTGGTACTAATCAGTAATGAGTAAGTTGAACCAGGCTCAACTTTTCAAGCCAATTGAATTCATCTGAGTTGATCAAGTGACTTGCCTAGTCTAAACCCAGCTTAAGTCATACCATCCCTTCAAGAGTTGAAGGTGTGGATGCGTGAAATTTAATGAACCTCCCTCAAATCAAAGTGTTGTAGAAGGTAGAATGTGCTTTTCATGTAATGAGACTAAAAACCCAGTAAAAACTACTGACTCCAGTAAAATAATCTAAGTGTGCAGCTTAGTTCGCTTTATGGTCAGTACTTTTGTTCAAGTGATTGGAAAACGAAGAATTCCTTACACACTTAAAATAAAAATCGTTCCACGGTGAAATATAACGCCGTAATAGTTCATTAAACTGAAAATTTGCTGAATTGTTTGGTTGAACATATACCAAACTTTGGATCATATCTTAGCAAAAACAATCATTTACCAAGCTTCGTTAATAGTAAATACTGATCTAATTGGAAAATATCATGCTACTTTTAAACAAGACCTCAACAATTTTCGACTCTTTATCAAATTCAACGTATGGAAAGTTGAATAAATTTAGAAATCATTTTTGACAGAAATATTCCATTTTTTGTTCAAACCCGTTAAAAAAAGAGAGGTAAAGCGGGAGTTGTGCTTAGTAGTACGGAAATTAGATCAAAAACCCTACTACTTTTTTCATTTCTTTTCCAAATCTCGATCATAATACAGCTCAAAGCAAAAAATTAAATTAAAAATTACCGATATCAGTTTTTTCGAAGACTTGGCCAAATGTGACAGTTGTGGAAAATTTTGGTTTGTTTATCTCACGGCAATTGAATGTCTTACCGAGATCTTTGCCGAAGGCAATGGATTCTCGGCACATTTTTCTCAGTAATGTGCCATCGCACTAAGATAGAATCTAATGAGTAACTTCGATGGATTGGGAACGATTAAAGAAGTTTGGGCTTATGTAATCAAAAACAAATACCATTTTGACGTAGGACTACGTCTGCGATTTATATATGGGGGTACACTTTGTGAAAACCGAAAATGGACCATGTTACAAAATATGAAAGATTTTAAATATTAATAACTCAGCTGCTCCTGGACCAATTTCAATAATTTTATCACCAATCGATCAGAAATATTTTCCATTTAATTTCACTTAATTAATTTTGGTATCCATGACAGATACGTATTTCGACTACAATGTGCAGTCTTCATCAGTGTCATTCCCACTAAAGAACTAAAGGGGGTTAGATTTTGATAAGTTCTTTAGTGGGAATGACACTGATGAAGACTGCACATTGTAGTCGAAATACGTATCTGTCATGGATACCAAAATTAATTAAGTGGAATTAAATGGAAGATAACCTTTTTTGCTGTTTTTAAAATATAGCATGCTTTTTCGAATCAGCTCATAAACTCCAGCTAATATTGAATACCGAGCAAGGCCGGGAACACTCAGCAAGTTTCCATATAAACTTTAAAAAAAAAACTACCCAAGCAACCAATAAGCCCGCAAATTCGCCTTTTTGCAATATAAGGCTGATGCACGGCTAACAATAGGCATGCTAAGCTTTATATTAACCGCAAAATAACCTTGTATTGCAAAAAGGCCAATTAGCGGGCTTGTTGGTTACTTGGATAGTGCAGTGCGAACTTTCTCCAATTCTAGGAAAATTATCAGAACCTGATTTAGCGATCGATTGAGTGGGGCGGAGCAAATTAACTACATTGAACCACCCTAGTGATTACATTCCAATTATATGTTCATTCAACGAGAGGTTCTGATTAGCCTAATTATTTGCCGTTTGAGCAGCTACAACAGCATTGAAATGCATAACATTATTAAATCAATTCCAAAAATGAAATCCTACTTTTCCCAAAACCCACATCCTTTAGGATCCAATTCACTCTACTCAATCATCTCATCAACTAAAGAAGCTATATATCCGGTGTTCAGATGAAGTTTATTCTACTCTCAACAACCAGCACCATTGTTGTGGGTCGCTTGTATTACACTTCGCAAGCCCGTCTTGAGCTTATGCATCACAAATGCCAAATGCTTTGTTTCGTGATGGGATCCAGCCTTGCATGAAATGTAAATTTACACCTACTACTATTTATGTCCTCTCCTCCCTTGTGCCATAAATCCAGCTAACCTTTCCTCCTCCCTTCGCCTAGTTTCAAGAATGCTATGTGGCAATGTATGTAATCCGGTCCCACAACTGCACAATTTTGAGCGATCCCCATCACACTAGCTAGGAAGGTATATATGTACATACCAGTTGGTAAAATGATGGAAAATTGTTATTATAATGAATGTGTAAAGTACTCCCTCGCATTTCGTTTGTGTTTATCGTAGCAAGAGGATTATCGTTACTCTCCCACTCTCGTACTTGACACAGCTGCAGTATACATTCTCAGCCAGCAGCAGCGCTTGCAACACTGTTCCACTTGTATCACATTCATCCATACACCATAGAAGTGGGCAAATTTTTGGTTGCAGGGCTCGGGCGCCTAGTATGGTAATAAGTGACAAAGGATTATGCTATAGTGGAACGGGGGGAGACACGTAGGTTCAAAGCCAGGGCAATTGTCGTCCTTGTGAACTGCACTGGCTTCGAGCGGCGTATTTGCATTGTTATTATGATATTGTTAATAGTAATAATGATTGTTATTATTATTTCGGGATTACTACAAATTGGGATAACTGATCGGCTTATTCAATTAAAGCTTGGTGCAGTCTGAAGCGGTTTGTGTTAGTGTGCTTCTGGCATTGTATCTCTTTTAACAACATAACCACAAGCGAGGGGGTTTCCTCTGGTATTCCCCTGGCAGCACTGCCAGGTAATTTCAATGGAAATGAACCGTTCGTGATAACCAAATTCTCGGTTATGGAAAACACCGTTCAATTGATTTCCAGCAGAGTAATAGAATTCGCATAGATGGAGCACATGAGCGGCCCTCGAAGCGATGCCCGAGCGCTAGCCTTAATTAATTTCGGCAGATAATCATCATAATCACTTCACGAACCCAATACCGACCGGCCCGGTTTCGCCCACTACTTATTATAGCAGAAATCTCATTACCAAATGATTCCGTTATTTTGTTGTTGGCATGCTAGTAATTCCGATGATGGAACTTGCTGGTTTTGAATTTTCAGTGCACGAAATTAAATCAACATCTGATAGTCTACAATCGCCGAAAGTCTTATGAATTATAACAAGGCTTTGAAGATTCAAATTACGATAAACGAAATAGTCTAGGTGACAGTGCCGGTGGTTGAGTAATGAGCATGGCTGCTTTCTCACACCAGTGAGTCGGGGACCAATTCCAACCGAGGTCGCTGGAATTTTCTATGGTGAAACAGCTCTGGTCACGCCTTCCTTCGTGAGGGAAGTAAAGCCGTTATCTAGGGTCCAGGTGTGGAGTAGCCTCCGTCGGTGATTGACACATATATTCGTAACAAAAACCAACATTTTCTATTTTAAACTACATATTAAACTTTAATATAGTTTTCTGATAGCTTTAACTCTAGAGCTAAACGGTAACAAGTAAAAGCTCAACGGTCAAACATATTGGGGCATATTTATTTTTCTAAAAATATTGGGTAAATATATCCAAAATCCAAGAAAATCAGTGTTTTTCTTTGATTCCTGAATTTTAATGTAAAAATATTGTTTCTATCTCACCATGAAAGCTGGATTCTAAGCAAAAGCGTAATGTAGAGTTTTGGGGTTAATTGTGATTTTTTTTAGAAAACATGGAAAAAACTTCTATTTTTTAGATTGACGATATCTTTCTCTAATATTTTTAGTAAAATCAAAACGTCATCAAAACGGGTTGTGTAAAAAAAAGTAAAACATTAGATTTGGATGTTTTACCCAAAATTGCAGATTTTGTTTACCGTTGTCTATTTTACTTCAACTTTGTCTCAGACGACATTTCGATTGGAATTGACGTTTTCGTGATTTGATTTATTAAAAAATATCGAAAACGCCAATTTGTAAAACTTTCGGGTTCTTGTGATGTCACTGGAATGCGTCTCTGTTGCTACACGCAAAATAAATGGCATGAACAACAAATATAAGTGCGGATTTCTTGCATACTTTTCATGTTTTCTTACACAAAAATGTACTTACAATAGACTGTAGCGTGCAAGCAAGTTTCTACAGAATAATATTTTCGTATACATCCTTCACGAGATGATCTTCTAGTCGCAGTGTATTGGAGGAACATAGTTTGTTCAAAAATTAAGGTATCATAAAAATTTCGAAATTATCCGTTCATGGATTACAATGTCTGCATACTTTTTATGCTTCCCAATTGGGTGTACAATAGGATGGGTCAACTTTACAATCCTCTGTTCCCCCTGCTCTTTCAATGCGTATCGAAGTCCTCAACAACTGTGCAAAATTTGGTCGAATTTGGCTATAATCTCGATTTGCAACAGAATTTTAAATTTTGTATGGGAAAAGGAACGATATTAATTTGCTTACCAAAAATCCAAATATTGCTCAAAATTTACCAAATCTCCGTCTAAGATTAAAAATACCATACAAAACAACTTTGTCTAAGATAGCGACGACGCCGGAATGTTCTGAGGCATTACATCTCTGATCACGCCTTTCTTCAGAAGGGGAAGTAAAGCCATTGGTCTCCGGTTCATGAGTTGATGAGTCGATATGTAGGGTCCAGGTGTGAAAGCTACCTCCTTGGCGTCAGAAGCATTGGTGCTCAGCACCGAAAACAAGATCGACGGAAAACAAATCAAGGGAAAAAAAATGTTGTCGAAGACTGCAAACCGATTTGTTCTTTGTACAAAAAGATACTAATGTTTCATTTTAGACCTAGTATTCCACACGTACCTACAAGCTCAGGCATGCGCCTGTAGGTATGCGCGGAGCAATAGGTCTAAATTAATATAATGATAACTTTTTTCCAAGAAGCCCAACCAATTTGCTGCCTTAGACAAAGTTGTTCTTCATAGTATTCTGAATCGAGATTTGGAGAAATTTTAGCAATATTTGAATTTTTGACAAGCAAATCAATAGGTTCGTTTCGTTTCTCACCCAAAATTTTAAATTCTCCCGTAAATCCTGATCATAAAAGTTGTAGATTTGAAGCTTTTCACCCAATTACATTAGATGAACTTAGAGTTATTTGTTTTTCATTAGCTAAATCGGCTGGTGTAGATAATGCTAATGCTAGAGTTATTCAAGGTTGCTTGTATGTCATTGGCCACATCAGACTGGACCTTATTAAAATTTGACCTTAAAATTTGGAAGGAATCCTTAGTGGTTCCTATTCAAAAAGTTGCTGGAACGATTAAAGCCGAAGAGTTTCGTCCCATCAACATGTTGCACATATTAGAGAAAGCTTTAGAACTTGTTAAAGGCCAGCTGTTGGAGTATTTAAATAGTAATAGTTTGTTGATACCAGAACAATCGGGATATCGGGAAGGTCATTCTTGTGAAACCGCGTTGAATTTGGTATTAGTGAAGTGGAAAAATAACTTGAAGTGTAAGGATACGATTGTTGCTGTTTTTTTGGATCTTAAACGCGCTTTCGAAACAATTTCTAGACCCTTATTGTTGAGATCAATCAAGCGCTTTGGAATTACGAGTACTGCATATAAATGGTTTGAAAGCTATTTGTCTGACAGAACTCAACGGACTGTTTTTAATGTTTCTGTTTCCAGTCCCGTGGGGAATAACCTAGGAGTGCCCCAGGGAAGTGTATTAGGGCCCCTGTTATTTATTATGCATATTAATGACTTGCGACGTGTTTTACGATTTTGCGACATTAATCTTTTTGCAGATGATACTGTGTTATTCATTGCAGCTCAGAATATAGATGATGCCGTTTTACACTTGAATGAAGATTTGCGTTCTCTAAGTAGATGGTTGAAGTATAAGCAGTTGAAATTGAATACAAGTAAAACGAAATTTATGGTAATTTCGCGGAATCGAGTAAATGAGAACGTCTCTGTTGTAATTGATGATGAGACTATTGATCGCGTTCGGGAGATTATATATCTTGGCGTGATTATTGGTGACACACTTAAGTTCAACTCTCACATTGACAATGTCATCAAGAAAATTGCCAAGAAGCATGGAATTCTATGTCGACTGAAAAACGATTTAACTATTACCAGTAAAATACAGCTATACAAATCAATCATCTCTCCTCATCTTGACTTTTGCCCTTCCATTTTATTTCTGGTCAATGCAACACAGATATCGAGATTACAGCGCGTGCAGAGTAAAATAATGCGTTTGATTTTGAGATGTAATAGATTCACTTCCTCAACTTTGATGTTAGACGCCTTACAATGGTTGTCGGTGAAGCAAAGAATTGTATATTTGACTATGGCGTTCATTTTTAAAGTAGTTAACGGTAACTGAAACCAGTTCGATTTTGTTTGCAAACCTGGTTAAATTGTCATATTATCGATAAATCGTCCAGCTCAAACCTTTGTAGGGGTAAGAGGTGGGAGCATCATCATCATCATCATCATAACCAATTTCTATCAAATGTTGCACCTTTGTTGAGGACCTCAATACTAAGTTGTGTGTGTATGTGTATTTCCTATAACCCCCACTGGCCGACAGTGTTATTATGGAAGAACTCTCTCTACAATGTCGCATTTATGGTCGTTGTAGACAACTTTAGTCCGGGAGTTAGAAAGTGATAGCTCTATTGCAGATCCAGCAACCCATTTCAGAATGTCTGGAGAGTCACGCCCATTCCGAGGTTACTTTCACTTACAATAAGCCTCGTGTGCATCACTGTTATCAAATGGATATTGGTAGTACATACACGCTTCCAGGTTCGAAAATATATTTTTTTAAACCTGGCACGTATTTAGTTTATGTATTTGGACTGGCCTCACCATGTTAGTTTGATCCTCCAATGGGTTCCGTAGTTTTGATTTTCTCTAAGCTTTGCATCTCATTTCATGATGCACTTTTGTCGTCGTAATACTTCCTTCAACGAACACAAATTTGCATTGTCATGGTCATCTGGGAAAAGGTTCGCGTCTAGTGCTTTCCCCAGGAACAGTTCGCGGCCACCAACTACCACCCGTCCAGTCTTGGGCGTATCCAGCGAGGCATCTTTCATATTGCTCGCAATCTCCGACACCGGCGAGAGACAAGCAGCCGAGCACTTTTGCAAGCGGAAAACTTGCTGATTAACGGCAACGTCGGCCACGTAATCACCACCAAAACTCGCGACGGACACATTATCAACACATTCCCGGGCTAATTCACCAACCGGACCGATCTCTCAATAGACATACACGCCGAAAGTGTAGCATCCGAACTCGGAGAGCCGGGCTCCTGGAAGGCAATGAAAACCGACATCGAACAATGGAACTGAAGCTGCTTCGTATATTTTGGAGACAGGCAAACCACGATATATCACTAAATGATAACTTCATGAACACTTGAATCTAAATTTTAGCACACAAATTAACAAATGTATAATTCGCTGGCGAAAAATACGCAACGAAAGAAAAACACGTCAGCTTTCTAGCGCGGCCTACTGCGATCCATTGGGGACCTCAATACCGGCTTGTGATCAGTCAATTGAGTGAAACCAGTTTCCTAGAGTCACGTAATTGGATGAACCAATTCCGAGAACCACCCTAGCCTTCCACTCTGCGAGCGAACAACTATCTCATCTATTTGTCAGCAGAGGACCGTCGTTGGAACAAAACTCGCGGAAATCGCCGCTCTGCGAGGACTAGAGAGAACACCCCGCGAAAAATACGCAGCAAAAGAAAAACACGTCCGCTTTCAAGCGCGGCCTACTGCGATCCATCGGGGACCTCAATACTAAGTCGGCCCAAAATTGCATTTTGTTAAGAGATCTGAGGGCTCACCCTCCAGATTATAGCTAAGGGTGTAACAAATAAACTTTAGTATGACGGCAACTTTGAGAAATGTTGGTTAGAGGTCACCCCGAAAAGATTTTTGAAAAAAACCCATTTTTCATAGCTAACATCGAACAAATGTTTTTAAATCATACAACCCCAACAACATAATGAGGGAAAAAGTTATGGGGAAAAACTTTGCCACAGACAGCATATCCGTTTCTTTAATCCTTTATAAAGTTATTCGGGATTTGCTGTGGAATGAAATGAGAATTTTTTTATTATCTACTGTATATTCAACAGCAACAGCAACGAAATCGTCGAATACGAATTGTAAATGTTGATGTTTTTGTGTTATCACCTGGTAACATTTGTTTTGAAGTTTCATGAAATCAATCGAAGGATAAATAAGCGGAAAGGAATGACGTATTTTATTAATTTCCTTTGATTGTCGTAGCTAGCAGAACTCCAAAAGATAAATCATGTCGCTAAAAACCAAGCTCAAGTCGGATCTGTTTTTTAATTAGTTCGTTTATTTGTAAGGCTCAATCGCGTTAGCTTTACGGAGCCGATAATTCATTGATCTTTGTTTGTAGCTAAATACACTTAATTCTATGTCTAGTAGGAGTTGGGCCGTATACTCGCAGCTTACTCGAGGTTAGAGGGGTACATTGTCGAAGAATAGGAAAAGGGGAGGAGCTTGGGGGCAGGGTTTCGTTGTATGAACGGTAGTGTGGTTCTAAATTCGTCTGGAGTTCGACCGGCTATGGTGACCAGTGGGCGACGATGAGACTCATCGAGACAGGGGACAAGACAAACAAAAACTAATAAAGAGATACAAAAGAAGTCGGATCACATGACCGATATTACTAGGAAGCATCTGCCCAGAAACCGTTTGCCGTCGGAGTTGGACATCATCAGCCACTTTCGATTCCAGCATGAAAACTAACAACTTTCAACCGACCAAAGCATTCAAATTGTGGCCACCGAGGTTGTGGCGATTTTGAATCAAGCTGGTCTTCTGCATCAGCTCAAACGGAATGCTGTCATGAGGCTGTCATCAGAACCATTTTCAGTGGTGAAGATGTACAAGATGCGGTTGAGTTATTACTTAAATATAAGCATGAACCACATCGAAGAAGAGCTACGAAACGATACTGTCCGTGCAGAGTTCTGGAGCCAGTTCAGCAGAGTTCTGATATGAGAATGTTGGCAATTATTTGCAACGGTAGATGGTACGACACAAGAGATGACGTCATCGAGAATTCGTTGCAGTTCTTCCAAATGTTGCGGCTTGATTGTCGTTTCCTGTATTAGGAAGATCCCAGGAACTGGAACGGCAGGATTGATTATCTTATTCCGAAAACAAGATGTGATATCTTGTGTGTTGTTAAAGATCCAGGGAACGAGTCCTAGGAGTAAATAGCACGAGATTATAATGAATTCAGTCCAAAGACTGACCAAGAGAAACATTATCTGCTATTAATTCCTAGCTATCATATGGTGGGTGAGCCCCTAGGTTTTATGCAATTTTGGACCAACCTACTCAATACACATCGGAAGAGCAGTGGGGAACAGGGGGTTGTGATCCACCATCAAAACTTAACCCACCCTTGTGTACAAACTGCAAACTGCTCAGCTTCCTTCGAATAATCAGAGATAGGTACGGACAGTTCCTAAATCAAAGATCTATCATTCCCACTGGTAGTTGATCTCATTAGCCTAACGAGTTACCCTGTTCCAAGTGAGTTTCGGAACAACCAACGACGACAACCCGAATGATATGATTTATCCATCACAACCGAATCCGCATGTATCCCCTTTCTCAATATCTTATTAACAAATTCCTCTCGTGTATGCTAATGCACATAGTTGCTGTTGACAGCCGGGAAGAATTCCCCATATTCACATTCACCCGATGGAAATTGAATTTGGAACACGGTACTCCGGCTTATTTTTTTTTTTTTGCTCAGCGTATGAGCATAAAAAAGAACCAATGTTCAAACTGAAATCTCATTCCACACCAGCCGTGATGAATAATATTCGCTTGACTGTGAATGCAGGAAACGGACTAGAGGACGACCAGCCAGTCAGTGATAAGACTTTATAATCCTTCAGAGCACGGAGGATCCTGGTTCACGTGATATGGTTTATCCTCACAGGATGTGGTGGAACGAAGCACAAGTTGAAAATGCGACAATCCGATTCGGACGTGTGTTTTTGCGTGTTGTACACGTGGGATCATTTCCAGGGCTAGATTTATATGGATTAGTTTTTTTTTATTCTCTCCTTTGCAGTGCGTTGAATTCCATGCGCAAATTATTTCAGGAGGAAATGCATAAAAACTAACATTCACCATCATCCGGTTGCCATGATCCCAGGTGCATCTCACGCATCCGCAATAACCAAGATGAAAGCCTAAATAATATGATTATTTTGATGACGAAGGCCCCCTACAGGGGATTAGTCTGTGCATTTTCCACCCCTATTTGTATGACCATTTCACGTGCTCCATCATCATCCTCAGCGAAGGGTCCGTCCTTGTTGCACAGTGCAGAACATTGAATTGAAGACTAAATGCATTCATCGGCTAGCGCCTAGTTGTATCTTCTGCCTGACGGTGGCTGTTGTATTTCAAATGACATTTTTTTTTCTGTCTCTCTGTTCTATTCATCTACTGAATGGGTTAAGCTATTTCCAGGGTAAAAAAAATGTCGTTTTACTTTGCCTTGCGGCTTGTGATCAGTCAGAGTGGCTGAGTGGAACCAGTTTCCTAGAGTCACGTAATTGGATGAACCAATTCCGAGAACCACCCTAGCCTTCCACTCTGCGATCGAACAACTATCTCATCTATTTGTCAGCAGAGGACCGTCGTTGGAACAAAACTCGCGGAAATCGCCGCTCTGCGAGGACTAGAGAGAACACCCCACAAAAAAAAATACTCCGCCATTCCCGGCATCCAAACGCCATTGCTATCCGGTTGCATTCAGCAGACACAGAGCCATTCAGTACGTGCCGGTTCAACAATGCTAACCAACAAGCAACAAACGGAAAAGACCAAACTCTCCTCCGGTATCTCCTCCAATGCACACGAACGTCACGTTTTCAGCTTTATTTAATTCAATATTGTCTAGCCTTGGAGCGTTGCTCCGGTGGCCCGGTTCTCCGATGAACCGATCACGGCCACAGTCATCCGAATGCGTAAACTGACCCTCCCACGTTGCACGTGAACCCAATATTTCGTGACACTACTCTGTGTATGCGGCTTGTGGCAGTAGTGGTGTTTCGGTTTCGTCACAAATACTAAAATTCACTGGACGACGAGTGCCACAAAATCGAATCATCCCTGGGGATGGACATCATTTTATTTTTTCGACCACAGTCAGCGCACGGACAACAACGTGCGGTCGGTTAAATTTCATTTCGAAAAAGTTTCCCCCACCCTGTTAAATGTTGAAAAAGTTTTACCGGACGTGGTCTTCTCTACTATACACTCGCCTCAGGGGACCGGAAAGGCCTCCCCTTCCAGGACGGTGAGAGATAGCTAAAAATCGACCCTGTCCTGTTTTGGGTTTGGATAGGATCGTGAAACACCTGATGTGTAGCTGGTGCATGACATAGATGAAGCCTTTGAGTAAGCATCAATACAATTCCGCTTCAAGCCATGTCACATACACCTAGATGGTTGGATTTAATGAATTTCATCTCGCGATCAGCTTTTGGTCTATGCCTTTTTTAAACCAGAAACGTCGTTTAGTATTCCAGATCTCATCTGCAATTTGCATAAAGAATGCATATAAGATGCCGGTACTGGTATTCGTATTGTGTATAAAATAATAAAAAACTGAATACAAATTACAATTCAATAGCATTCAAACAAACGGTCTTAGGGTTGCAACGATTGTTGTCAATAGCTTGAAAATGACATTTTCCATTAAACTAAGTGTCAATGAATCTGAATTATTTAAAAAAAACGGTCAAACGCAGATCTGGAATATGAGCGCAAAGGCCGTGAGTGGTCGGAACAAACGTATTTGCTTTTAGTTCTTTTAATTATTCGAAAATCTATTATCTTAACTCCTTCTGTATTTGGATTGATGGCCCTGAAAAGGGTCGTTTGTTTGATGATTGTTGGTCCGGAAAAGGACCTTTTGATTTTCAAATGATTGCTCTGAAAAGGACCGTTTATAAAAAAAAAATTAAAATTTCAGTCACATTTATGCTAAACAAATTCTTGGGAAATAATTGGGATATTTATTGATTGTTTGAAAGATGAAATGTCCACACATACTTGCTGTATGAAAATAAATTGATACAATTAAATTTCAAATAAATCCAGTAATTTATCGTACGTATGTGTTCAAGGCTAATTCTTAAAACCTTATTTAATTTTTTTTTCATTTAATGCAAACAAATTCAAAGAGATCCAAGAGGTGCAATTTACTATAATGCATTTTACAAATATTTAAAAACAGCATTTTTCGATGCATCATATGAGATTGTAAAAATCAGTCGTCATATTAATCTTCTTGCCATTTAAATTAAAGTATAATAGTCTGTGCCTAAGGACTCGAACGGAAACTTGACGTAGGACGGAGCAAATATGTTGAGCCTTTAGTTCTTATAATTGATCGATAATCTATCATCTAAACTCTTTCCGTTTTTGAATTGGTGGCCCTGAAAAGGGCCGGTTGTTCTTCGAACGGTGGCCATGAGAAAGGCCGTTGTTTGTTTGATCGTTTAGGACGGCTACCGTGTGATTATTGATACCTGTAATTTTAAAAGTTTGTTTGTGACATTAAATTCTGAATGATGATATTACTTCTTACCTATATCAGTAGGTATAGGCCGATGGTAAGAGAAATAGGTGATGAATACTTCACATCTAAGATCTGGAATATGAGCGCAAAGGCCGTGAGTGGTCGGAACAAACGTGTTTCCTTTTAGTTCTTTTAATTATTCGAAAATCTATTATCTTAAATCCTTCTGTATTTGGATTGATGACCCTGAAAATGGTCATTTGTTTAATGGTTGTTGGTCCGGAAAAGGGCCTTTTGATTTTCAAATGGTTGCTCTGAAAAGGACCGTTTGGTGTTTTTTTTTTCTGGTGTCCATCGAAAGGGTTGTTGGAGTTGGAGGGTACGGAACGAATAGGTACTAATCGATGTTGCCTTTTAATTGATTTTAATTAATATTGCTGTTGTATTTGCTTCAGTGGATGGAGAACTAACACGAATTGCATAAACGTGCTACCAATTGACGTCTGCAAGAAGGTTTAGATCTGGATGATTTACGCAAGTTTATTATCTCACGGAGACTCAATGACTCAAAGCTGATAGTAATTTGCCGAACACTGCTATTGGCACTGATTGATGATTTGTTGCTGTTATTTCTCTCCATTGTACAAAAATATTTCAATTTTGTGAACCTGTTTTACCCACCATCTAGAAATCTTTAAAAAAATCTATAGCGTAGAAATATAGTGACCCTGAAAAAGGTCATTTGGGATCCAAGAGATTTACATGCTGGTACTTTCGGGATGGCATGCTTGTACCATTTCACAGCGGTTGAAATGTTTGCAGGTGATCGATGTTGTAGTCAGCCTAACGGAACGACTGCAGTGGAACATCTGAAATATGGTGGAGCGTCTCGGAGAACCTCCTATGTCCGCGTCCTTTAGGGTCCTACCAAATTTGTGGTAACCATCTCCTTAGCAAATGAAACTGCCATTTTGGATCGAAGCGAACAAACTGCTGTACTTGGGTATCTCCAGAGACAGCGTGCTCAGTTCCTGGCAGCAGCATTACGCAGGTGATAATTGTAGTCCAACTCAGCTGCGTAACGTTCGAAGGATGTCGTTGCCGTTGGTAATGCTTCTCATTCCGATGTTAGCGTCCTCTTTCTGGGTCTATCAAATTAGTTGTGACGACTGTCCCCACAGCTAATGGAATTGTAACTGATCACGCTCACTGAATTACAGCCCCTCCCTTTTGAAGTAGTTTTCGTCAGAGCGTTCCTAGTTGCAAGTATATGGCAGCATTCATACCAGACCAAGACGTGCTCCAACCAGCATTGAATTGCATTGTTGTGAAAAAAAAACAACTAGCGCTACTTGACTCTTTCACACCAGTGCAAATCGATGCCGACCGGATGACGGTGGCCCAGTCATGCTGCCTACCTCCGGTCGTTGGGGGTGCATTCATCGTCGTCGTCTTCGTATTGGTGCGATACGTGTGATTCCACTCATACGTTGTGACCAACGCTTATCCGTCCGTTGCTCGAAAGTAAATGACGAAGAAAAAGATTTGGCAAGCGTTTTTATTACCGCTGCTTTTCTCCTCCCTTCCATTCACTGGTGAAATTGTGAGCGGTGAGCTCGCTCATGTGAGGATTTTTTTTTTGACGTAGGACTACGTCTATGATTTCTTTATGGGGGTACACTTTGTGAAAACCGAAAATGGAACATGTAACAAAAAATGAAAGATTTTGAACGTTAATAACTCAGCTGCCCTGGGACTAATTTAAATAATTTTTTCAACAATCGATCAGATATATTTCTACACATCTGTTAAATTTAAGACTTCATCATTTTGTTATTGTCACTATTGAAAATTGCACGAATGTGCAACTGTTGCTTTGAAATTAAAATTATCACTGATTGCCTGCGAAAAGCGATTTCCCGAACACAGATTTCAAAGTTGAATTCCATCCGGTCTCACTAAACGGTGTTTATTCAATCACCGCGTGGTAAGTGGTGGTTCTCATCGGAATCAGTAGCTCTTCGTGAGTCGCTGTGGGCCATCCTTGTCAAGTGCGTCATACTAAAGAGTGTAAACAGAGAGAACTCTGTCTATTCCTATTCCTACACAAAACACAGGCTCCTGCTGCAGTTAACAAATAAGGTTTATTATATAAGACCACGTAGTCTTACGTCACCATTGCGTACAACCCCATAGGGCTGTCCCTTGTAGTTTTTTTTTTTTTTTTTGGGATTTGAGCCACTGCGACCATTAAGCTGATCTATTGTGGTATACCCCTATTTAGTATCGCATCTGTTCAGGACGACGAGTTACCATTTAGGGTAACTGCCTTTGTTGCCTGATAATGCGGAGTGTGAGCATGCGCAATGTGTCGTGTGTTCGATTTGCGCTCTATCGTTACGTCCGTGTTTGGGATTTTTCGTTACATATCTGATTTTGATTTTTTTTTTTTTAATGTGACCCCCAGTATAGAAATTAAAGGCGTAGTCCTACGTCAAAAACTGGGTTTGAATTAATACATCGACGGCCTTTAAACTGATATAAGTGTTCACAACCTTTAAACAAATGGTATTATTTCCTAACGATAAAAGCCATACATTTTAATAAAAATTGTGATATAAAGAGACATTGAATACAACCCCAATCGATCTTGAATAACTTTTAAGTAATTTGATCTCAATCTTTAACACAATCTGTCGTCTCTTCTAACTTATTTGGTTACAAAATTATGCATGGAAATAGACACTTTTTAATTCAAAATTCACCACAACTTCCAAATCACATTTTCCAATGGCATAAATTTTCACAATGTCTTACCTATTTTAACGAAAACGAACAAAGCTTTAGTAAGCACCGGTTAAAATTTTGAAATAAATGTATCATGTCTTTTTAAAAAGAAATTGATCATAATTTTTCATGAGATTGATCAATAAAATACCAATTTGATCACAGTCTGCATTGTAATGCCAAACTATATTGAAAACTTGGTCACAATTGCAAAAGAGATTTGAATTAAATTGATCACAATGTTTGACGAATTCGAAATAAATCACAACTTTCATTATACTTGAATGGTAATCTGGCACAAGTTTGAAGAAATTTTTGGGAATTGTTGTCCATTTCTTACAAAAAAAGACATAACTTTAGAAGAAAATCATCATAATTTTCAAATAAACACAAAATGTAAACATAATAGGTCCCAACTGATCACCTTATATTATTGAGAACCGATTCGAAGTTGAAATGAAATTAGCTCAACTGTTATCAAAAACAACAAGGTTTACGCAATTTTTGTTTATTGCACGGATATCTAAAGTGCTTTTGAATAATGTTTACTAATTGATTAAATTTTCAATTGTTTTGTAGTAAAGTTTGAATTTTGCGAACTGCCCCTTGACTGAAAAAAATCGTTTCACGCCTTAAATGATGCAGCAATTAAAAAGTTTTAGAAATTCCAAATTTGGATGGATTAGGATTCAAATTTCTTATTTAGGAAATTTTTTATTATGATACATAATGCCAACGTGAAACCTGCAAATCTTCAAAAAACAAAGGTCGAAAGTTAATCGTATTGAACCGTAGTGTGAGAAGATTGGTTAAATCATAATCATCAGTCTTAGTCGGTTCATGTTAGTTTTCGTGATAGCCATGCCAACCGAATTGCAAACGAATCATGAGCCAAAAAATTTGACACAGACCAAGTTAGGATCTAGTTTAATATAATTTTTTTATAACAGTCGGACTCTAAGTCGCAGTCGGTACTATTTCTTAGACTCCAACTCCGACTTCTTATGCTAGAAAATGCTACCGACTCCGACTCCACAGACCTGTTTGGATGTTTTCAATATTGAAACATTCATGGTTGTCTGCTAAATTTACAGTGATTTTCTAATAAATTGCCTATATTTAGGAGCAACTCTACATTTTAAGAAATATATTTTGTAATTTCTGCTGAAAATACACAAGGATTTTAGCATCTGCTTCGGGTTCAGGAGACATAGCTTAATAAGAACAGTTACTAGAAATATACTCGAAAGCCATTTGAGAGATCAGAGAATATTAAGCCTCAGAACATCCCGGCGGCGCCAACTGGGATTGAACCCAGGCCTGCTGGGGTGAGAGGTAATCACGTAGAGAGTAATCATCTTGGATTATAAAAAGCAGTTGGACATCCAATTGGGACTTCGATATGTCATTCCCGTTCCAAATATACCAATATTACAGAGTATCAGAATTTTCCGGAAATCGGATGTCACCATCTTGTATTCAATAGCTATCCATTTCCTGCCATTTACTTCGTCCTTATTCTGAAAATACCCTTATTAAAGAGCATCTGAATTTTTCGGAAGCCGTAAGTCGCCAGTTTGTGTTCCAAAATGCTGTTCAGATATTCACTTCCGGGCCCTACATGCCTTTCCCGATCCAAAAATACTCATAGTTTAGTGTATCTCTGTGTAATGCGGACTCACCCAACATGCTTGTCAAATTGGGAGCCAATGTGACTTGTAAAACATGAGCCAAACATTCAGAAAACCATACATGTAGATACTCTTCCTAACTATGGTCAAGTATCGTCAACTTATTGAACCGCACTTTTTAATAACACATTATTGATTGTAAGCTCAACGGCAGAAGCCAAATGCTCAGTGAAATAAGCTTAACAAGCAACTCAGTTTTGATGACTAAACTCGGTCACAATTCCAATAAAACATACACTTCTCGCTCAAAGTTTTTTGCAGGATTCAACTGACAGTTTTCCATTGGCTTGCAAAATAAAATCGATTGACTCCTGGTGTATCTTAGCATTTCAGAAACCGAAAATCGTCATCTTGGATTCCCAGGAAGTGGCTAACAACTGATGTCTCTTCTCGAGAATACCCGACAAACAGGAAATACTTGAATCCCGATACACGGAGCGGTTAAACCTATTCAATCACTTAGTTTTAGTACTGACTTCCCTCGGACGATTATTCTCAATTCTCTTAGAAGAATTTATCGTCTTCCACTGAAAGCTCGCCTGAAAATTAATGCTGCCAACTTCCCGAGGAAGTTTCCTCTGACATCTCCTAGCAGTCCCGGAAGATTATTCCTTCTCTTGAAAGTTTAATTCAACTTGCACCAGAAGTAGGGTAAATGATGGCATCAGTAGTACATTTACCTATTATCGTCTGGAGAGTAAATGAAGTCCTCGAGCGCCCATGCCAGAGGATACATCATGTTTCAAAGCATATATTGTTCAAAATTGAACAATTAGAGGCAACTCTCCCGAAAGTTTTATCCGGCTTCGACTGAAAGCTTCTTATGACTTCCCCTAGCAGTCCTACTGGCTTTATTTGGAAATATGTTCGGACTTTCTCGTTTTCCCTTTTTAAATTTCCAGTGTAAGGTTATCACCTCCAGAAATTTATTTTGAAATTAATCCATCGGCACCCTTGGAATTGTCATATGACTTCCGCCGGTAGCTTTTCAAACATTCTCGAAATGATTTTCAAATTTTAAATTTCTTTTCCCTCGGAGTAACTTCTTACTTTCCCAGGAAATTGATTCAGTTTTCACCCACTAGCTCCTTCCGACTTAATCAGGAAGTTTCTGTTTATGTCCTTCGTGAATTTCTACCGACTTCTTTTGGAATATGTGTTGACTTCCACATGAAAATATTGAGCAAAATTCAAAATGTTTAGGTCAGGTCTGTTTTTTTATTAGTAGAAATATAAAATTGCTGTTTCCGCGAAATCTATTCAGATTCGGGAAATGAGATTTTAGGAAATTTCCCAGGAATGTCCTGGAAATCGACTGGCGGCTTCTTGGATTGAAAATGGCGTAAGACATCGAAATAACGTCGAATACCGATATCCGGTCTTTTCGCGTTGTCCGCAGTTCAAAATAGCCTTATTTTAGTTTTGGATATTTGATTTTACGGAAACCGTAAATCACCGTCTGAGAATCCAAAAAGTCATCCCAGAAAGTATAAGCACAATTTCATCTCTCTGCCATATCTACCCCGATGAAGTTTATCAGCTGTTCATCAATGTGTGCTGTTTTTTACTTGTTACTGAAGAATTTTGTGTGCGCAAAGTGCTTTTTTTTTTACAAGATCATCAAAATGCAAGGCATTTTCCCGGAAAAGTGCAAACAGATCGTGCACAAATGGTACACTAATCCCAACCTATCAGTAAGGTAGTTGCCGAAAATGGAGAAAGTAAGTATTGGAGTACTCCAAACCATCATCCAGAAGTTATCTTCGAGGACAGATTTAAATCTGGCCGTAAACTGGGACTGGTGAACCGAAAAGTGGTCCAGAAGATCACCAAGCTGTCAAGTCATTAATAGAAGTGCCTCTGTTCGAGATTTGGCAAAAAAAAACTGAGAGCATCGAAGAGTAAAGGGCCACCCACATTAGATCCGTTTGAGTTGCGTTGACGTAAATTTGACGCGTCCGATCCGGATCTAATGTGCGTGGGCCTTAACGTCCAATGATCCAAGGCAAGAAACGGGCTGAAAACGTTCAAGAAGCAGAAGAAGCCGATACAGAGTCAGAAACAAGCCGTATCCGTCAAACTGACAGCTCGGAAGCTATATGATAGCCTGCTGTGTGGAAAATTGGCGTGTGTTATCATCGACGATACGTCAAATATGACTACAATACGCTTCCGGGAGACCAATACCATAGAGGTAACTCTAAGACCAGAAGGTCCCGAAGAAACGTGCTCAACTTTTTGGCTGCTCAGCTCTGGTACTCGCTTCGGTCCCAAGCTAATCGATGCACCCCTCGAAACATAGGAAAATCCACGAACCCCTCACTTTATCTGTCAAACTTTCATAGGGAATCAAAATAAACATAGTGTAGTACTGGAATTTATACTAGAATGGGGCCCGTTAATTGATTTGCTTGGGACCAATAGGCTAGTCAAGTAGTGAGTCAATTTAAAATCGTTAGTTTCCACTGGTTGCCAATACTCCACGGTCCGTGATGGTCAGAAAGTTTACGATGCCGATAAGTCAATTTTTACCGAAAAATTTGGTAAGAAAACCATGGTTTGGCAAGCAATATGTGAGTGTGACAAGTTGTCAAAGCCATTTGTGACGAAGACTGATGAACACTGAACACGGCCCATGATCCGTCAACATGATAGCCCAGTACTATTTTGGTTTGATTTCATGTCAATGCACTACTCGAAAGACACGGTAACTTGGTACAAAGCAAACAAAGTGCAATACGTGCCAAAAGAGATGAATCCACCACTGTACTAGCACAGGTACATTTTCACTTAAAACCTAGGTAAACTTAAATTTAATTTACTGTAGGAGCAGGTACTCCGTTATCTGTATCTGCTTACTCGTTGATGTGCCCTAGGTAGTAACTTGAAAAGCCATGTGTGTCCGTTTCCTTGATCCCTGTTGAGTAAAGTTGAATTCCGTTGTTTGTTGATCTCGAGGCTCTCTGCAACATCCAGTTTCCATGGTGTAGATACGGTGTGTAAAATCGTGATGTCCTCCGTCGATAGTTGGTGGTACTCTGTGAAGATTTGTTCTGCAACCTTTGATTTGAAATCATATGTTAGGCCTTTTTCCTCTTGCTTTTTGGCCTTATTAACCTCCGCTATATTTTCTTTAAATCTAAGTGGTAAAGTTCTCTTGGTTTGTCCTACGTTAACTTTGTTACAATGATTACAGCTAATTTTATATACCTGCTTTACCTAAACCATTAACTGGGTCTTTAGTGGATCCTAACTATGATTTCAACTGGTTATGTCTACTTGTGAAAACTAAATCTAATCCGAATTGTTTTAACTGTGGTCTTAGCTTACAAGTAATATCTTGATCAAATGGAACGAAAACTCGTTTCAAGGGTTCAGGTGCTGCGATGAGGGTTGTAAATAATATCCTTTGTAGAATTCTCTTTTTTTATCTATGATTGCCTGGATTGCGGTTTCCTTGTATCCGTTGAGTCTCGCTGTTTCGAAGATATTTCTCGGAGGCGAACCAGCCTAAGGCTGAAAGCCTCCTAAATAAAGCTAAATTAATTAATTAATGTTTCGAAGATGTACTGTGATTCCTTAACCATTCCTATTTAAACATACACACTTAGAAATAACTACTTTTACACGAGACGTAATCCATATTGGACGTAAATCATAGAACGTAAACAAACATTTCATGTAAAATTAAGTTTTTTTAAACCGAAACATCAGCTAGTTGACGAAGAGAACGTTTGATTGAATTGATTTTTACGTTTCTTTCAACTGATTCTTATGTCAAAAGGCTCGCTTACATGTGTCGGTCTCAGGGAACCGAAATTTACATGACTTTTTAGTAGTGTGTAACGTTGTTTTATACCAATAATAAACTGCTTACACTTATGTTTCTTCGTTTCCCCATTCCAAAATAACTATATTGGGAATATTTAGGAAACCGGATGTTACCATCGTGGATTTTAAAATTTCGCTGGACAACGATTGCCGGCATCTGCAATATAGTCGCTATTTTTATAGTCTGGTGGAAAGAATTCCGGGAACCAATTGAGCTGTCAAACAGCGGAACCAATCGAGCATATCACGACCTACAAAAGAGCACATCAGCTTTTGCAAACAAATATTCGGAAATTCTTTTCTTGTGACTCAAGGCTCGCCTACGCAAAACAACAGCATCATCGGATTGGAATGATGCTGTTCATTTGCATTCGGTTGGCGAAGAAAGAACTATCACAATTTTGTTTATAACAGTTGATATTATCTTTTCAATTGTTGGTCTACAATATGTTGAATTGGTTCCGCTTTTCGATACATCGAATTTCTATCCACCATACTATAAACATAGCGACTATAATCTGCAAGTGTTCCCGTTTCTAATCAATTTAGCAATTGAGAGGTATCTGCATTTGATATCACCGTCTTGTGTTCCAAATCGGCATCAACTTATTTAAGTACATGTTCA
The DNA here is from genome assembly GCF_037179485.1 of Ochlerotatus camptorhynchus. NCBI lineage: Eukaryota > Metazoa > Arthropoda > Insecta > Diptera > Culicidae > Ochlerotatus > Ochlerotatus camptorhynchus. The sequence goes on from NW_027040743.1 coordinate 807,498, forward strand.
GTTTTATCAGAATTCAATTATTCTTCACAATTTAAATTAAAGAGTGATGTTCACAGTAGAAAAATCAAATTTTGAAACTATGGTGTGTGTTGTTTTATCTTGCATCATATTACATCAGTTTTACGATGAAAATTCGCATCTATTTGCTGATGCATGTGGGTGACTTAGTGGAATATCTGTATGAAGAAATAGAAAAGGATTGAAAATTTCTATTTAATTATACTACCTTATTTGCTTATTTATTTATTTCTATGACTGAACATCAGCAGGCGTTATTTGCCCCAATGATGTAACTTAAACTAAACATGAAAAGTACTAAAACAAAACACCAATAAGTACATAGATAGTCATCTCGTAAAAAAAGGAACATTACTAAACAAACTAAACTGATCTAGAAAAAAACGAACTAAACCTCGGGCGAAGCAGCTGGCGAGTTAGGTCAAAATTAAACAGTGCGGAGACCCTATTGAAGAGTCTCTGTAAACCACCGATTGCACCGAACATGCTATAATTAGTTCGCTGCATGGGCAGGCGCAGCATTGAATTATTCCGTAGGGCTCGGGGTTGAACATTGATGTCAATTTGCTCAAGGAGGACAGAGCAATCGGTGCGTCCTTGCAAAATATCCACAATTAGCAATACCCTTGCTGTATCCCTTCGGACCGACAGGCGCTCCAGATGGATCAGTTGCAAACGACTTTCGTAGCTAGGCAATCGGAACGGATCCGTCCACGGCAGTTTACGTAGCGCATATCTCAGGAACCGTCGCTGAACAGACTCAACTCTTTCGACACCGTTGTTGTAGTGAGGAGTCCAGACAACCGAGCAGTATTCTAATATGGAGCGAGACAAGGAGCAGTACAACGATTTAAGGCAGTAGATATCCGTGAAAGGCAATCCTGAAGAAAACCCTAGAATTCTGGAAGCTTTGTCGACGGCGTGCGAGATGTGCTGCTTGAAAGAGAGTTTTGGCTGACGCGCTCAATTTCAGTGCCTAACAAAACATACTTGAACATAATAGTCTCTTTCTTGCGCGAAAAAGAGATAACTGAGCATTTGGACGGGTTAACCTCCATACGATTCAGAATACACCAATCAGCAAAAGCATTCAGCTGACGTTGAAGGAAGCAACAGTCTTCAATTGAGTGAATTCGGAGGTAGAGTTTAAGGTCATCTGCGTAAGATAATCGTGGTCCCTCAATTACCAGATTCACGTCGTTGAAATAAATCAGGAAAATCAGCGGTCCCAGGTGACTACCCTGGGGTATGCCGGATGTGGCAGCGAACGTACGGGACTGGTGATCACCAATGACAACAGTAAGATAGCGATCGGTGAGGTACGACTGAAACCATTGCAAAAGGCAGCTGTGGATACCAAGCCTGTCCAGTTTAGCGATTGATATGCGGTGATTCAATTTATCGAAGGCAGCAGATAAGTCAGTATAAATGACATCCGTCTGAGCACGATCCGACATACTGTTAGAGATGTAGGAAGTGAGGCACAGCAAGTTAGTGGCAGTGGAGCGACCAGCCATTAAACCATGCTGGTCGATACTAATATACGGCTTACAGTGAGCGAGCTACGGTTCCATAACAACGAGTTCAAACAATTTAGCAACAGCGCTAAGCGAAGTAATGCCACGGTAGTTGCCAACGTCCTGTTTGTTGCCTTTTTTTATGTACTGGAAACATGTGCGCTAGCTTCCAACAGGATGGGAAAACTCCGACGTCCACAGACCGTTGAAAAACGTGCAGCAGTGGAGACAACAAACTGTCCAAGTGCGTTTTGAGGAACGCCGATGGAATTCCGTCAGGACCCTGATTGTACGACGACTTGAGTTTCGAGGAAGCCCTGAAAAACATCTCGGGATTTATGTCAATTCTGCTCATGGTTTGGCCAGAGACTGGTACGTAACTGGCAGCCAGTCGGGCATGGTCGTCACTCAGTCTCTCGTCCGTGAAGACACTAGCAAATTTTTCAGGAACAGCTGACAGATATCTTGCGTAGATGAGGCCACGTTACCATTATGTGTCATAGACGACGGCAGACCAGCTTCATGACGTTGTTCGTTGACAAACTTCCAAAACTGCTTGGGACGTGACTTAAGCTTTCTCTGCAATCCACGTCGATACTGAAGAAAGCACCGTTTTGCAACTCGTTTGTATGCGTGATTGATCCTGACATAGTGACGTTGAAGGGATAGTGTGCAGTGCTTGGTGAACTTCCTAAGAGCGACTCTCTTTCTGGATTTCAGACGACGAAATTCGCTCGTATGCCATGCTGGATGGGTCGTATGATGATGAATCTTTTTCGGAACGTGTCTGTCAATGATATATGCCAAGACATTGGAAATAGTTTGAGCGGCGGACTCAATGTCAACGGTATCCAATAAGTCGTCCCAATCTAAATTGGAGAGTAACTCGGCGATACTACCATGGTCGGCGTTGCAAAAATCGTAGGAAACGGTGGCAGGTGAAATATTAAAATCATGCATCAGCTTAGTACTTAACGTCACCAGTAGCGGCGGGTGGTGACGATCCAGTCTCACCAGAGGAGTGGGCGCCTCGCATAAGAAAGGAGCCATGTCCTGGGCGCTTACAAAACAAAGATCCAAACTGCGGTTGTTCTGGTTAATAACATGGTTGATTTGAGAAAGAGTGGCTGAGCTGTAATTGTCCAGAATGAGCGAAGCGTAGGAATGGATGACAGAGTGATCCATGTAAGGATAGAGGAAGCCGTTGCGAGTTTTTTTCCATGAAATCCCCGGGATATTGAAGTCACCAAACCCAAATCCCCGGGAGATTGAAGTCACCAAATAACAGACTAAAGTGGTTATTTTATACGATAGATGAGGACATGAAAGTATAGAGTTGATAGTTCCGTTTGAGTACGGCAGTGTGAAAATTGTATTTAGAGAATAGAAAGTGAGCAAGGACAACTTTTTAGGAAGGTACAAATCGGTTAGATCATCTCTCTTTACCAAACTCCCCCGTTGGAGAGGGATGGTGAGGGGTATCCCTCCCGCCACCACTGGCAAAAAGAAAACAATTTTCACACTGCCGTACTCTAACAGAACTATCAACTCTATACTTTCATCTCCTCATCTATCGTATAAAAATTACCACTTTAGTCTGTTATATAAAATTAGCATCTTCAACTATGTAAATCACTAACTTCACGCAGAAGTAATACAAACAAATAGCTAAAGTATGTATAAAATAACCGTTCACGGACTTTATCAACCTCTGATGGGAATATAAGTATCCCCGATGAACGCGGTGGGTAGTTCAGTCCATGCAGATATATTATCTAATTCTACCTTATTTTTTGTCTGTATCTGTTCCACCACCAAGGCCCCTAGATATAGAACCCAGCAGCACATGGGTCGAGAACAATGGCTTTCCCGACTAACAATGTTAGTTGCAGATTAGTTTATACAGCCAACAATTGGCTTATAAAGCTTATTTTTGCCTGAATAAGCTAGTCTGCAGCTAAAATTGTTTGTTGGGTTACTTGTCCCTTCCATAGGAAGATGCAACCAGTGATTTTTACCTTAGAAAATTCATACAACTGTAAAATTGGTGTTTAATTTATTTTGTAAAACAGTACTAAACGGTTTTTGCTCATGAGATTTTCAAAAATTTTGGTATGAGGATTTTTACATAGAAGTCATAAAGAACTGCAAAACTATTTCAAAAAGTCTTCTTGTAAAAGTTTTGAAAAAGGTGTGCCCTTCGTCAAGCATTGATTATGTTATTATGTTTTACATGAATAGCCGGACTGTGTACCACTATAAACTACACACAAGAAATAATACACCAATCAATGTTGTCTGTCATTAACCCTTTATTTGTTTGTCTTTTTTCGTTTCCGTTTCTCATTGCAGGATTACTCCAATTTCTTCGCAAAAAATGCCATCAACGCAACCTACCCTGGCTATCGGGCACCACCCGGCACTCAACACCATTCGTAAAACTGCAGCCACACACCAACCACTACACGATCAACACACGCACATACGCTACTAGACCAACTAGAACAACACTTATGGAATTACAGCAAAACACACAACACAAAACCTAATGATAATAGAATAAACTAGAACGTGTCGACCTGCTAATGTTAGATAGAATTTTAAAAATGATACTTTCACCAACACCAAACAACTACACTTCAAGACACTTTTGGCAACAGAATCAACACACTTACCTAACAACTAGGCGGAAGGAGTTCTCCAGTTAACCTTACAGTTCTTGTACTCAGTTACCAATCAAACATATGAGTTGTGACACACAAGCACAAACAGTAATACGATGTAATTTGAACTTACTTAACATATTATTTTTCATACTTTTATAACGAAACACGCAATATACACGAAACTAAACAGCTTAGGATTGATACAAATTTTATAATTACTAAATGTTTACTAGTTAAGAAAAAAGAACATGATTTGTAACTAATTCTTATTGGCTTATCGGTTCAATAGCTTCTGTTTCTGATAAAACAAACAATCGATGAAGAAAACAGTTTTACCAATGTTATTATTAATTGTTCGTTTCTCTCGATTTCAGTATACATCTACATCTAACGCTTAATTACTTTTTAATTATACTAATAGAGGTCAGCAGCAGAAAAAAATTAAAGCTTAACCGCAATTGTATTATGCTAAACTATTGGAACGAAACAGGAAACAGGAACAGGGCAGGGTAACACAGATAAAAAAAAAAGTTGTTAAATGCGAAGCACAAGTGTTAAAAGCAATTATTAATCAAATGTTCAATTGATAATGAGTTTTTAGTGATAAATATTAAAACGGGCCGATGGAGATAGGGGAGTGAGGACAGAACGAACAACAGGGTCGTAGACCGCACTTCTCGCCTGCAGGACAAAATCAACATCGCTATTCAATAATAAGGAGAAGGCCAGTCTACAACCCTGTGGCTTTTTACGCGATCCATCCAAGATAGGGAAAAAATAAAACAATGAGGGTTATATTTCATTTATTTATTCATAAATAGCCCGATATTTTCGCGGGGGGACCTTCGGACAAGTCGGATAGCGATGGAGATGAGACAGAAAAAAAAATCCGGGTTAAATTTCACACCACACGCGCCCTGCCAATTCGCAGCTGGGGCTGTCAAAAGAGCAAAAGTGACACGAGGCCAGTCGCCTACTGCCATTCAGGGCGCAACAAAAGGATTCCAAACGGGGCAGCTCGGAAATGTCAAGCCTCTGATAAAAACCAGCATGCGGGTGACAAAAAATAATTATTTTAAACATTCATTTATTTAACATCCACTTGAAAACGAGGGTCGGAACGTTTTGTGAAAGAACACATTTTTCATGAGGTTTTCCTCACATTTAATAATTCATCGCATTACGATACTTTTCATATTAAATTTCCGGAGAATCGGTTGAAAGGAAAAACATACGACATCGATCGACCTATCATTTGTAATTACAAATCGGAAGTATATTACAGGGAATTCTGGGTTGTTAATTATTTTTCATTGACAATACCGACTCCAGGAAGCTCTATATAAATTTACTCACATCCGTTTTTGTCCTGTTTCAGTTGAGCGTGGCACAAATTGTGATCACTCACCTACGCCACCTCAGATAATATTTATGAGTAGAAACAAAGCAGTAATTAATTAACATTTTATCGCAACGACCCGCAAATGAATGACTATGGGTACAGCCTTTCAAAATCAACAAACCATTAATTGAAAATAACATATCTATCCTGTTCATCGGCCGCTCAACATGGTAGAAAAAAATCCGGCCTACTACGATCCAATAAATAATCACACAGCGTTGCCACTCGACACAACCAATGGGATGATGCTTGTAAAAGAGACACAAGTTATCTCTACTCAGCCAGCCATGCATGGCCGATCGGGCGAGCGACGTTTTGTGTCACCAAAGGGATTATGAAATATTTTAAAATTTCATTTGCATTATACCTAGGATATGGTCACTCTGCGTTCGATTTTTGTTTTGCATCCCATCAAACGCAGTCAAACCGAAGCCAACCTCGTTGATCAGATGTGGCAATGAAAAAAAGACCACCAAAACCTCTCGAATATTGATGAATTTTCCAAATTGTTTTTTTTTTCAGTCTATAGGTTCGTCTGATCACAATGTGGCACAAATAATAGAATACTAAATGCTAGCGATTGCTTAATTCGAGCACAAAAACAATCATACAGGCAAAAAGTTCAATTGGTCCACTTCTCGATCCCTCTATCTCTTTACGATAGCCCAGCAGAAGAACAAAAAACAGGAAATAAAGGGGAAGATTTTTTCATAGTTATTATTTTCCACATTTGTATTCAAATATTCAAAATATTTAGTCTCACTGCAGAATCCATGTGTAGAGCAGAAAAAAAAATCAATTACATCTGTGTCGCCGAATTGGATCGCACGCGGAGAGTACATGCATTGCGTATCAATTATTAATATTGCTGTTATTATTTTTTATTGCTTTGAGTGAGGACATCCTGCGTTCTACGTAACACATAAGAGAATATATACATACTATACTGGAATGGAATATTTTAAATAAAAAAAAATCAGATTCAGTGGCTACAACAAAGCATACTTTAGTAGATGATCATGTTAAGAAGGATACCGGAGATTGATATTATTATTACAGTGAAAAAAAAAACTATTTATGTTTGTGCGCTCGCGTAACGAAATGCTAGAATGATTAAAAACAATAAATGCGTTAAGAAAAGCAAATATGGTTTGACTTATTCTGAAGCTACCGAAAATCGAAGACCACCATCAGGATGAATATACTTCCATTATTTGTCTTGTCTAATTGAAGCAAAAGTCGCATAGGAGTATTGAGCGAAATCCCAAACACATTGTAGACGAAATACGCGTATCTGTCAAGGATAAGTAAATAAGGTAGTAGATTTAAATGGAAATAACTAATCCTTCTCTCTCTTTATACAGGTATTCCACTAAGACGCCCACATTCATCAGGATTCCCAAAACTTGATAGCTTCATAAAAATATAACTCAAAAACGAAAAAAATACATCGCTGATTTTTTTTTAAATGTTGTATAAAAAGCCTAAATTTTGAAGGAAAAATATAAAAACATATTACGCCCTCTGTCTACAGGGTGCGTGACGAATTTTTGCAGTAAATTTCAAATACACTGGAGTCGCTTTTTACGCGGTTTTTTTTTACACGGTGTTTTTTTACGCGGTTTTTTTTTTACGCGGATTTCGGAATTTACGCGGTTTTTTTTTACGCGGATTCCGGAATTTACGCGGTTTTTTTTACGCGGATTTTGGATTTTTTTTACGCGGATTTCAGAATTTACGCGGTATATCGCTTTTTACGCGTTTTTTTCTTACACGGTCTTTTTTTACTCGGTTTTTTTTTACGCGGATTTCGGAATTTACGCGGTTTTTTTTACGCGGATTCCGGAATTTACGCGGTTTTTTTTACGCGGTTTTTTTTTACGCGGGACGTATCACCCGCGTAAAAAGCGACTCCAGTGTAGTAATTTCTCATGCTTGTGCATCATGATTTAGATATATTTGGCAGCACTGGATAGCTTATACTGTTAGGTGTAAGATTTAAACAAACAATGTTGAGTAAACGTAAAGATGTCGAAACAAGAGAGCAATCTGTCAGCCGTTGTCACTTTGTTGCACGCCGGAGTATGCATGAAAGAAATAATTCGGTCGGTAAATGTGTCTTAAAGAACAGTGTATAATATTAAAAAAGGCTTGGGAAAGTGATAAGACGGAGCACCTGCTCATACTGCTAATAAAGCACAGAAATGGCTTACGGAAAATATTTTGTAAATTTGGGAGGAAGAAATTTGGCCCCCAAGCAGTCCCGATATCAATCCGTTGGATTATTTTGTATAGGGCGTCGTCCAACGGGATACCAATAGAACCCCTCACACCACACTTAAGTCGCTAAAAGCTAAAATCAAGGCAGTGATGACATCTATGGATCGAAACATTTTAAAACGTGCATACTGCAGTTTCCGTAAGCGTCTAACTACAGTCGTCGAAAGGGAAGGCAATTGTTTTGAATAAATTTACTTACAACTTCCATATGTTGCGAAAGAAAATAAATCGCACAAAATTCATTGCTAGAATAACTAACTGGTGTATTTTTTCTCAAATATACCATTTACTGCAAAAATTCGTCACGCACCCTGTACAAACCATGAAAACCATAAAAATAAAAACAAATACAATCAATGTTTTTCAATGCAAAATCCCAATTTTTTAGCACTCCGAATACGATGCCTCCGAAAAACGTGTAACGGCAAGTTTGCAATGGCATATCTTAGCCCTTTCTTAATGAATTTAAAAAATTGTGGTACCTTTAGAATTCCTAGGGTTTGTAGATGATTTTGATTGTAAGAGATTGAAAATAGAGTCGTCTACTTTTTTAAAAAGCGAAAAGAGTTGTTACAAGGTGTATTTGTAGGGTTTTGCAAGTGGCGCAAGATTTGTAATTTAGACTAATGGGCACAAATGTTCACAATTAGCCAGAACACAGAATAAAATATTTGGGGTCGTGACAAAAACATGTACCCGTATGGCCATGGAACCGTCCTCCGGAAGATCCGAAACATTCGTAAAAGTGGACAATACATGAAACTGATCCTAGAGCTCCGCGTTTTTTTAACATTAGGATCTGTGATATAAGAATGAATTTGGGTCATGGACCCAGATGGCCATCCGTCCAGCGGAAGATCCGGAACATCCGTAAAAGTGGTAAATCCACGATCCTGATATGAAATATCAGCATACTCCTGCAGATCCACCGCCGTTACGATACTTTCAACCAGCAACGGAAATTCAATCACCCGTCTCCATCAAGGCTTCTGCCTAACATAACTATGCTGTCGATTCTCGTTCTGCATCATCCCCAGAAGCGGGATCCAAATTGCTTACTTAGGAACATTAGGAAATGTGATGATAGAAAAAAATTGGGGTTGTGACATAAACATGGACCTCGATGTCCATGGGACCGTTCTCCGGAAGATTCGGAACATCCGTAAAAGTTGTCAATCCATGAAACTGATCCTAGAGCTCCACAGTTTAAAAAAAACGTGACATAAACATGGACCTTGATGGCCATGAGACCGTCCTCCGGAAGATGCGGAACATCCGTGAAAGTGTAAAATTCACGAAACTGATCCTAGAGCTCCGTGGTTTTCTTGAAAACGTTAGGAATTGTGATATTATAATGAATTTTTTGATCGTGACATAAACATGAACCCAGATGGCTATCGGACCGTCCTCCGGAAGATCCGAAAAATTCGTAAAAGTGTTCAATGTATGGAACTGATCCTAGAGCTCCACGGTTTTTTTTCGAAAACACTTGGAACTGTCATATATAAATTAATTTGCAAGATCTAGAACTCTTTAAATCTTTAAAAATGGTCAATCCTCGAAACTGATCCTAGAGTTCTACGGTTCTTTCGAAAGCATGTGGCATTGCGATATAAGAAAGAATTTGGGGTAATGACATAAACATGAACCCAAATGGTCATGAGGCCATCCTCTGGTAAGTCCAGAACAACCGTAAAAGAGGTCAATCAAGAAACTGAACCTAGATCTCCGCAGTTTTTTTTTTCCAAAAACATTAGGAACTGTGATATAAGAATGAATTTGTGGTCGTGATTTAAACATGTACCTAGATAGCCATGGGACCGTCGTCCGGAAGATCAACAACATCCGTAAAATGGTCACTCCATAAAATTGAGAGGTGGAAGCATTACTATGACGAGCACCTCAACGGGTACAGGACGTTAGGCATACGGCCGTTAGGCATACGGACGTCAGGCATACGGACGTTAGGCATACAGGCGTTAGGCATAATCTACCCGATGAATTCCAGAAGGATGATAATGGGAACCGTTTATTGATTGCTGACTTCGGTGACAATAATGAAAGAGATTAAAAATTTTGGAACTCAAGAAAACTTGGACGTCTTGGACAGACAAAGTATTGGGTTACAGATGGTACGTTTGTCTTAGTTCCTTGTTTGTTTCGGCAACTCGTCACTGTTCATGGAAGTATCGCTCCCTCACATCAGCAGACGGTTCCGCTAGTTTTCATTCTGATGAGAACAAAAACAGAATCTTTGTTTCGAAAAGTATGGCTGAAAATCCTGGAAGCAGCAGGTATGTTTTTTTTTGTTATTGAATGAAAAACCACTGAATTCACCATTCTTTATTTCATGAGCTGTTCTTTGGCATCATATTTTATTCAACCTTAGCTGTTTTTTTATTGAATGAAAAATCACAGAATTCACCATTCTTTATTTCATGAGCTGTTCTTTGAGGAAAACCTTTTCTTCTCTGAAAATTGCAATATGTGTGTAAGAATATATTACAACAAAGGTGTGGTTTTTTGTATTTTTAGAAGCGATTGTTTTCAAGATATAATTCAAAACTATGCTGAGTTTTAATTGCCAGATTACTTAACCACTATCGCTACTAATCTTGGATCTAAGTAAATATGTAGCTCACTTATGATATGATAAATAATGGTTTTCAAACTGTGCTTATTAAATAAACTATGTTTGTTTAACTTGTATCATTTTTTATTCAACGCTTAGCCTAATTTAAGCATTGTTTACCATGCTCGAAACAGGTTTCTAGAGTTGCACAGCAGCAAGGCATTTTATGCCTAACGTCCATTATGCCTAACGTATATTATGCCTAACGTCCATTATGCCTAATGACTTTATGCCTAACGTCCATTATGTCTAACGTCCGTATGCCTAACGTCCGTATGCCTAACGTCCGTATGCCTAACGTATTTATGCCTAATGGGGTACACTCCACCTCAACGGTGTTGCAGCAGAAAACCAAGGTGGCACGGCAACAGACCTTGGAGCACGCGCAGTAGACGACAGGCTACCGGCCTCTAATCTTCAAGAAGTTGAGGAGGAGATCGGTTGGCTGAAGAACAACAAAGCAACTGGTGTAGATCAACTAGCAAGTGAGCTATTAAAATACGGTGGTGAAGCACTGGCTAGAGCACTACACTGGGTAATTGCCAAGATTTGGGAGGAGGGGATGGAAGGTGTCGTATGCCCAATCTACAAAAAGGGCGACAAGTTGGATTGCTGCAACTAGCACGTGATCACAATGCTAAGCGCCACCTACAAGGTATTCTCCCATATTCTATGCCGCCGCCTGTCGCCATTTTTAAGAGAGTTCGTGAGGCAATACCAGCCGGGATTCATGGGTTCATATTCGCGATTCGGCAGGTTCTGCAGAAATGCCCCGAATACAACGTGCCCACACATCATTTGTTGATCGATGGACTTTCGTGTCTGCTATTCAACATCGCGTTAGAAGGTGTGATCAGAAGAGCTGAGATAGACACGAGTGGCACGATCTTCAGGAAGTCCATCCAGCTTCTTGGCTTTGCCGATGACATTGACATCATGGCACGGAACTTTGAGATGATGGAGGAAACGTACACCAGACTGAAGGCTGAAGCTAGACGGATTGGACTTGCCATCAACGCATCAAAGACAAAATACATTAAAGGAAGAGGTTCTAGCGAAGACAATAGTAGCCTCCCACCCCGCGTTTAGATTGACGGTGACGAAATCGAGGTGGTCGATGAGTTCGTGTATTTGGGCTCACTGGTGACCGCCGACAATGATACCAGCAGAGAAATTCAAAAACGCATTATGGCAGGGAATCGTGCCTACTTTGGACTCCGAAGGACGCTCAGGTCGAATAAAATTCGCCGCTGCACGAAGATGACTGTCTACAAGACGTTGATTAGACCGGTGGTCCTCTACGGCCACGAGATCTGGACTATGCTCGTGGAGGACCAACGCGCCCTTGGTGTTTTCGAACGGAAGGTGTTGCGTACCATCTACGGTGGAGTGCAGATGGATGACGGAATGTGGAGGAGGCGAATGAACCACGAATTGCACCAGCTGCTGGGAGAACCATCCATCGTCCACATTGCAAAAATTGGGCGACTACGGTGGGCTGGCCACGTCGTAAGAATGCCGCACGATGACCAGTGAAAATGGTTCTAGAAATCGACCCAACTGGAACAAGAAGAAGAGGCGTGCAGCGGGCAAAGTGGCTCGACCAAGTAGAAGGCGACCTGCGGACCCTTGGAAGACTACGAAGCTGGCGAAGTGTGGCCATAGATCGAGTAGAGTGGAGACGACTTCTTCGGACAACAGAGGACAACAAGGCCTTAGCCTGATTGGTAAGGTATGGTAAGCCAATCTACTAAGCCACATGGTAGGGTAAATGTTGGCTTCGGCACCCATTGACTGTTTTCGGCAACCAAAATTTAAACGTTAATTTCACTATGTTTTCCCATCAACGCACTTCCATGAATGTGTCGAAACGATTGATTAGCCTTTCAGCTTCAATCTGATTATATTTGAACGATCGAGCAATCCAGTAATGCTACATTTTTCTTCAAATAAAGCATACGCACTACAAAATGAGGTTGATTTCGAATTGCCGATAATAGAACAGCTGGTTAACACGCAGTTCTAATGGGAAGGTTGCCGAAGAAAAAGAGACTGCCGACAATAGTCACACTCACCTGAGAAGTTTGGAGCGTTGTAAAAACGCTTTCAAAACGTTTTGAAAAATTCTGTCGATTGGAATGGATAGAGAAGCAAGCAGCAGATGAATGTAAACAAACAGACACATCATATATGTGCGTGACGCTGAGAAAATGCTAGTAGAAGTGCAGACGCTGCTTAGATTGACGAGAATACGTAAATTCCCCTATATGAGTTTGTCTAATATTTTGCGATAAGGAACAAAACTACCAATTTTTTCGAAATTCTGAGATCCACTATATCATTTTGCTATGGAATGGCTGATTCTTATTTTTGAAAATAGAGATACATGATATTTGACATAACTGCTCTAAAATAAGATCGTTATCGTCGACGAACAACATTTTTCAAAATGGCCGAAACAGCAGGGTAGATTAAATTGGAATCGTTAGAGTGAATTTATGGCTGAGAAAACCGTTAAAACAAGCAATTCCTTACAATCCCAGTCGTCACTTCAACACAATTTCAATTACAAGAACTTCAAGAAACTCCAGAAAACTTCAGGTAATTTAAAAGATCTTTAAAAACGGCGCCGGTGGTGTAGTGGTAAGCGTGATTACCTCTCACCCCAGCAGGCCTGGGTTCAATCCCAGTCGGCGCCGCCGGGATGTTCTGAGGCATAACATCTCTGATCACGCCTTCCTTCGGATGGGAAGTAAAGCCGTTGGTCCCCGGTTCATGAGTTGATGGGTCGATAGGTAGGGTCCAGGTGTGGGAGCTGCCTTCCTGGCACGTCGGTAGCATTGGTGCTCAGCACGGAAAACAAGATCGACGAAAAAAACAAACCAAAGGAAAAAAAAAAAAAAAAAAGATCTTTAGGAAATGTCAGAGATCTTCGGGAAAGTTTTGTGGACCTCAGGGTAGTTCTATGAATATCCGAAAAAATTGGCAAACTTTAGGCCAGTTCCAAAAACTCCAGAAAAGTTTTGAAAACTTCGTTCGGTTAATTTTATAGAAATAGCAACATATTACACATGGTCACATAAATAAATCAGTAAACAACGGCAGTTACCCTAAGTGGTCACTTGTCATCCTGAACAGATGGGATATTACCACAATAGATCAACAGTGGTTCGAATCCCAAAAAAAAAACAAAACTTCAAAGAAACTGGCAGTTTTATGAACGTCACGAAAATTGCAGGACCTTTAATGAAGGTACGAGAACTTCAGGAAAATGTTGAGAACTTTATGTTTTAAACGAAGTTCCGAAAACATCAAAGTAGTTATGAGAAAATCCAGAACTAATGAGAGGTTTTAAAGTGCGATGGCGACAGGGCAGTTCCACAGATTTAACGCAAATTTCGGAGACTTCACAGAGTCAGGGAGGCTCAAACAAAATTTCTGTAAAAACTAGTGTACAGATTCCTATTCGGCTTAAGCGCCACCAACGCCGACTTCCCCACTTAAAAACCCTCTTTGACAACATGGCGTTGCAGGGATATACTTAGTACAATGCAGGGATATACTTAGTACTAGTACTTCAAGGAAGATCAGAGATTTTCAGAGCAGTTCAAGATGTTCGTAGGAATTAAGAAAAATCCAAGAATTTTAGGAATGTTCCAAAAAAATAGAAAAACGGCATAATCTTCAGGGTATGCCATGAATATTAGGAAAAAAAGATGGAAAGGTAGAGAAGACCCGAGAACTTCATGAAGAAACGAAGTAGTCATGCAAGTGCGAGAAATTCAGAGAAGTAGAGATATTTTAAGGGATGTTTTGTGAGGTTCAATGAACTTTAGAAAACTTTAGAGAAATATAACTGCATGGCCGAACAGAAAATTGTGGGAACTTTTAAGATGTTCCGAGAAATTCAGAGAAGTTTCTAGAGCTTTATTGAAGTTCAGAGATCTTAAGGGCACACCGTGGAACGACATCAAAAACTGATGTAGCATTTTGACGTCTTTTAGAACGTTTCTTCATCGAGTAGAAAACATTTATGATTAAGGGGGGTATACACTAAGGTAGAAAAAAATAACTTTTTTATGTCTTGTTTAAATTGATGAACATCTATTGAAACATTGTAGATGAAGTCATGTTAAGAAACTTTGTCCAAGACGACAATTTTCCATTTAATTCCACTTAAATAATTTTGGTATCCATGATAGATACGTATTTCGACTACAATGTGCAGTCTTCATCAGTGTCATTGCCACTAAAGACTTATCAAAAACCTAACTCCCTTAAGTACTCATTCTACTCATGTGATCTTGATATTTTTACCCAGGGTATGAGTAATTAAGGGAGTTAGGTTTTTGATAAGTCTTTAGTGGGAATGACACTGGTGAAGACTGCACATTGTAGTCGAAATTTTCCAGTACTTTAACGAATAAATTCCAGGTTTATAATAAGAAAGCTATTTTTTAAATGCGTTAAAATATGCTTTTTTTGTAGATCAAAAACAACAGCAATTTACCCATTTTTTTAAGACCTGTCAATCAGTTTTAAAGAAACAGCTTTGCAATCAGTGATATCTTCAAGAAATTCCAGAGAACTTATTATAAATTTCGATACTTTTAGATAGTTTCATGATATTCAGCGAAGTTCCGAGCACTTCAAGGACGATCAGATAGCTTCAGAATTATACCACTAATTTAAGCAAATTTGCAGAGACTTACAAGGAGTTCCGTTATGGGGTATTCTATGAATTCTATGATTGATCTGAAAACGTCAGAAGCGTCAGGGAATTATGGATATATATCAGAAAATTTGCCGGATAATTAAACAAATTTAGAGAACTTCAGGTAACCATAGATAAATTCAGGGAAATTAGTGAGCGTTTATAATGGTTATAATACTTAACGAAAATTGTCGAAACTTCAAGGCAACATTAGAAACATTGAGGAAACTTTAGGAAGGCCTATACAGTTCAGGGAAGTTTAAGAATTTGATGAGAAGTATTGTGAGCATCAGTGAACATAGTTTCTCAAACTACAAAAGAATTTTAAGGCAGCTTCATTAACTTCACGAAAAATTTGGGAACTTTCAAATAGTTCGGAAGACCTCAGAATAGTCTATTCTGATTTCCATTGAAATATTCCTCAACATTTCAATAAAGCTATCCTCGTAATTCAGCTTTCTTTTAGTTTTCCTCGGAAAGACCTTGAAATTCCTCACAATAAGAAACCCTTTGGAAAAACTCTCCGAATATTCATTGAATTCATTTCAGATATCCTTCCCTTGGAATTCTGCTCACATTGAAAGTCTCCTAAGAATTCAGTGGCATTTCTCCTCACAAATTCCTTAGATTTCTTCGCATAATTTGTTTAGCAAACCCTCCTGAATTTCTCTGAAGATGTTCTGGAGTTATTCTCAAATTTAATTGTATTTAGTATTTTCAAAAAGATTCCAAGGACTTATGCTCCGGACTCGTTTTCTTCCACAACTTTATAAAATTATCCTCAGAAGCAATGAGAGAGAGAAGCATTAGTAATTTCCATTTAATTCCACTACCTTATTTGCTTATCCTTGACAGATACGCGTATTTCGTCTACAATGTGCAGACTTCTTCAGTGTCTTGTACTAATACTCGGCTCGAGTATTCTAAAATTCTTCAAAACTACCTTAAAAGCAGATTGCATTTGATGTTTTTCTGTAAGATTCTTTTCCCAGAACTTCCTTAAAATATGGTCCTTAGAAATAAAAGTAAAATTCCACGAGCTTTTAAAACTGTGCATGGATTTTTACTTCAGATTCTTGAAAATTTCTTGAAGTATTTATAGCTTTTAAAGTCCAGAACTAGTTCAAATTAAAAATTTCTAGGAAATATGCATGTTTCAAACAAAAAAAACATTTCAAGCCTCTGTTTTTTTTTAATATATATGTTACTGAATATTAGTCCAATGAGGATGTATAAAGTTAAAAGTGTGATTGTAAATAATGAGAAACATTAAATGCTTGTATTTTAAAATTCATTCTTTTCTTTAAATATCCCTTCTAAGAAATTTATCAAATTCTCTAAGCCTTCCAGGTATTTTAAGGAAAAATAAAATGTCCTGATGATTCCCGGTTTTGCAGGTTTTTGCTGTTAGTAGACACCCTGACTAATACCGTGGGTTTGGCCATACACTTTCTATTGAATCTTTCATTTCAAACGTTCATATCGTACACAAGTGTTTATGAGATACTTGGTGAATAAGTCTAAAACATCAAACATTTATTTACTCTTAGGTCACTTTTTAGTCACTATTTTTACAACTATAAGTCACTATTTGGTCACTTATTTCTTCAACATGGTCACTAAAATCACTATTTTTGACACCAGTGATCGCTACCAGCCCTGCACTTGAGAGATGGAAAATTGACGATTCGGACAAAGTTTCTCAAAATGACTTCATCTACAATGCTTCCATAGATGATCATCAATTTTAACAAGACATAAAAAAGTTATTTTTTTTTTATCTTAGTGTATACCTTCCTTAAGAAAAACATGTCATCACTGCAATAAAGTAAGGTACACCGGGGGAAGTGGATACAAGAACTCTTAAAAATGCATCGATTTTTATTCTGTTGATTGTAAAATGAATGTGGAAGTGTTGTGCATAACACAATATAAAAATAAAATCATTAAGATTACTCGCTAGTGCTCACCAAAGATTTAAAAAAATTGACTCGACGGTCCACTTACCCCGGTGGTTCGGGGTAAGTGAAACAGCGATATGTTTGTAATCATAATTGAGAAATAACGATTGTGATTGATATAAAATGCATTCAGAATATCTCAAACACGCTTAAATGACTTATTTCTTATGAAATCATTTATAAGTACTTAATAAAAATTAAAATAAAGAAAGAAAACCCAGTTCTTAAGATTTTTTTTTTTTAGACTTTATTAACGAGATTTTTAGCCCTTAGTTCTTAAGAAGTACACCGATGAAAATGGAAAAAAAATACAATACAAAGTTCGACTTCTACTTGATGTGCAACCTTCAAAATTGCAATATTTTAGGTTTCTTTACTGTAAAATTAATGTGTGACTGTTACATATAACATACACACAATATCTCATTGATTGCATTAAGGTCTGCTCACATATTACGTAACGCAAGAGGGTGTAGCTGTAGAAAGGTATCTGACAACGAGGTATATGTCATGAATTAGCTGATATGAAAAAAGTGACGAGCGAGTATGGGGAGTATTCAAAATCTCACCTTTCAACGTTAAATAGTTTATGAACAAGCCTTTATACACAAAAAAATACGAGATTTTTAAAAGCTGACTTGCTCATGCATTTACATTGACGATATGGGGTAATTGGTTCATCGGGAGTTTGTTATCATTGAGATTGTGGAAGAAATAATATACAATTAGAATTAAAATATCTCCAAACACCTTTATTGACTTTTAGCAAATCAAATTATTTTTCTAGTCGATAAGCAACTTGACAATAAAAAAAATCCTATCCTTAAATCAAATGTTCTTCAAAGGGAGACCGCAATAGTGTGCCGATTATTATTTGAACGTTCCAATACGCTTCTTCGCAGAATCTTTGATAGTCTTCTTTGAGTTTTTCAATGTCTCCAAAGCATCTGATGAGGCTCCCGGCTCCCGCGCAGATCTTTCGTCGTTTTTCTTTCGAGGCTGATGAACTCTGCTTGACATATTCCAATAAAACTTTTTCAAAAGATCCATCAGCTTCAGATGCGTTTTCTACCTGCACACTGGCATGTTGTATGTTTACTTGGCATGTTAATTCGTTCGTAGCAGATGTTGTGGCACGTTGAAGTCGATTAAACCTTTCAAGTGCTCCTGGTTCGTACTTCTCATCAGGAATGACTTTGTCAGAGAAGGGGAAAATCCCTGCTTTCTTGAACCCGCTGATAATGTTCGTCTTATCGAATTGGTTCCACGCTTGAGAAATAAGTGTAGAAAATACTGATTTTGAAGCCTTGACTCCGTAGTTTTTGCGCTGCCAAGCAATTAAGAGTTCGTCATACCTTTGCTTAAGGGATTTGAAAACGGAAAGATCCATGGGTTGAAGCAAATGGCTTGTGTGAGGTGGAAGTTTCAATATCACCACTTGCTCTTGCAACGCTTTTTCAATCAGCCAAAGACTGGTGTGGGACGAATGGCCGTCATAGATTAGAACAACGGGTCGTTTTTTCGGGATCGCATTTAAAAATTGACGCTCGAAGTAATTGTTAAATGTCTCAGTATCCATCCATCCGTTCGGCGTAGATGCGTAACTTAGGCCGGGAAACTCGTCCTTTTTCGAGGCCATCCAGCTGGTCCAAACGTTTTTCGCTTTAAATATGATCAGCGGAGGCAGTTTCCCACCTACTGCATTAGCACCCATCAATACAGAAATATTCTCCTTAGCAGGTCCTGCTGTAACATGATGTGCTGCTGTCCCCTTTGCTCCAACAACCTTCACGCGCGTCGGGTCAAGACAGAAGCTTGACTCATCCAAATTGTAAATACGATCGGGAGGCACTCCCCGAGTTATCTTCTGGAGCAATTGAAAATAATCAGCCATGATAATGCATCTCTTGCGGGCGACCTCGACAGCTTGAGGCTTCTTTTGAGACAAACCATGGCGTTTCTTGAAGCTGTAAAAGTATTCGTCTCCAGGCATCGAATTCTTAAAGGGGTTTGGAACATCATTTTCTTTTAAGTACCGTGCAATAGCCTGCAGTACTTCAGACTTGGATAAGCCAAACCCCCACTTCTCCATGGTTTTAATGCATGAGGCAATTTTGGCTTCTTCGTCTATCGGAATCGCAGTGGATCTACCTCCCGTAGTACTTTTTACGCCTCTTTGGCCATTCACTCGCTTGTATAGGGTTGATCTTGGGATTCTATAGCATCTTGCAGCATGTGACAAAGTCATTTGTTTATTTTTCACAGATTGAATGGCAGCATCTAACGTAACTTTAGAATATGTAGATACTGGCCTTTTTCTAACGTATGTCCGGGTCATTGTCGCTGAAATAAGATAAACAATAAAATAAATAATCAATTACAACAATTAGCATGAGAAAAACCCACAGACAATGGTCCATTTTTATGTAAACACAGCATGTCCCACTTCCCCCAGGGCTATCAAACATTGGGGGAAGTGTATCATTGCAAATTTAATTTCTTTGATAGTTTGAAGCACTGAATATTTGTAGTGATCCCAACAACCACATCATAATAGTTACCAGCAATACGAAACAACTGCAAAAACTGGTGGTTGAAAACTATACGAAGCTTTTTATTAGGATGTGAGCCAACTTTTTGCGGAACAGAGAATGGCGTATCAAGGAATTAGCTACGTTAGTGTACGTATGCTCTCGATATTATCGTAGTGTTGGTGTTAGTAGGTCACTAGGATCCAATACATCTTTATTATGCAATTATTAGTACAAAATTTCAACAGTAGAATTTTATAAAATGAAATGTTCCACTTACCCCGATGGTACACTTCCCCCGGTGTACCTTATTTAAAAATTGAAGAAAAATTCTTGAAGACATCAAAATGCTACACTCAATAGTTTCGTCGCAAATGGCCATAACTTCTTTTTTTGATTTCGTCTCCCTGTGGGGCAGTCCCAATAACTTCAAGGAAGCACCAAACAGGGCGAATGATAACAATCCAAATTTGAGTTTAGTTCACTCATAATCGCCAAAAGTGCAGGAACTCAGCGATGAGTAAAATTTGTCTAAAAAATCTGCCAGAAAATGAGGAAATTGACGAAAATTTTAATCAGTCTCGGAGCAGTACCAACAGCCTAAGTGAATCCAATCTTTACTTTTCTCAAATTCGGGATTTTTTCCCCTGGAAAATCCGGGAAAAACCTGGAAAAACATGAGGCAAATTTACTCATCGCTAAACTCAAATGTGGGTTGTTCTCAATCGCCGTGAAAGCTTCAGGGAAGTCTTTCAGGGAACTTTGAATATCTTGATGAATTAGTAATTTGATTCGACTGATTCACACGAGCTGATTACAGTTTTATCATCGCCAAAGTTCCGATTCAGGGACTAGTTTTAATTTTAGATCGTAAAGCGTTTTGCACTACATGAAAGAGGGTACAACTTTAAATCTCCTTAAGAAGGCCAAGTTCAAAGACCGAAGCGTTGGACATTTAACATCGTAGTTTATTAATCCCCCGTTGAACTGAAAAGCCAGCTACCTGAAAAAAGCAATTTTTAATTTGATGACGTGCTGATTGCAGACAAGTTTTATCCGTACCGTAGTTTTAATTAGAGAGATTGGAATTTTGTGTACATTCTCAAATTACACACAAATATGGGTTTTTAACGGCGCTGGTGGGCCTACGTTCAATCCTAGTCGGCGCTGTCGGGATTTTCTGCGGCATAAAATCTCTGATGCAAGAGAAGTAAAGCAGTTGGCCGGTGGTCCATGAGTTGATGGGTCGATAGGTAGGGCCCAGGTATGGGAGTTGCCTCCCTGGCGTCAGTAGCATTGATACTCAGTATGGAAAACAAACCAAGGACAAATAAAAATTATAAGCTCTTCTTAAAGGTTAAAGCAAACGCATGAATTTAAGGTGGGCGGTTGCGGTCATAAACAATCAGTGAGTAACCAGCTCTAAATTTACATGACAGCACTGGTCAAACTTTGTGTTAGGGTCTTAACTTTCAGTTTCTGGTAGATAAGACCGATTTTGACCCGATTGACCATTAGAAATGGATGCCGGAAAAAGTTAGATTTGGATACAGTAAAACACTGGCCAGACTGAGCCTATAAGCCTATCTTGCTAATATTATTTTGTCGATAATTATGTTAACATGTTATATCTCGTTGTCTGTACAAGGCTAAGCTATGCATGTTATTCAACAAAAATCATAAATTAATAGAAGAAATAGTGGAGAGAAAAAGAGACAATGTCTGTTTGAAGACAAATTATTATTTTCCGTTTGAAGCCACTTAGGTGAATCCATTTGTATAATTGAATTACCTAACTGCACAGCAAAACGTTGTAGGAAATCAACGGAGTTTTGATTAGTTTAGTTTCAAAATTACTCTGCTCATTCAATTAATTTCCATACCCGTATTTCCTTTCCTTCAGTGCAAAATACAAACAGCATGCGGAAAACTCATTACAGCGAGCCCTGCAGCACTGCATTACACATGGTTCATATCCGTAAGTCCATCAAGTTCGATGGAATATTTTGGAAATTTTCTCTTTTCTAACCAGGCGGATAATTGAAAAACTTTCAATTCACACTGAAACCGACTGCAGCCACTATCCCAGAGAAAACCCTCCACACTGCACTGTCATCACACTTGACATGATAGTCAAACTTGTATTCATAGTTTACGTTTCATTTATTTTATAACCATTTCACATGTTTTGATTTCCAATTAATCGTATCTCACAATTCGTTTTAGTTATTTTTATTTTCTTTTCAATAATTTGATTTTTGTTTTCGGTAAATAACTTCGCTTACTAATAATCTAAGTGGGAAAACAGGTTGTAGACTAACGAAGAAGACAAGTTCTTAAAATATAGATGTGTTGTCACTGCGTAGAATTAGCTCTTGTTCTTGAAATATACGATATCTGTAAAATACAAAGTTTACATTCAAATGAAAATCCTACTACAAAAGTGTGTTATAAATTAACAACCGTTAAAATTCTTCTTTCCAGTATCTCCTGCGCTATTCCTACTGTGCCTTTTTTTTCAATCCCAATTCAATTATCGCCTAGCGTCTACAAATCCAACACAAATCCATTCTTCCTATAGTTTTGTAGCACACAATTAGGCATACACACGAAACCATTTCTACTATAATGATTTCCTCAGCTAAAAACAGCAGTATCAGCATTTGCATTTTTGAATTTAATTACTTCTCAACTTGTTTTGTTTTTTTTTTATTTTGATTTAAGTTTTGCTTTCACCACCATTCAATACGTACTTTAAAAATTCTATTTTGTTTGCTAGTTACTGTTAGTTTACGTTCCTATATATTTACTTTTTTTTATAATGTACGACTTGCTTTCCACTTTTTATTCATATATATTCTCTGTAATAAATTTTATAACGTATGTAGCTGTTTTTTCGGGTTTTGCTAAGTTTTTCGATTGCTTCATTTGCTTTATTCGGCTATCATATGTTTTAAACGTTGTCAGTTTGCATGATATTTTTTTTTTGTGGTTGTTTCTGTATGAATAATAATTATAATAGGTCGATGAAAAAATTGCAGCGAAACAAAAAATCTCTAATTTTCGCGAATCGACATTGATGGAAAGCTCAGTGCACGATTGGAACGGATTGCGGACGCAATGCAGCGTTCTGTTTGGTGGGTGGGTGGCAAAATGGGAACAACAAACGTCGTGGTTCAGTGTATATATTCACAACGAGATGGCAGCAGCAAGCGGGTGGTAGCAAGCTTTCGAGCTTCCCAGGAGTGGGACATATGCATCAATTCGGATCTTAATGTTACTGGTGTGTTTAGAAAAAAAAACTTTCAAAACTTATTGGCGGAAAGTATTTCTCAAACTTCTGGTTTGAATCATATTAGGAATGAGAAATGACCTTTCCACTGAACTTCACTGTAAAAATATAAACACAAATATTAGCTGCTGATGATAAAACAATTCCTTGATTACATTAACCATTAATTTTCGGTGCATAATCTGTGCAGTATCCAACCACCAAGAGAAAACTGGAGGAAATTCCTTAAGTGTTTTACATAAAATTCCAAGACTGTTAATGGAGAAAAACTCAACTGAACACCGGGCAGAATAATACGATTGTTAAGGGGAATCCAGAAATTAATGTAATTCTGAAGACATTTAGGAATGATCCTATAGAAATTCTTGAGAAATTTACAAATATATAATGAGATAAGTTTCAAAGATATAATTTAATAATTTCAAAAAATGAAAAATTTTCAAGATTGATTACACAGATATTTAAGATCCAGAATTAACAAAAACTCACAAGATTCTCAGACTTTGATTGAGATCAAATGTCAAGATGCAGATTGCAGAAAACTGTTAAAGATTACTCCTCTATGGACTTAGATTCAATATCCCAGAAATAGAAAAATTTAAATAAAAATTCTGTGACTTAAAAAGTTTTCAACTTTCAAAAATATTCAAAATGCCAGACTCTGATACACTGCTATTTTTTATATATCTTAGACCTTAGGATACCAACATCCTTTACTATGGAAAAGTAAAAAATTCCGCTCTTGAATAAGTATGCAAGATTCTTAGATAAATAATCGAGATATCAAAATTAGAATAATTATAAACAGAATACGATTAATATAGATACAAACAAATATGTAAAGGTTCCAATTAAATTCCCGGGTTTTCTGGTTCAGTGGCCACCCTGACCATCGTGTCGGGTAACCGAGGTTAAAGCGTAACGAGAAAAACTGTTGCGAAGTCGAAGAAATACAAGCCATTGTCGTTGGAAGTGTTTAAAACAACACAACAAAGTAGCTAAAATACCACAAGCTACTTCAAAACGCAGAAGTACAAAGATTGCTGGAACCGATAACCCCGATCAGCACTTTGGCTGTTAATTCAACAAAAAGCCAAGTGTGTAAGGGAAGTCTTACCCTATCTGATGATGATGTTGATTTGGCTTTCAAGACATCGTCATAATCCCAGCTTTATCTTGATATGGGAAATGACATCCAATTGATGACCTTAATAAATGTCCAAAAATATTCTATTACAAATGTATGGTGGTCCTGAAAAGGACCGTTTTGTCGTGATGGTTGAGTAATGCTAAGATATTAGGGTATTAAACACAGATGAGGCTGGTGAGCTGTATGTTGTTTGGAATGAGGGTGACGCGTTTGGCATAGATGGCCCACAGCAACTCACGAAGAGCTACTGATTCCGATCAATAGCGGTGCGGTTTCTTCCTCCTTCTATGGATGCTCATGTGGGCTGCAGCATTCGTTGTGTACTTGAGAACAATGTTCAACGCCATGCGCCGAAAGCACTGCTGTTGATGGCGACGACCGGACACCACCACACACGATGATTGGAACTGAGCCAGTCTTGATAGTAGGCTGCTTGCGGGCAGCCTTTCGTTGTGTACTGAAGAACACCACCACTCACCACGCGGTGATTGAATAAACAACATTTGGTGAGACCGTGTTAGGGAAACCGGCTTTTGCAGGCAAACGGTAATAATTTTAATTATCAAAGCAACAGTTGCACATTCTCGCAAATTTCAATAGTGACATTTTGAAAAAAAAATGATAATGTCTTAAATTTACAGATGCGTAGAAATATTACTAATCGATTAGTGATAAAATTATTGAAATTGGTCCAGGGGCAGCTGAGTTATTAACGTTCAAAATCTTTCATAATGTTGTTACATGTTTCTTTTTCGGTTTTCGCAAAGTGTACCCCCCATATAGAAATCACAGGCGTAGTCCTACGTCAAAAGCTGACCGTAGCACATCCCAAGATAACTGAGTGCTTCAACAAGGTGCTGCGTGAGCCTCACACTACTGTAATTTGTAACCAGAGACACAACTTTCCTGCTCCCCAAGGTCAGTAATACGGGCTACCCATCAAAGTTCAGGGCAATCACTTGCTTATCGAGCCTGTATAAGACCCTGAGTACGATCGTCACTGGCAAAATATCTGCACACTATGAGCGGAACGGCATCTTCACCCAGCAACAAATATCATCGAAAAGAACACTCGTGGCTGGGCTGCAAAGACCAGGCCATCATTGGTCCAGTCATTGTTGGACAGGCAGTTTACAACCAACGAAACCTCAGTAATGGACTACAAGAAGACGTCCGACTCCGTAGCGCAGTCATTTTGGAGGACCCTGCAAATACAATGGGTCAATGGTGCACGATCACCCTAGTTCTGTTTTCCATTGAATTCCCTGGTAGATTGGCTCTACATAATCGGTAAGGTAAGGTATGGGTAATTCACCTGACAGTAGTTGTCTTAATGAATAAAACTTAGATAATACACAAGAAAGCAACAGATAAACAGAATACAAAAATAATCACAATCTTCTCAATCGGTTTCGAAATTGGT
The DNA here is from genome assembly GCF_037179485.1 of Ochlerotatus camptorhynchus. Lineage (NCBI taxonomy): Eukaryota > Metazoa > Arthropoda > Insecta > Diptera > Culicidae > Ochlerotatus > Ochlerotatus camptorhynchus. Next base: position 833,084 of record NW_027040743.1, read on the forward strand.
TCGAAGTTTCTGCGAATTCAAATGCTTCTTCAACAGCGGAGAATGCCCGAATCATCGCAGACATTGGATCATGGTATCCGTATGCAGTCCGATGGAATTGCCGCAACATCCTTTGAGGAACACGGAAGTAATTGTGAAAGCAGTTGAGGGCAGTCCACATGGCCATTTAAAAGTTTCGCTACAAATAAGGCTTGTTGCATTTGTCTTCTGTGTTTCAATGTGTCCAGGTCCAACAGCATGCATCGGTCTGCATAACGTGGTAAATTCATTGGATCGTGCCACGGCTGGCTGCGCAAATCCAACCTCAAAAATCTTTTCTGAACACGTTCTATTCGGAATTTCTACACTAGCTCATATGGAAACCAGACCACAGATGCATTCTCAATTATGGGCCGATCTAAAGAGCAATATAGTGCCTTCAAGTAGTGAGGGTCTTTGAAATCTTGTGCAATCTTCGAAATAAATCCCAGTTGACGATTCGCCTTAGAGATGATCGAGGAATAGTGAAGATTGAAGTTCAACTTTGGGTCCAAAAGAACACCAATATCAGTCATACGTTCTACTCTGCAAAGCGTTACATTGTCAATGCAGTAGTCGTAAAGGATTGAACTCTTAGAGCGATGAAACGTCATCACTGCACACTGCACCAATCCACAAATAAATCTAACAGAGCTTGAACATAATGATAATCCTCAATCGAGTGAACTATGACGTATAGCTTAAGATCATCTGCATAAACGGGCTTGCATTTAACTCCCAACAAAGCTGCTACATCGTTGAAGAATAACGTAAACAAAAGTGGACCCAGGTTACTTCCCTGAGGTACTCCAGAGGTGCTGGTAAACGTAGAAGAGACACAAGATCCTAGTCTTACTCGAAGTGTTCGTCCAGTCAAGTAGGAATGTAACTACGACCTAAGTTGCTCAGACGCTCCTAGTCGGGAAAGCTTGCATAACAAAACCTTCTGGTCGATTTTGTAGAATGCGGCTTACAGATCAGTATATATGACGTCGACTTGTGCCTTATCCTCCATCGCGATGATGCATGTACTAGTGAAATCCAAAAGGTTAGTAGCTACCGATCTACCGGGAATAAATCCATACTGGTCAGTTGTAGTTCTTCGCTCAAGATGATCTCAAACAGTTTGGACGCTGCCGAAAGACTGGTGATACTTCGATAGTTCTTAATATCCCGTTTATTGCCAGCTTTGAAAACAGGAAACATATACGACTGCTTCCACACACAATGTTGAGAATTTTCCTTGCCCAAAGGAAGCATTAAATATGGCTGCTAAAGGTTCTGCTAAGGCAGCTGAGCAACGGCAGAATACCACTGCCGAATTCCATCTGGACCAGGAGAGAGTGAGATTTTCCGTCTCCTTGCTGCTGGAAGTACCATATCCCGAGTTACTTCGAAAGTCACTAGGCATATCAGAGGCAGCAGATTCAGCTTCAACGTCACTTGTCATATTTTTATCGAAGACAGATGCAAAGTGTTTAGCAAACATCTCACACGCTTCGCTAAGAGAAGTGGACTCTTTCCCATCCCATATACTCGAATCTTTTCTTTTGCTGTTGACAAAGCTCCAAAAATTTTTGGGGTTAAGCCGCAAATTCCACTGACGTGTGATTTGTACAAGGCACTGTTAAGTTTAATGTAAGCGATACTGGCACGCTTGAAGTCACGCTCCGTGTCAGCTGTTCTGTGACGACGTAGTTTTCTCTGGACTGCGTTACGCTCACGCTTCAGCACTCTAAGCTGAGGAGTACTCCAAGCTGGGGAAATTGGTCGTCTTTTGAGAGGAACATTTGATTCCAACCAAAGAATGCTACAGAAACGCAACAAAAATGCATTCAAACACATCGGCCCAGTTTTGATCAAAAAGATACTGCAGTAATGAGACATAATGGATTTTCTTGAAGTCTAGAAGCCCTGCTCTATCATCCACGTTGCAAACTGGGTGAGATGGCCAGTCGAGTGGAGCAAGTAGCGACAGAATTAAGGAAGGATGGTGAGCATCAATAGGTAAAAGCGGCACAGCGGATTCGTCGATATCGAAATCATTTTCACCGTTGCGAAATACCAAATCCAGCGTATGTATTGTGTTGACTGAGATTAACGAAATCCATTCCATCAACAAGAGCAATACTTGCAGCGGTCCCTGTTGTCATCGGTTCCCCACTGAAGACGAGGCTGATTATAATGATGCCTTGTCGCACAACTCTTTGACTGAGGCAATGTGCGCTTCCATAATCTCGACGTCGCGACTTCGGTCGGGTGGGATGTACACACCGCATAAATATAGTCTATAACCATGTAAGTACAATGATACACAGACTTGTTCCAGTCTAGTACCGTGTCTGACATTCGCAAATGAGCTGACATAACGTTGCGTCACAGCTATCAGCACGCCACCAAAGCATGTTTTATCGCTGTTGCGTAAGTTGCGATCACAGCGAAATACGTTGTAGCCAGGTCCAAAAATCTGAGTCGAATGGATGCAATCGTCAAGTCCGGTTTCAATCAAGATGATAACGTCATACTCGCAATCAGCAGCATCCAGGACTAGGCGTAGCCATCAAAACGGTAGAAAGAGTAAACAGCGACTTCGGCATGACACTAGGCCTGAATAAATGCCGATCAGTTCACTCGCACAATCACAGTGGACGTTTGATCAAGCCAAATGACTACGAGCTCAGTGACCACCACCATTTTCCATACCGACATCAAAATGGAGCTGCGAGATAAGCTTTTGAGTCGGGTGAACTGTGTTCTGAAATCTTCCCTAAACGCGGAGAACATAATCCGTTTGCCATTTCGCTGTTGACCTTCAGTTTTGGTGTAGTAAAGTGGAGCTAAAATAACCTAGAATACCTCAAGAGGAGGATCCGGAGCGTGCTTCGAGTAGTCGGGATATGCCATCCTCAATCGGCGCTGGAGAAGGGGGCATCTGACTGTGCGTTGACCAAGTGCGACAACTGAGGCAATTCTTCGTGGCGAACACCACACTACGAGCAGTTTGTGCTACTGACAAAGGGTACAGCGCTCAACTGCAATCTTATGACAGTGGAGCAGTGTGTGAACAACCGAACATCGACAAAGCCGCATCAAAGATGTGGCTGTCCCGAGGGGAACTCGCGCTAGTGATCGATAGCCCTCCAGTCCAGCATAGAATTATTTACCGAAGACGGTCGAGAGGACATTTGCCAACCACCAGAAACCATTGACCATTTTATGGCAGGCTGTCCAGCACCAATGCAATCTACACCGAGCGCAGCCAAATGGAGCCAAGATTGTGCACCAATGTAGCCTTTAGGAATAATTTGTGCCAAACTACCAGTACCGCCCCTATCCTGTCCTGGAAAATAACAGTTTCAAACTGTACTGTGACCTGTGACCCACGTCGTACACACTTAGATTTTTTCGCCGAGATGGGCACCACCGAGCAGCTCGGCATTTTATTTTACTGGATCTCAGTGAAAAACTTGCCGAGATTCAGCTAACAAACGGGAATTTTGCCGAGATCTCAGCTAACAAACATGTTTTTTGCTGAATTTCCAGCAAAATAAAATGCCGAGCTGCTCGGTGGTGCCCATCTCGGCAAAAAAATCTAAGTGTGTATACACGGATCTCATCATCGACCACAAACCATAAACGTTATGGCCGTAACCTAGAAGAAATCCAGAAAATCGCCAAGTATCATCCCATTCTCTGCTTGAACGTCAAACAGTTTAGTTCGGTTTGAGCTCGCTCTCTTGAGTTGTTCGGAAAGTTTTCGCGCGCTCTCTTTCGTGGTCTGTTGTGTGTGTGTGTGCCCCGAAATGGGGAAGCATCGCTCGCGAAGCCCGGTGAAGGAAGCTCCTGTGTGCCTACATCGAACAGGTTTGCTGTTCTTCCCATCGATGGGCATACCCAGCCAGCTGCAAAAGGAAAGCGCAGCAAGAAGAGGAAGAAGAATCGGGGCCAGTCCGATTGCACGATTTCTTGCGACGATGCCACTGCGACGAACGGCAGTGATGTCGGTGATTTCGGTGAAGTTGCCGACATAAGCACGGCAAAAGTAAAGCTACCTCCGTTGGTAGTAAAAAATGCCCATCTTAACGATCTCATCGCAGATCTGGCGACGCTGGGCGTTAAAGCCGAATTCAAGTTGGACAGAGTCGGCACCAAGGTGATGCTCCGTACGAAAGCGGAGTATGACGCCCACCTGAGGACTGCCAAGGTGGAATTCTTCACCCACGACATTCCCGGTGAAATTTCAAGGTCGGCATCAGGGATATACCGAACTCTGACCCGAGGTTGATCGAAGCGGATATGAAGAACCGCTACGAGCTGACCCAACTGCCGTCTTCCGGATGACAAGAGGGACGAGAACGTCAAGAAGTATCCGGATTGCCTTTTCCTGGTGCATTTCCAGAAGGGAACGGTGACGCTCAATGCGTTGAAGGCCATCCGCTCCATCAATTCCATCATTGTCCGATGGGAGCCATACCGTGGCGGCCGTAACGACGTCACCCAGTGTCAGCGTTGCCTGAATTTTGGGCACGGCACCCGAAACTGCTTCGTCAAGCCGCGCTGTGGCAAATGCGCCCAAAACCATGTCTCCTGCGAGTGTGTTGTCGACGAGTCGGAAATGGCCAAATGCGCCAACTGTGATGGCGCTCATCAAGGGTCCGACAAACACTGCCCCAAACGCGAAGATTTCAAGCGGATCCGAAAGCAAGTGTCCACAAGAAATCAACCAGGACGGAAGAAGGAAAACATTCCGGGATTCTGGGTGGAGGACTTGTCGCCTCTTCGTGCTACGCAACACGGTCAAGCAAATCCACGGGTGCAATCCGGCCCCCGCCAAGAAACATCTGGTGCCTCAGCTGGACAAAGCTCTCCATCCCCCTGGATTCTGGAGACAACCACCAGCACAAAACGCCAATCCCGATCTCTTCTCTGCGGATGAGCTGAAGATTTTCGTCGACATGACCAGCGCTCTTCGTCAGTGCCGTAGCAACCCCGAATAGATCCAAGTGCTCGGTAAGTTTATTATTCAGTATGGTTTCTAAACCGATAACTGTCGTCACATGGAACGCATGCTCTGTAATAGCAAAAAGACTCGGGCCCTTATTACCGATCTCACTTCACGGTGAAGTGATAACTTGTCACTCACGGTGAAGTGATTCCCATTTGATTTACACGGCAATCACTTCACCGTGAGTGACAACTAATCACTTCACTTCGTTTTCACCGTGAAGTGACACCCGTAATAAGGGCCTCGAGCTTGCTGACTTCCTCCGCAAGCATAGTATCGACGTGGGCCTCCTAACAGAGACCCATCTTAAATCCGGTGACAGTTTTTGGCTGCCTGATTACCACATTATCCGGCTTGATATTATTGACTCCGGGGGGGGGGGGGGGTGTTGCGATCATCATCAAGAAAGGAATCAAGTTCTGCGCGCTGCCGCAAATCCGCACTTCTATCATCGAGGCCTTTAGTGTGGAGGTGGAATCACCAACCGGAAACGTCTGGTTCATCGCCGTATACTGCCCTCGTCAGTGTGCTGCCAGTAATGGATCAGGCATCCAATTCAAGAATGACCTGACCACCATCACTCGCATGAGCTCACAGTTCGTCATTGGGGGCGATTTAAATGCTCGCCATGAAGCATAGCAGAACGAACGTCTGCTCTTCGACCACTCACAGTATGGGCTGTCCAATATCCGGATGAACCGACATTCATCTCTCCGGCAGGAAACCCTTCCACGCTGGACTTCTTCTTAACGAACTTCACGCTATCCAGGCCGGTGTCAATCAACGATCTAAGCTCCGACCACCAACCGGTGGTGGCTGAAGTCGGCATCAACGTGGTACCTGCTCAAAGCCTGCGCAAAGATTACCATCATGTCAACTGGGTGCAGTTTGGGCATGTGGTTGACATCCTGTCATCGATGAAAATCCGCCGCTTGATACCGTAGAAGACATCGACCGGGCACTGGAAGGACTCCACCAGGCCATATCCGTGGCTGACGAGACGTGTGCTCGACAAGTTCCTGTAAGGGGTAAGTTTGTTGCTACTGATTCCCACACCCAATTACTGATTCGGTTGAGAAATGTTCGTAGACGCCAGTTTCAGAGAACTGGAGATCTAAGCAAAAAACGTGAAATGGCCGATCTGAACAGGCACTTCGCACACGCACTTCAAAATGAAAGTTTCGGGCGTGTTGTTCAGAACTTGGATGACCGCTCCCGTCCATTCTGCAAGGTAGCCAAGGTGCTGAAAACTCATCCCAAACCCGTTCCACCTCTCAGAGTCGGAAATGATGACAATCGGCTCAAAATCACCCGACAGGAGAAAGCAAATGCGATCGGCAAGCATGTCGCTTCATCGCATTTGCTTGGCTCGACTATCCAAAGTCCACTCGATGATCAGGTTGCGCAATGCGTTCAAACCCTAGATGCCTCCCCTTGTGTCGTGCCTCCGGCGGATATGATAACAGTAGAACAGATTTGCTCAGCGCTGAAATGCACCAAGAACATGAAGGCTCCCGGGTTTGACGGTATATTCAACTTGATCTTGAAGAGACTCAGCATGAAAGTGCAGGCTCTTCTAACCGCTATCTTCAACAGATGCTTGGAACTGCACTACTTTCCAAGCATCTGGAAAGTAGCAAAAATCATACCAATCCGCAAACCTGGTAAGGATCCAACATTGTCTTCAAGCTCTTCAAGCTACAGACCAATCAGCCTCCTTTCAGCGCTGAGCAAATTGTTCGAGAAACTCATTCTCAATCGTTTGCTCAAGTTTGACGAGGAAAATAACATTCTCCTTCCGGAACAGTTTGGGTTCAGAAAGGGGCACTCCACCAATCACCAGCTAGTACGGGTGATGAATAACATCCGAAGTAACAAAGCTGTATCTAAGTCCACAGCCATGGCCTTGTTAGACGTTGAAAAGGCGTTTGACAATGTTTGGCATGACGGACTTGTGTACAAGCTTTGTAGCTTCAACTTCCGATTACATCTGGTTAAAATCACCCGTAACTACCTCCAGCAAAGGTCGTTTAAGGTATCGTTGAATGGTTGTCTTTCAGACACATTTTCCATCCCAGCAGCAGTCCCGCAAGGCAGTCTGCTGGGCCCCTTGCTTTACAGCATTTATACTTCCGACATTCCTCCCCTCGGTGACGGTTGCGTGTTTTTCCTATTCGCAGATGATACCGCAATAGCCGTCAAATGAAGGATGCCTCGCGAAATAACGAACAAACTTCAACGATGCCTTAACGCCTTTGCTGATTATGCCACCACGTGGAAAATCAAAATCAATGCCTCCAAAACACAAGCGATCATGTTCCTCCATCGGCAATCGCCCAAACTGAAACCGGCTCCATCTTGTACTGTAATCATGGATGGCACAAGGGTTGAGTGGTCCACCGAAGTAACCTATCTCGGGATGTTGTTCGATGAAAAGCTCCTCTTCCGTTCGCATGTAGAGAAAACTGTAGTGAAGTGTTAGTGAAGTGGTTAGGTGTCTGTATCCGCTGATTTGCCGCAGATCCCGCCTCTCAAGGGTGAACAAACTGGCTGTCTACAAACAAATCATAGTGCCTGCTATCCTCTACGCAGCTCCGGTGTGGGAATCATGTGCACATACTCACAGGAACAAAATCCAAGTCGCTCAGAATAGAGTGCTGAGGATGGTACTTGATCGTCCTTTCGACACTAGAATAACAAATTTACACGAAGAGGCAGGCATTGCCAAAATAGATTCCAGAATTAACGAAATTAACACTAAATTTGCACAAAAATGTATTTTATCAGAACATGCTTTGATAAGCAATTTGTATATAGTAGATTAGGTGTATATACTGCCGCTCTTCGCATGTCGGTCCTAAAGCAATTTTTATCAAAACTGAGTTTTACAATGCAAATGGTAGCTGATCACCCATATTTTCATAATACTCGATGAACTCATAAACTTTGTTCTGAAAAAGTTTGGAAAGACAGCCAAATTGGTTGTCTTATCACATAAGAAGCAATGGTACGAATCAAGCTTAAAATGCGATTTTCTCGGCTTACTGATTTTTGCCATGGGACCGACATGCAAAGAGCGGCAGTATAGTAGTTGTAGGTTAGTTGTAGTAGTAGTCATAAGTAGTTTTCTTTTTCAATTTAAAACAAACCAATCTCACCAAGGTGGTCATTCTCTAAAACAGGCCTGATTGGACTAGGAACTGTAATTAATAATAATTGAAATTCAAAAGAACTAAAGTTGAAAAGATGCATCTGTGTCACTTGATAAGTTATACAAATTCAAGAAATACAGATCATTTAAAGTCAAAAAAGTTTTCTTCGTCATTTGCTTTCGAGCAACGGACGGATAAGCCAACAATTCAAAAACGGAAAGAGTTAAGATTTAAATGAAAAACATATTTTTTCCGGCCACTAGCGGTCCTACGTCAAGTTTCCGTTCGTGCCCCTAGGCACAGACCCTTCTACTTTTTCATATGCAGAATCTCGCCCAAAATATGGCGTGTGCGCTCAGTACTTATCTTTGCGGTATCTGCTAGCTCGCGTACCTTCACTTTCCGGTCAGCCGCTGCGGACTTGATCGGTAGTGGAGTTGCGGCCACCACGGAACTCTCGAAACCAATATTTGACGGTGTAATCTGACGTGTAAATATGTACAGTGATAAAACTTTTTAAAAACTGCCACTCTGCTGAGTCGAATTTTTTTTTTTTTTTCCTTTGGTTTGTTTTTTCCGTCGATCTTGTTTTCCGTGCTGAGCACCAATGCTACCGACGTGCCAGGAAGGCAGCTCCCACACCTGGACCCTACCTATCGACCCATCAACTCATGAACCGGGGACCAACGGCTTTACTTCCCATCCGAAGGAAGGCGTGATCAGAGATGTTATGCCTCAAGAACATCCCGGCGGCGCCGACTGGTATTGAACCCAGACCTGCTGGGGTGAGAGGTAATCACGCTTACCACTACACCACCGGCGCCGTTGAGTCGATATTTTGTCCCACCGAAAGTTTGTTTTGAGCACTATCCAGAAAATTGTTCTACCTAGCTAAGAATGACTGCGTGAGAGGAACTGTAGACCTTTTGAATTAGGGAGCCCAAGGGTTTTTTTTTTTGCTTGAAACAAAAAAACCGAAAATGAACCAAATATTAAGAGATTCCACCAAAAACAAGAGTCTCTCTCAGGGCTAAACATTACATTTAGGGAGTCTACAATTAGCACCCCGATTAAAACCAGTCACTTCCCATTATGAGTCGATTTCTTTTATGGTGTAATAATAATTTACGAATAGAGTTGAAGAAAATTTATTCACTTGTAAAAATATAAGCGGCTTCCTATAAACTAAACGAACAGTTCACAGTTCCGAATTGATGCATACGCCCACCGCAATTTGGAGCACACTGAGAAAAATCCATCGCTTCTTATTACTTGAAACCTACACAAATAATGAACCTATTTTCATTTAGGAGGAACTATCAATTCGTCACTCTAAGGAAACATGCATTAAGTACGTCAACCCCCCTTCCCTCTTTCGTCACGTTTTTCCTATTGCTTTACAAACATTTGTTAACCCCCATCCATCCCCCTTGGAGCGTGACGTACTTAAAGGAAGCTCCTTAATAGCTTTCCCACTTTCATCTTTTGCTACACTGTTGAATCGCGAAATCTACTGAAATCTTGCAAACATGTTTAAAATCAAATCAAAAAATGAAAAACGCATCAGCCACGAATACCAACAGCAATCATCGGATTACACATTCCGCCGTTAGCAATGAAAAGGGTGTTTATTTTCACGAGATGTGGTAATTGTAGGAAACATTTAATACGAAAAAAATATATATTGACTGTTATCCAAGCGTATTAGGTTATTGTTATGAACAAGAATTTTCGCTGTTTCCTTCCCGGCATTTTTCTTGCACAAGTGTGTGTGTTTATAATGGATGGAAGGTTAGCTTTTTCTAGTGGTTCGATCCAATCCGTGTTGACTTTTGTTCGACAGGAAACTAAAATTTAACCTTAAACAATTAGGAAACTTAAAACTAGGACGTTCGTGAATAAAACTCAAGATCAGTATTTTCAGTGTAGTAATTCTCACTCTCATTACGTGTGTGTGTGTGTGTGTGTGTGTGTGTGTGTGTGTGTGTGTGTGTTTGTTGGATGGGATGTGGATTAGTTGCCCTTTTTTCTTAAGAAGTAAGAATTTATTTCAGAACAGATTAAAGAGAAACACAACACAGATCAACGACAGGATGGTTAGAACGACAGAGATGATAACGATAAACGAAATGACCGATCGGCGAGTGACTCGGATCGGAGAACCCTCGCCGGTCGTGGCAGATTCGAGGTCCTGGCCGACGACGGCGACGAGGGTTACTTACGGTTCATTTTGTTTTGGGAAGGATAGAGAAAAAAGAAGCAGAAATGAAAAGAGAATAAAAGCAAACGTGAGTAACTAAAAGGCAAATTACAATAAATAAAGCGACTAAAATGATCTCATTTCAAGTGCCTCCGGTAGACGGCCAAAAAGGCACTCAAAATTGTCGTAATATTTTAACCATTATAAATATATAGAATTGCCTTCGATGCGTTGAAAAATACACTAAACCAAGCGCATCGGAGCCAGAAAAGAAAACTTTGATTTCACATCGGATCGTAACGCGAACCCCCTTCGGTAGTGATTATGGATTCAATTCTAGACTTCGTCTGCTTGATTAGAATCGGTACCTGCTGTCGGTTGACTGCTGTCGGCTTCGGCCCCATTCTTTCGATCGACCTCATCCAGCTCTTCCACCTCCATGCGCTGCTTCTCCAATGATTCATCACTTGTCCTGCTGTTTTCCAATGATTTCGACGCATCGTTATCACCGTCGTCTTCGTCTTCTTCCTCGATCAGCTTCCGGGCCAATTTGATCGCCTCGAACTCGTTATAGTGAGCCTTCCGGCGCCGTTCGAATTCCAACTTGTGCTGCTTTTGTTCATCATTCAGCTGTTCGTCATCTTCGTCGGACGATTCCTCATCAGTGTTGGAATCACTCTTCGCATTAGCAGCCACTCGAAGTCTGCAAAAGAAATTAGCACTCGTTACTGAAATACCGATCATATCACCTGACTGTCTGTTGACTGTGACCGCTTTTTTATATTTTCCTTTGCCATAAGTATGTACTTTGATGTTTCTTTAAACCAGCGGAGCACAATCTTGCTTATTCGCTAGTAGCTAATAAGCGAAGCATTGAAACATTTAGCGATCACTTAGCATCTCTAAATTTAGATCTCAAATTCGTTAATTTTCATCAGATATAATTTGCAAAAGAGCATTTCCAGGCCAAATAGCAACGAAAAATTGAATTTCTGACTTGACCTTTTCCGTTTTTCAGGAAACTTCGGTCACTTTGAATATCGCAAACTACTTTGTCTCAGACGTCATTTCGATTGGAAGTGACGTTTTCGTTCGTTGAAAAATCTCGAATACGCCATTTTGAAGTTTTTTGCAAGATTCTAAATGGCCAAAATTTAGCAAAAATGTGAATGATTGACCATAACAAAAACTTATGCAAAGTTTCCTGCAAATCGGAGAAGGTCGCATCGGATCGATTCGTCATTTGTTGTGGAACTGCTCAAAATAAGATTAATAATCAACCTCAAATGAATACATAATTCTTCACGTAATTGTATTATTTGCATGAATACAATCGAAATTAAATGGACGTTTTAAAATCATTATTTGTGTACACTCAATTCAGCTTTTACGCGATTCGGATTTTTTTTTTATTTTGCATTTTGGTACAGCATTTTTTAAACCATTAAATTTGGTTGCAAACTGAGATCACACGATCAAAAAACTGTTAACTTCTATGAAGCCCGTCAGTCGAAATTCCACCAATCCACCCCTAAAAAAATCAAATACAAACAATTGTAGTCCAAATGTATGCCCCTTGACTTCCCTTCGCTTCCCAACCCTCGAGACCACTAAGCGCACCCAATCGTAAACTGTGACCGAAATATAACAAAAATACCAACCTAATCTAGAACAAAACATAAATTCCACCCAGCCCTATCTCTCCACCAATAACAGCAAAAGGGTCAGCCGAGGAAACGTATTTGACCTTTAAAAAAAATAATAATAATGCTAACGGAGTGAAGCAGCTCGAGCCGTAACCGTACACAATCAAGCTGAATTATTATTATGACAAAAGCGCGAGACATGCAAACAGCAACTCATTTCCATAAAAATTTACGTCAGCCGGAGCGGTAGCCGGTAATGATCACACTCAAAGACAATAAACCGCTAGGTACTTAGCTGGCTAGTTATTTATAAAGTAAATATTAAACATATAATTATACTCACTTCTCCGCCAGCAGCTCGGCGTCCAGCTGATCGAGGTCCTCCGGTTCCACGTAGTTGTAGGGCGTCTTCGGTTCGTCCACCTTCATGTGGCCATAGTCCTTGTCCGGTGGGTGGTAGGTCTGCAGCACGTTCAGCTCATCGAACTTTGCACTTTTCCGATGACTACTGAAACGAAACAAAATCGCCTTAGTATCAACATCTCGAATTACACCGAGTGACCGAAAACCTACACCGCCGAAGCTGCGGCCACCGTCGCATGTTTGTCGAAACTGCTGGACGACTTTAGGATACCCTTGCAGGGCTTTTTCGCATCCGGCGAGTCCGCGTTGAGGGACATCTTACGTACTCTCGATTCCGCACTAATTTTGACGAATTTCCACTCGAACGATTCACTGGAAAGGAACAACAACACAGTCATTCAACTTTCCACGAAAAGCAGCTAAATCCCATGATTCAATCACATCCGGATGGCAGTCAGCAAAACTAATTAACCAGACAGCAGCTTTGTGTTGCTCTAGCTACATGCATCATCATCGGGAAAATAAACAAAGCGAACGCACTCAATGGGCTTTGTTTTCCTCCCACCCTCTGTGTCACAAAAGTCCTTGCGGTATTTACACGATTAGCACATTCTTTCTATATTCCCCCTTACGTTTTCCATACGGGAAAGGCGATTGACATTTCCGTTTTACCACCAACCCCGTTCCGACCCCGACCGTTGCACCCAGCAAAATTAAAATTCTTACCAAAGAAAACCGTATCAATGTCGGCGTTCTTTCCTGGATCTTGTTCCGGTACGCTAGGTACTCTGGAATTCAGGAACCTCTTCTTCTTAGTCACACCAAACTGCAACTCTTTCCCGGATCCGAATCAAATCTTCACTGCGAACCGCACTCTTCCTTTCGTCGTTGTCACTTGATTGTAATCTTGAGATTTACTACACAAGGAAACGAGTTTCGCACAGAGCAACAATCCCAACTGGTCCCGGACAGCTTTGTGGAAATTTTCCGAGGAAGATTATTATTGAGCTTTCTCCACTTACTGATTCTAGATTAAATCTAATTTCTGATAGATACAAGTTGTGTCTGGTGATGATGCCTGCCTTCTTACTTTTTTTTTGCAAAGTCGGTGATTTTTTCCACCGAAAGTCGATATATTTGACAGTTCTGGCGACAGTTGGGGCTAACGTAGCTCGCAGAGAAGGTTTTGGAAGGCCAGTCAAATATTACGTAGCGCGCTAAGGGGTAGCTCAGTTTATGTTACAAACTGTTACGTTTTAATGGAGAAAACAACTATTTTGAATGGTACACTGAGGCAAATAAACTATTTCATAAGGCTCGACTTACGAACGACACATATGAATTTCAAAAGCGTGACTTTTGCATGATTTTCGTCTAATATGAGGCAGCTCTTATACGCCTATAACCATTTAATTTTCCCAAGCGTTGAAAGACAAGTGGTCTACAGACAGGCCTTGTAATCTCAACGTCTAGGGTTTGGTTCCAATCTGCTTCGGTTTAATATTTTATGTCAACATTTTTTTTTTTATCCATTTAATTTATTTGTAAGGCTCAACCACAGACAAACAGACGTAGCTCTTCATTGTGTATCTTCGTTCACGCATTTAACGGTTGATTTGAATATTATCAGTTCCGCGAACTACTCGCCGCAGCGCTGGCATCGGATCACTTTGACGTTTCTATACATTCTATAGAACTTTTATGCAATATTGTTTGCGAGTTAGCGAACAAGCTTGTTTTCCGCGAGAAGCCTGAAAGATGTCGCTACTGAGGTCATATGTTTTGAGATACTATGTTTTCAAGAAAAACTTTCTCAAAGAGTTACGTCTGTTTGTCTGTGGCTCAACTGTTAATTAAAACTCTACGGATCCAAAAGTCAAGAGAATGAATAATAACAATTCATTTGAATTATTAAAACCAGGGGGTAAGTCACTCTGCCACCTTGTGTCCGTGCTTATTGTGTTTCTTCGGTGTTTTTGGGTGTCAGAAGGTGTTTCAGCGTGTTAACATAGTTGTCAAAACGTTGAGTGAAAAATAAAGTTTTCTGGCAACCACTGCATCTATCACAGCTGATTCCAATGCGATGTGTTTGCTGTTGATTGGAGAAAGGATAACAATAAACAATAAATTTTCAGACTCCTCCTGCCGAACGTGCTGCGATACGGATGAACGTGGACCAAGCCAGAGAACAACACACACTGGATTTGCACGCGGGAATACCGTGGTAAACGGAACAGCTGACTGTGTTTGGACGGGACAAAAACGTATACTTCAAAATATTGGAAGAAGGTAGGATAGGAGCGTCTCGAGAAGGGTAGTGAACCTGGTAGTGAATGTCACTGAGATTTTCTTTTTTTAGAACACAGACGCCGCTTTATTATCGCGTGCAAAAGGCAGCATTCGAGGGTTTGAATCGTTTAGTGGTTTGTTAAACGAACGGAGTGGCATCGACGGAGGGGAGAATTGTCTTCATGACTACTAACTACCTGGAGACGTTAGATCCTGCTTTGATATGACCGGGCCGTCAAAGAATACATCGGATATTGCAGCCGACAACCCATTACCGGCGGAATGGGTCGGAACGAGTGGTGACCTCCTCGTGAGAATACATGGAGCAAGGATCGATGCGAATATGATCGGGAGGATTCCAACTATGCCACCCTCGAAGCACGCATTTGGTCGTTTGATGTCTTAATATACTTAGTGAACGAGAACCGGTGCATATTTCATAGTAGTTCACGAATACGGAATGGATTTTTTTTCCAAGTAGCGCTAGTTCTGGCATACACACAAAATATACATAACCAGCTTTTTCTTCGTAACTGTCTTGATAGCCATATATGAACTTGTTGAGTGGCATAACGGGAAGAACAAAGCATATTCTGAATAATCCGATGAAATAGCCCACATCTGCTCAGCAACCATTCGATCAACTTTCATTATCGTGCCCCTTAGACTCGTCCTGCAAAAATTAACCGCCGGCTGTAGGCCGGATCTCTCTGATTTGGTAGTGCGTATATGGAATGACTACCAAATTAGAAAGGCATATCTTTCTACAGCTATCGGTCAATCATTGACTGGATGATTATTATGCGCTCATTTCTTCATATAGTTACGGATAATTTAGCTCATTAGAGGCTGAAATGGTCTGCTATTATTATGTTGAGCTTGACGTTGAATCATCATCCCCAATTGTGGGAGTCATCATTGCAGCAATAGAGACCCTAAAGGTGATGTAAGGCATTTCGAGTATCCATATCGGAAAAACGGAACATTTCACTTTTAAAGCATTTTTGTGTTTAGGCTACCAAGTGCTTTAAAAAATAACTATTGCATCAATGTGGATGAGTGATGAGATCTTGAAAACAATCAAAATAAATTATAAATTGTCCACACGCCTAGGCAGACCTGATTACTTACAAATGTCCTTCGGGCAAGTTCCACTAAAGTGTGTCAACTGGATAATGGTAGCCCCATCTTCGTGCGCTTCCACGGAGGACAGTTTCATCAGCGACACGCCACCTCCACCGGAATTCTGCGATGCACCACCCAATGGAACATTCGTCAAAAAATATAGCACGTGCCATTTGACCACAGTGGTCCTTTCGCTTCTCTTCCCTCGAGCCTTCCTTTACTCCGAAAATCTCCTTCTCAACGTACCCCTGCCTATGACCAACCCATTGGCCTCTATCATCTGTTTGCCGAACTTTAACCATTGATGGCCCCTTTCATCTCGCTTTAAATTAATACTCTCGATCGGCTTACCCAGACAATAAATCCCTCTGAAAACGGCGCACAGCCGGCAGAAACACTGCAGAATCTCCCCGCATCCGTACATCGGAAACAGAAACGGGCTGTTTCCGTATCGATCCAAACTAAGCAGAAACTTCTTCACCCCTTCCAACCCGTCCCGGCAGCTAGTGTGGTCATTCCCCATGGCGATTGTGAACAACAAGTAATGGATCAAATTCGAGGTCAACTTTTGTTTCTTCAAATACTCCAGGAACGTCTTTCCCTCGACTTCCGCTGCCTGATGCTCGCTCCCTTCTCCTTCCCCTTCACAACTTGCACAACTCTGCAGAAACTTCATCAACAGTCGCTTGTCCACCACATTCACGTCCCGACTTGTAAACACATCCATTCCAGATCGTCGCAACTCGGTCCACAGCTCGAAATTCCGCATACCGACCCTGATACCGACAGATGTTCGACGAAATCAGGAGTCCGTGTCCCGATCAGATTTCTGTGGAATCCTACCGATTGCTGGAGGGTGATCTCTACTTAAGAAAAATGCACAAAAACTAAAAAGAGCATCATAGGAATGTAAACATTCTTGGCTCTAGGCAGTGCTGCCAAAAAAGATTGAAAAATTGTTCTCATGGTGATTAATGGGTGTTTGAGTGTGTCGAAGAGTGTTTTTGATGTGTTTAGCACAAGGTGGCAGAGTGACTTACCCCCTGATTAAAACTAATCTGATCCGGTGCCCGAACGTGAAGAGCTGGGACGTAAGGTCTTCCTGAGCGGTGAACTATCATTGGCATACTTCTGTTACATTCAAAGTGTTTTTATGTTACTTCATACGCGAAGTTAGCGATTTTCAGAGTTGGTTGGAAATGCTAACATGAAGCTTTAGTGTGATAATTTATTAGCTAGAGAATGATCTTTAGAAGAGAGTAGGTGGATAGTTATTATTATTATTATTTAGCTTTATTTAGGAGGCTTTCAGTCTTAGGCTGGTTCGCCTCCAATAGGTGGATAGTTCCGTTAGAGTACGGCAGTATGAAATTTGAATAGAACTTGAAAATGAGCGAAGGGCCATTAATGCGACAGTTTTTAAAGTTATAGTACGTTCAGACTACAGAGTTATAACATGTTATAGTGCTATCTTGATGATGGTTTCTGTGTTGCAATTATTTGACAACCGTTATAACATGTTATAACTCTCCAGTCTGAACAAGACATTAGACGCACATCTTTTGCCTAACCCGTACGATGTACGCGGAGACTTGAAGTATGTCTCCAAGTCTACAGGCTTACATACTTCAAGTCTCCGCGTACATCGTACGGGTTAGGCAAAAGATGTGCGTCTAACTTTAAAAACTGTCGCATTAATGGCCCTTCGCTCATTTTCAACTTCTATTCAATTTTCATACTGCCGTTCTCTAACGGAGCTATCCACCTACTCTCTTCTAAAGATCATTCTCTAGCTAATAAACTATCACACATGTTAGCATTTCCAACGATCAAAATTTCTGATTTATACACCATGTTAAGTTGCTTAAATACAACTAAATCATAATGTTTTCTAATGTTTGACATCAGGCATACATTTGATTTCGATGCTGATGTAGACATCAAAATCAAACGTTGGGCTAATGTAAATTTCTATTCGGAAGAGGTGGACAGAGCCAACCCCTATGTCAATCATACAAGGTCTGGAACAACAACAGCTTGCTGGTGTTAGAAGCAAAAATGTTGTAAACATTGCTGAACAAGCGAATGACGATGTCACGGCAGCACAACATTCCATACTGCGAATGGCAGACGTGTCGTCACAGAAAACAGCTGTTTCGTGTAAAAAGATAAACATTGCGATGAAATACGAACACCACTAAACATTTCCACATTTCACTAATACCAATAAGCCGGTTGGGCCAGACCTTGTATAATTGACATCGAGCCAACCCTACACGTTGACCTTTCGATTGCCAAGCGCTTTAAGGCAGGGAAAAACTCTCACGCTATGCACAGCCACCTAGCGGAGCTACTCAGAACATAGTATGCCAATTTTCAACACCGCTTCATGGACGGCTCCAAGGCTGCGGGAAAAGTAGGATACGGAGTAGCAGATACGTTCAACAGTTTATTCTTTCGACTTCCCGATCAATGCTCCATCTACTCGGTGGAAGCCGCGGCCATCTACTTAGCCATTACTACGCCCTCCGATAAACCCATTTGCGTTCTAACAGATTCTGCCAGCGTTTTATATGCCTTGAATTCAGCAACATCAAAACATCCCTGGATCCAAGGAATACAAAAGACCGCACCGCCGAACACCTCATTTGTCTGGGTACCCGGCCATTGTGGTATACGTGGTAACTGCGAAGCGGACCATCTCGCCGCCACTGGGCGCACCGGCCGGATGACTACCACATCTGTTCCCAGTTCAGACATAAAAACATGGGTGAAAAAAACCTTTCGAGACGCCTGGTACCAAGTGGGGGTTACAAAAAGGGGACCTTTCTTAAGGAAAATAAAGGACGACAGCTTCAAATGGAAGGACACTACGACTCTACGACAGGTCCTATCTTGGCTCCGATCTGGACACACCCGAGTAACCCATAATATGGGCAGCGCTACATCTTTTCAGAAGTGCTGCGACGCCTGCAACACTATAATGACTGTCGAACACCTGATCGTCAACTGGCCTTGCTTCCAGAACATCCGGGCGAGCATCCGGGTTCACAACGGAATCCCGGACAACATACGCAATGCCCTGACTAACAACCCATCCACGGAAGCTGCTCCAATAACCTCTCAAAGACAACAACGACCACTGCCATCCCTTTTATGACGCGCCAATCACGTTGAACAACCACGAAACACAAACATTAACCGACTCTGTAAAAACCACTATGTACCAAGGGAACACCCTTAGCACACCTATATCCAGGAGAACCCCCTCAGGGTTCACCGAAAAATTCTAAACTACGTTACTATAGGGTTTAATGTATTATTTGGGACTTTTAGGACACTCGGATCTAAATAAACTGCACGCGTACATAGCAACAAAAAATGTAATATCGATCAATGTAATTCGAGCTGATGTATGAAATAATGATGTAATAGCAAAAAGCAGATACAATATTACATCAATGGATGTAATTTAGTTCGCAAAATCGATGTACATCGTACAACGTTATATTACACAACCGATGGATTGACCTGGTTGCAGCAGTTTGGGTGTAATATTCAACAACTTTTTTTTTTATGTGTATAGTTTGGTAGTTGAAATAAAACTGAACTGGTTTATTTAATCCGTGGGGTTTATATAGGGATTTCTAACAATACATGAGTATCTTTCAGTGCATATTTACTAGTGTTGGTTCAGTACCTCTTGATCGTTTAACGAATCGTTCAGTGGATTCAGAGACTGAGTCTTATTGGCACGCTAAATATAATTTATTCAAACACTACATAGGGGAGTCCCCTTCAGGGGCTTTCGGAGATGAACCAGCATATGGCTTAAAATCTCCTAAATAAAGAAAAAAAAAGTAGATTTATGGAATTCTTAAATCCACTTGCCTCAGTGTAATGGTTCCTATTATATGTTAGGTTCACTTTCAAAGAACCATAATACATCAGGTCAAAACTTTATCACACAAACGTTCATGTAAAGTTCCATAACAATTTCAGTTAATGTTTCAGGGATTATAAACAATGTTTAGCCATTTTCGGTAAGGTCACGTTATGGATCGCGTTTATGCGGGTTTATCGTCTGGCGAAAGCAACAGATCAACACAAGATTCTGACAGACAGATTTTAGCAAACGTTCAAACTTTTACTTATAAGGGCTTTACGGAGTGGGGGTGCGAAAATGGCATTTTTGTCGTGTGTGAACGGGCCTAAGCGGATATATTTTGTCTCAGAGCCGCTGCAAACAAACCGGCGTGCTTCACTTCATCTGATGCATGATGTATTTCAAAACAAAAATATGTCATTTTATTTTGCAAACCAAAACATCTTTACGTCTCGTGCGGAACGAATTCGTTTGTCTAACTGTAATAATTAGTTTTGTTAAGATGTTAAGCAACTATTTACTGAATCAACAGAAAATCATTCTTATTAAAGGTTAGTTTTGATATACAAATTGCGGATTTAATTCTTTATACGCTAAATTCTGCTCTTACGCGATTTTGATTGTTTTCAATTTTGCCCTCATGCAGGATACACGGCCAAATGAGATCAACCCAAATTTGAGTTCTGTAACATTTTTATTGCCACCTTATTTTGCTTCGAGTTTTTTATGATTTTTTGAAACAAGTTGCATTAAATTGGATTTGCAAATTGAGATCACACGATCAAAAATAAAGGCGAGAAAAAAAAACAGAATTGACAAACTAGCTTCTAACGTATATTTTATAAAACAATTATTTCCCTTGACCTGATAAAAGGTACAACCAACAGCGTATCGTAAACTAAATCAATAAAAAAATTACAGACCAGCTCGGAATCGAAACCACCGCTCAGAAGATAGTCACCATATGGTTGCACGATGGCAAAGGACCGGATGCCGTTCCGAAGCCGGTCGAATCCTTAAATGAACAGGAACAGTACCTTTTTGCTCGGATATCCAAACTGGCTCGCATCAAAAATCCACCGGAATTGTTCAAATTCGTACAACGTTGCAAACGGAACGATCTGGTCCAGTACCTATTCCTGTGGGCCACGGAAAAAAACATTTCCCAGAGCTTCCTGCTGCCGTACTTGGAACATCAAAGCGAACTGATTGTGACACTGGAAGACGAGCGACATCTTTCGATTTTGGTTAAAAAATCTGGCGGTTCGGTCAGCAACAAGCGCTACCAATACCAACTGCAGGAGGGCACCTTCTCGACGAAGGAGTTGAAGAAATCCGATCGGGCCATGGTGACTTCCGAGGTAGAGTCGCCCAGCATTGATCCTGCCTCGTTAGGAACGTTCAAAATCGGTGATCTGAACAAAGAGGAGCAGCAAGCGAAGAAAGCTCTTACGCTACCGTTTGAGTTGTTCGTCTCAATGGCATTATGTTTCGGTGTAACGGCGTTTAAATGGGGATTTTTTTTTTGCAGCTTCAAAGCCACTGCCGAAGGAGGACGGGTCCTTTACCATCCGGATGCGCAGGACGATCTGGACGAAGAAGACCCGGACGATGACTTGTTGATATGAATTGAATTGATTGAAACGATCCATTGGTTGTTATCGAAAATACATTATTGTACAGCTTTATTAACGAGGCGATTTATGGTTTACAGTAAATTATTGCTGACAAATGATATTCAGAAACAATTCCGCTTTTGACTTAACTGGAGTGATTTTAGAAAAATAAAGCGTAAATTCAGTGCCAACATTTCAAAGGGGCGTAATTGCATTTGTAAACAATGGCTTTAGCCGTCGATTTCTCACGAATAAAAGCTCACTCATGAAAAATAATGACACCAGCAGGTAGAGGAATGTCTTCTCTACCAGCTAGCATTGTTATTTTGGAGAGGTAAGATTTCATTCGCTAGAAATTGACGGCTAAAGTCATTGTTTACAAAAGCAATTACGCCCCTTTGAAATGGTGGCACTAAATTGTTCTTTTTGTAAAATGAGTACGGACTGAAATGCAACGGCTTCGATACTTTTCGATATAGGTAGGGGAAAGGGGTCTAATGTTGGCCTATGGATCTAAGATTGGGCCTATCGCTGAAAATCTGCTATTTATCACTCCGCGTCATTGAAACGGTACTAATGGATATTTTGGCCCGCTATTGAAAATTTATTCGGTTGCTGAATTTATATATGGGCCAAAATTATGGGCATTTGGGCCGACATTAGATCCATTTCCCCTATATAATGCATTTGTAATACTTCTTCTGCCTTTCCTTAAATTTAGATTTCGAGATTTTCATTCAAACGATATGATTATTTACAAGAATCGTTATAGTTTAAATTTTTGAATAAAAAATTTATATCTTTCTAGAGATATTTTTGTTAGTAAGAAAAAATGGAAATCGTTCTCTCTTTGTAATTCTTAGAAGTTTCTTTTTTTTTTGGTATAACATTTTATCACTCTGCGAGATCTTATCGACTAATAGCTCTATCTATAAAACATTTTCTTCTTTCCTTGCTTCCTTCCTTCCTTGAAACATGAGTAGATAGCTTCTTCGTTGATACTAAAATAACACTTTAACCGTATTTTAAAAACATTAAAATAATTAAACAAACCCGGTTATCTATGAAGTGGATTTAAAAATTGAGTTTAACTCTCTAGATAAGCTTGAGAACCAATTTTTACCACAATTGCAATGCAAACATAAAAGAAGGTCATTCAAAAAACGGATTAAAATTGTTAAGGAAGTTCTCAATATTGATGTACGTGATGGATTGTTTAGCTGCTTTCTTTGCTCGAGGCTGGCTTCGAAATCCTCAGGATTAGCAGGACTCCCTGCAGCGACATTTTTGGAATTGATCACATTGACTTAATTAGAAATGCTAAGAAAGTACCTAAGCTCCATGGATGATTGCAACTGAAGTATCAAATCGGTTCGAGCTCATCGTAAAAAAAAACAGATGGCACTAACACAATTTCTTTTTGTTCCTCATATTCTTCCTACACTGATAACACAAAACAGACAAAAATCATGCGTAACAGAAGAAACTTTCTACCGATAAAAACTAAATGCACACTTCTCACAGAAAACCCATTCCCACGGGATGCCTACCGGCCACTGCGTAGATGTCGCTCTTTGGATCAGGCGCGTAACTGCTCCAACTTGTGCCCCGGCATTCCGCCAATCCCTCAGGTCGAGCCTCTGGCATCCCCTGTGCCGTTCTCCCCACCCAACAAGTTTCCTTAATGTTAAAAAATTGCTGCACTAACCTATCTAGCTGCTCCCGTTCTTGCAGTTGTTGCTCTTTGGTTGTCTGATTTGCATCCGCAACATCTACCGCCCCGATGAGTGTACTTTTGATAACCAAGAAACGGGTGACCCCCAAGAGGACCTTCTTGTGCACCAACTTGGCAGTCCAAATACCCGGCAGCAGAGGCAGTTTCAGATTCGCTGCCTTGGTGAAATGAACCAAGTTCTCCGGTGGACCGGAAGGGGTGTCCTCGATGGTGATTTCGTTGGTATCGGCCAACTCTCCTCGGGGATCCAGCCACAGTACGGTCAACGGGTAACTTGTTGTGTTCTTTTCCACGCGTAATCCAGCCAAGCGGAAAATCAAGTTCAGCTCAGCGTTGTCATCGATGACACGTTGGAAATTGCGAGAGACCTGTTCCTTCTGATCGAAATCGGTACTGACCTCCAGTTGTGTTATCCGGCGGCCAAGTGCGGCTGATTTCGATACTTGAGCGGAAAAGGTGGGCTGCGCACGGGTTTCCAAAAGTGCACTCTCGCCTTCCAGCATAGCCTCGTATAGGATCAAGAACCCCCGGTAGTGATCATGGTCTAGATGGTGATTCAGCTCTCGTATCCGAAATGGTTCCTGGAACTGACTTAACTTCGCTTTGGCGTTGATTCGCACGATGCTGTGAGCTACATTTAGCAGAGCTCCATCAACGGACATAGCTTTGTCCTCATAGTGGAAGAAATTTTGCCAGTACGAATGCAGATTTGGGTAGTCTGCCGGGTACGGGCCATTTACCCATTCCTCCAGCTGCAGGATCACTTCCTGGTTGATGATGGGCTCGAACTTTCTGGCAAAATAGAACTGCTTGGCTTCAGTTCCCTGCAGTTTGGTCCAATCTTCCGGTTTGAAATCGTTCGGACTGCACCCACACCAATCCACAATCTGTTTGTACTGACACTTGCAGCCCAGCCTCCGCTTCCAGTTGGTAACGTGTAAATTATTGTCCACGTACGTATTGCAAAACTCGGAATTGCGCAGAACCGTGTGGAAAAACGACTCCGCTGGCAGTATTGTTTGTCTAAAAATAACCAACAATCCGGAAACGAGTGGATCCTCATTTCTGCCCTCCGTCACATATCGTGCAAAATCTCGCGACAAGCATATCCAGTCGCTGCCCCCGTCGATCTGAATCCCCGAGGGCAGTACTCGATCGCCTATGCGCCACATATGATTATCACACTCGACGAACGTCCGATCTAGGCCCTGCTTTTGAATGAACCGTTGCACTTCGCGACCGTGACTTCGCACAAAATTCTTCCCTCGATTTGCCCCCAGGAAACGAACTAACTTGTCCAAAGTTTTCACCGGGAAGTCACTCTCACTTAGATTGAGCACAAAGTCCCACTTCCAGTCAGGGGCTTCCTTCAGCAAGTACTCCATGCACCCCATAAGCATCTGCAGCAACGACGCACCGCCCCAGATTGTGGACCAACGATTGCGAGACACTCGAATGTTAGGGAAGTGTTGCTCCAGCTTGAGCAACTCTCGATAGAGGTATTCTTGGCGCTACAAAACAACGAAAGCAAAGTCAAATTTAGCTATTTTTTGGCAACATGAAAAGCAACTCACAGAATCGATATGTATAAAGTAATAGTGTCTAGGACTGTACAACGTTTTCAACAATCGGTTAACCTGCCTCAGGACTCGGCCGTTTAAAGTTAGCAAAAATACGATTCGCACAGGCTCTTGACCGGCTTTCATCGTTACCTCCGTCGTCTGTGGGCTGAATTCTGCAATGAAGTGTCGAATTTTGTTCAGCATTTTTAATCCTAAATGATAACAAGTAAAGCAGAATCTTACTTGCAATTCCGGTTTCGTAGACGTTTGCAGTGAAATATCCCCCGCAGGCCTGCTTCGGGTCTCCGGAACATTTCATATTGCAACTGGAATCTGGCAATTTAGCCGACGTCTTCGGTGGATCATCTCCGCAGAAACATTCGCTTCTGTAAATTTAAATTCTCAATCCATCACAAATCTCTCTACCCTCCCCCCAACCGAGTACTTACGAATATTGTACCCCAGCGTACAGAAACCCGGACTGCAAGCACAGCTGAATGCACCGCCTGGGCGTATTATTAGTCTTAAAATTCGTATAATACCCTGGCAGAATACGGAAGTTCTTCTCATCCTGAAAACAGCCCAACTCCCGATCGGGAACAAACTCCCCATTGGGACAAAAATTCGGCAACCTTCTCGGATAGAACGTCCCCTTCTGAATCTCGCAACCAATGTCCAGGATCTGTTTCTTGCACGCCTGACTCTTGGCCCTATGTACCGCCGATATAGTTTCCCTACTCCGGATATCACACGGCGGCACAAACTCCAACTCGTTCACATTCAGAAACGTCCTGCCCGAATCTTTTCGCACCTCCCGGCCATCCTTCTCGGGAACTTTCGCATGCTGCTGCTGCTGTTGCAGCTGATGTCCCTGCTCCAACTGATTACCTCCGGGTTCTTCATCATCCGCCGATAGGTTCGATCCGGCTACCTTTTTAACATACTTTTCGTACAATCGCTTGCTCAAGTCCCGTTCCTCGTTGCTCTCGGTGCCGGAAACGGGAATCTTCAACAATTTATAAGCGAGAAATATTTGCGCTCCCACAATCAACAGCCCAATCAGGAAGAACACTTTGTACCGACGGAACCATCGCAGGGCCAACGTTTGCAGCATTTCCGGTCACACTAGCAGGATCATCTGGAAGAACGATCGTCGTCGACACGTTGCGCTATCAGGTCATTGGAGCTGACGAAGGGAATACGTGTGGCGTGCAGGATTTCTGCTGACAGTGCTCTTCGTGGAAAGAAATTCGATTCCCAACTTTAGCCACACTCGTTTCGTCCACTGTTTGATTCGTTACGTTAGATTTGGGTGCGAAACGTTAAATCAGAGCTGTAAACGCAGCAAAATAACAAACAAAATACGCGCACTGAGAAATTCTTGAAAATTTTATTAAATAAGCAGACAGGATACAAAGAGGACGTGCAAAGATTCCACAAAATTTTAATTTTCTTTTTGCTGTTTTGTTTTGATTGCTTGTTTTGTCTGACGTTTCACGCGAGATAATTTATCAGTGTTGCCAGCATTACATTGGTCCTAAAATAGGGTGACGGATATTTTGGTCGTTTTATAGCGGCACAGTAAAGGCCCACGCACATTAGATCCGGATCGGACGCGTTGCCGCAAAGTGACAGCTAAATCTATTGTCTAACTGTGAAATTTACGTCAACACAACGCAAACGGATCTAATGTGAGTGGCTTTTAAAAATTTAGAGCACGCAGCTCACGAGCAGCCAGCGGCCGCTTTCTCTAATAAGGTTTTGCCACCGACAAACCGATACACACAAAAAACTATCGTTAGTAAAATTGAAAAATCCATTGGTAGAATTAAAAGTTATCGTTGGTTCTTTTTGGTAGAAAGTCTTTAGCTTTCAAAACAAAAATCAGCTAACTGTCAATTCAAAAGTAACTCGTTTTTTACTTTTAAAAGTTGAAACTTTCAAATCGAATTGTAGAACTGTCAACTTGACTGTCAATATAAAAACCTATTTTGTTAAATAGACTCATGAAAGGATTTACTTTAAAAGATGGGCAGTTTTATCGCAATGATTTATGCAGGTAAGCTTATTTCTAAAAAAAAATCAAGACGGATGGACGGACGGGTTTTGTTCTGCTGGTGTCCTGGCTGGTGTAAAATAATTGAGTCTCAGTAGCTATTTGCCAGTAAGAGCAAAGAGTAACATATTCGTCGTAGATGCAAAGCTACTGTTTATAAACATAACAATCGAATGCTTGATCGAATCTGAGTACTGCAAACTCAGCCGATTTTATTCTTCAAGTGAGCTAGAAAACATCTTGAAAATCTTCCGAAGTTTCAAATTGTTTTGCTGAAACAGCTCACGAAATTGTATATACATGCTGTCAAATGAATTCTTGGCTCCTCCTCCTGTGCTCCAGAAATAACGTATACATGGTGATGGGAGTGCAACTGCCCACAAAGCTCACATGACTCTTAAAAGTTTGATTACATTCTTGTTTCAGCAACCCAGTTTTGGCATTATTAATATCAAATAAAACCACTTTTTCGAGCATCACGCTCGATGATTTACATTATCCGGCTACTAAGGTTGATGTTTTGACAGTTTCATAATTATAATTCTTAATTTGTTTTCAGTAGGTGGCAACACCTTTACTTGTAGTTCAAACAGTAACTACCTACGTGACTTCTGAGCTCTTTTGAATGTTTGGCTCCCGTTTGACAGTTTGACTCGGCTCCCAGATGCCAAGCATTTTGAGTTAGTTCGCAGTACTCAGGATCGAATGTAAACAGTCATGGAAGTGGTGCCAGAAGTAATAGAAAATTCTGGTGGAAGTGTGTTTCACGCAGAAAAAAGTATCATCGAAATAAAAATATTTGAGGTAAAAATAAACGTAAACCAGGGGGTAAGTCACTCTACCACCTTGTGTTAACACCCACAAAAACACACTCCGACACACTCCAAACACCTTGCCACCCAGGCAGTCTCCACATAACAGATAGTTTTTCATCAATCCTGGCACCACTTCCAAGAATGTTTACATCCAGGATTCAAACGTACTTTATGTTCAAAGTCATGTGATATCAATGTTTAAAATAAAAATCATTATACGTTTATTTTAAAAATATTCGAGTTGAAAATAAACGTGAATATTTTTGTTTGATTTGACAGCTTTGTAAACAAAAATAAATATTTTTATTTTAAACATGATTTTAGAGTTTACCTTAAACGTATTTAATGTTAAGAAAAAATATATATTTATTTATTATTATCCTGATTATTATAAATCATCAATGCGCGATAAAATAAAACGTTCGTTTCCGATCAACCTGACACACTCAAGCTGGGAAGACAGTTGTAAACCAAATTCGATTCTTCCACAATGCAACGTTTTCGAGACATGGCATCAATGCTGGTACCCGGCGTTTGATGACTGTATAATGTCTCCACGTAGAACATCTCATCCAGGAGCCAGTCCTATCTTTCGTACAGGAATATAACTGATAGGAATTCTTCCAATCAGAGTATCACCAGCTCCATTGTCGCCGAGATTGTCGCTTCGTCCAGCTCTTGATCTAATCCCGTCACTACCAAAAACTTCTGCGCCTTTATTGTCTCCGCCAACCATTTCCGCCTGGCCAGCCCTAATAAACAAATACCATAAACGAACGATAACCCAAACAGTCGAACTTTTCCACAAATGGTTTGGATGATACCCCGAAAACGTCGTTAAGCAAAATAACCATACCATTTTTATTAGGGAGGTCCCACTGGAGAATGATTCCATTCTTATTCGTCACGTACAGAAACCGATCATCGTCAGTCAAACACAGACATGGTGACAAAAGCCGTCAAATACAATGGATTTTGATATTGTTGAAATAAGCATGCCTTTGAATTTAATTTAAACATAAATATTTTCGTTTTAAACATGTTTTCAATTTACTTTGAATAATTAATATGTTTAGAGTATAAACATTTATATTTTTGATATAAATGAACAAAATTCGTATCCGTGTTGGAGTGTGTCGAACTGTGTTTTTGGAGTGTTATACCCCTGGTTATACCCCGTTCACATTACAGTCTATATCACGTAATATAGGCTGTCTTGCAATGAGCATTCATACAAAGGATTTCCAGTGAAAACTAGATGTATGAGTGCTCATTGCAAGACACCGTATATCACGTGATATACGCTGTAATGTGAACGGGGTATTAAACACAAGGTGGCAGAGTGAGTTACCCCTTGGTGGTAGAAACCCCTTGAAAATTTTCATTATATTAGGCATGCACCTTTCCGAAATTGGTATTGGTTTGCGTGTAAAGGGCCTTAGAAAGTTTGTTTGCAAATGCTTTTGTGCCGCTATCAAATGTTATGCCTGATATTATAGCTTCGTTGTGGATCCCACTGTCACCCACCGCAGAATTCACGCGTGGGTGCAACTCACATTTGAAATGGAACGAAACGAAACGGAACGAACTGAACCGAACTTGACAACAACAAAAATTCGCGAAAAGTTGATAGTCGTAACAATTTCTTACGTGTGAGTACTCAAATTCGCAATTTTTATCAATGTTTTGCTAACAAATTTGCTCTGTGGTAATTTCTTTGGTTGACCAACATTCAGCGAAAGTGAAACATTGGATTTCTTGTGTTCCTGCTTGGTAATCGTGAAAATAATTCATGTTTGTCAAAGTGCCAAAATTATATAATAAATTTAAAACTACGTCACTTACCCTAATCGCTGCCAATATTCTATTTGTCAGTCTATAGTGCTTCCTTATCTAATGAAGTCGGCAAACCGCCAAGCGAAAGTAAATTACACGAACTGACCTCTTCATTTCGTTTTACATAGGTAATCGTACTGTGAGTGCAGAAAAATGAGTCTTCTGAAGCTAACCGGATCCTCCTTGGCAAAGTCCGTTGCACCAATGGTCAGCGTGACGCGATCATCGTCCCACTTTGTATACACTCCGGACGCGAAAGCCCCGGTCGAGGGACCAACCCAAAAGATGAACATGTTCCAGGCGATTAACAATGCGATGGATATTGCCATGGAGCGGGACAGCTCGGCACTGGTTTTCGGAGAAGATGTAGCATTTGGAGGAGTTTTCCGTTGCTCGATGGGCCTGCAGAAGAAATACGGAAAGGATCGTGTATTTAATACACCACTTTGTGAGCAAGGCATTGCTGGATTTGCAATTGGGGTGTCGAACACCGGGGCTACTGCCATTGCAGAGATGCAATTTGCGGATTACATCTTTCCTGCATTTGATCAGATAGTGAACGAAGCAGCCAAGTATCGTTACAGGAGTGGAAATTTGTTTGACTGTGGATCCTTAACGTTCCGAGCTCCTAGCGGAGCAGTCGGTCATGGTGCTTGCTATCACTCGCAGAGTCCCGAGGCGTACTTCGCGCACACACCTGGCCTGAAGGTGGTCGTGCCTCGGGGGCCAAACAAGGCCAAAGGATTGCTGCTGGCTTGTATCAAGGAGAAAGATCCGTGCATCGTTTTCGAACCAAAGACGCTTTACCGGGCAGCGGTAGAGGAAGTTCCGGTAGAAGCGTTTGAATCTCCCATCGGCATGGCCGATATATTGAGAGTAGGAAACGATATGACCCTAATCGGCTGGGGGACGCAGATTCACGTGCTGAAGGAGGTGGCTGATATGGCGAAGCAACAATACGGAGTCAATTGCGAGGTTATTGATCTTGTGTCGATTCTGCCATGGGACAAGGAAACCGTGTGTAATGTAAGTATTAAGTATATATGTTTTCGGGGTTTAATTTATTTCTTGTGTGCGTGTTTTGGTATGACAATTCCGGAACATATAGAGAATGTGTTCACCAAATCGACTACGGTTTTGCTCTTCTTCTGGATATCAAAGCTAAGTCTTCCCAATTCGAAGCCAACGCTGACTTTCCACTTTGCCTCACAGGCATCGTATATAATCTGCTGCATCGGGGTGGGAGGATCATCTTTCAGTATATCGTGACACTGTTGGTATTGATTGGCTAAACGGGATCCAGTTGCCACGATATCCTGCACCAGATTTACCACACCTTGGAAGTTGAAATGCTCCAGTGAATTTTGAAGATCCTGAAGCGAAATTTTGCTCTAAATTTAAGGCAACTTTTGAATCAAACGAACTTACCATTAAACAGTCCAGAACGGGATGTTTTTCGGAGAAAACTAGTGTAGTAGCCCCATTAGCTACTAGAATGAATATAAGAAACAGCTTCTCCATGATTACTAGTTGCTGCTAAGTACCCAGACGTGGTAATTTATAGTCGATTCCGCCACTTTCTAGCAATATCAGGTGACATATCAGCAAGGCCCTACCAGCACTTCAGCGCGAAATGCCTTATCATGTTACTCTCTTCGAGTGGTTATACAAGAAATTTGACCTCCCTGCTCCGACACGGAACTACATCTAAAACTATGTTCAATTTCAGTCCGCCAAGAAAACCGGCCGCGTTCTGATAGCCCACGAAGCACCGCTGACCAGTGGCTTTGGGGCGGAACTGGCCGCCACCATCCAGGAGGAATGCTTCCTCCATCTGGAAGCACCAATTGCGCGCATTACTGGCTGGGATACCCCCTTCCCGCATGTTTTTGAACCGTTCTACATCCCGGACAAGTTCCGGTGCCTGGCCGGGATCAAGAAGCTGATCGACTACTAATATAGAGAATCGGTGCAAAGTTACACAGCATTTGTCTTCCACCAGTGATTACACTATAAATCGATAGTGACGCTCAATCTGAACGGATCGAAACATGATGCATTTATTAGCTTTAAGACAGAGTGGATGATCTTTTTACAACGAATTTTTTGTACTACACACTTTTGTTACCACCTCAGGTTGAAAATAAAATGTGCCTTATTTCGTAATTTATGTGTATATAAAGTCAGTTATTTTAATTTTATCCGAAATTCAGGTCCTTAAAAATAGTCTCAGATTATATTCACCCCTATTCTGTATTTCGTTCGAAACGAAATTCTCATACAAAAAAATATTTTTTTGTACAGGAATTTTGTTTCGAACGAAATACAGAATAGGGGTGTATATCTCAAACCACAAAATAACCAGAATGTACATAGTGTATATCTGTAAAAACAGATAGCAGATACTAAAAAGATCTGAGTTGAATATAACCTATCTCAAAAAGTGGATTTTCAGTTTAGAGATGATCGAATTTTTCCATTACCTATTCGATATTTTGGACGTAAAACTACGTCTTTATAGACTAATACTGGGGTGCAAATAAAAAAAAGTGTGACGAAATAGTGCTAGGTTTTGAACACTTGTAACTTTGTCATTTATAGATTAAGTTAAAATCCAAATACGCTAATCGATAGGAAATAACTCTATGAATCTGCTAAAATAATTCCTTCTCCAATTTTGTTAAACAATAAACTAAAAACTAAACACATGGTACTGTTTTCATAAATTAAACATTTTCCTTAAACCCAGTCTTCATAATCGAAACCTGAAAAGTAAAACAGCGCTGCTGTCGTGCCTCTGCTCATTTTCGCTTCGGACGGCGTGGCAACCACTCTGCCGTCGTGCAGAAACATTTTCCTTGCAGCGGACGGCGTGATCACCTTGACAACCAGCGATGGTTTTGCATTAAGCTATACCACCCCTACCCGATATCATCCGATCCGACTGACGGTTTTTCATATTTATCTCTCATTTGTGGAGTGTCGACCGGATGATATCGGGCAGGTGTGGGATGAGCTTTAAGTTAAGAACCATGTCATACCGAAGCTCATTTTCGCAACGGACAACGTAGTACGCAGAGAAATATATTTTAATTTCAACAATATTCTGTATTGAATTCAATAAAAAAAATCGTTGTCTCCCGGCTAA
This sequence comes from Ochlerotatus camptorhynchus, assembly GCF_037179485.1. Classification (NCBI taxonomy): domain Eukaryota; kingdom Metazoa; phylum Arthropoda; class Insecta; order Diptera; family Culicidae; genus Ochlerotatus; species Ochlerotatus camptorhynchus. The sequence goes on from NW_027040743.1 coordinate 865,536, forward strand.
CAATAAATATTGTTAACACAATCATTTTTTTTATTGAATTCAAAGAAATTTATTTTTTATTTTTAAATCATTGATCAAAAATTATTTTCTTTGGAATGGCGAAACAATTTTTGAAACAACAATATTTGTTTGTTGAATCAAGAATTTGTATTCTTTGAATCAACAATATTAATTTTTGGCTCAATAATATTTCTTTTTTATTTCTGACGTTTTATGCTTTTTTATGCTTTTCAATGTATTTTATGTCATTCAAGTATTTAATACATTAATCTTATTATTATACCTAAAATAAAGCAAGCAGTTCGGTCTGCGGCTTTCTGCGATACTAGCGAGGTAGCGGCAGTTGGCTGCAACGGTGCAAGTTATTCCGTTAGAATAGGAAGGCCCTAAAAACGAAAAAAACAACATTAAAAAAAATATGATGCACAATATGCCAACATTTCTTAACAATAACAATATCCATTAAATTGAATTACCTGAGCTTTTCTCCATATTCAATCCGCAGATACATTTGATCCGCTCCACCAAAAATGGGACTGGAGTCAGCTCTTCCACTTCACAACGCTCCATAATCAGCATCACTGTAAAGAAATTAATTATTAAAGCAATTTTCACCAATTAAAAAAAACTACTCACCGATAAAACAGCTGACCGTGGCGGACAGTACAAATCTGTTGAGAACCTCCACAATTTCAAGCGGAAATTTTTTCCACCACTTTTATTTTCGGTTACTGTCACAGAATGGCGGTCAATTTGCTGATTGCGTTTGATTACATTGACAAAATGCATCAACAATTTTTGTTGTTGAATAAACAATATTTTTTAAATTCAAAAATATGTTGCTTTGAATTTAAAATAAAATATTGTTGATTCAACCATAACCAATTTTTAAAACAAAAATATCGAATAGTTCAGTTCAAAAAAGTTTTTTTTTGTTTCAACTACATGAAATTTCTCTGCGTGTAGATATCGAACAATCGGTCCTTCTCCAGGACCACACATTTTTACAGAAAGAGTTATATCACAAACGAAGTGACAGACGGAGCGGCTCGAAATTTGATTTGACGCACTTACATTTTCAATTTTCGAGTGTACCTCACGGCAACACTATCTACTCATATGTACTAGATTAAACTAGGGGGTACCGCCTGTTATCTCTTTTTCTCTAACAAAAATTGAAAGGGAGGGCCTGTTGTCAAACAGCATGTCATTATATCGCTTCTTTTGTATAATGAAAGACCATAGGCCAAAATGATTAGGGATGAACACATCGGGTTAACATTTGCTTACAAGTAAACGATGTTGAGCTGTCAATGATGATGTCAAGCAGATTTCTTCAGTCCGTGCTAGAAGCCTAAGTCACAGTCATTCGCGACCGAGAAGACAGACATCGTTGTTGGACGCCAAACAGAACCCGGCCATACTCGGTATGCTGGTATACATTCACTCCTCCGTAGCGGAACTGGAAGGATCCACCCAAGCTGCCGGATATCAGTTTTGTTTGCTCCAGCTTCTTCTTATTATTCTGCAGAACCAGACAGTGCGAGTACTGGTCGTGTTTGCCAAACCAACCGGTGGAATACTAATCTGAAAGCCGATTTCTTAGGCACGTTGCATTTGTCGCAGTAGATATTCACTTGCTGCTGCACTTTCATGGAGCGGATTACAATCGCCGTGGCAGTAGTTCGTACAGATCGATCACTGGATCGATATCAACCCGATAGGTATGGCCGGCATGCTTCGCGTAGTGACGCTCGCTCATGTCACGGGGAATCCTTTCCGAACAGGCGGCGCATTGAAACTTCTGTACGAATCGATCGGGACATAGGATTTGATGTCACGCTTTTGTCTCTTGCTGCCTCGACTGCTCAGCCTCTACTTATTCATCATTCAAAACATTTTCCGGTACGGGTGCGGGTAGTGGATGTCCCTGTCGAATTGGTTGATTAGACGAGATCATCGTCATCGACAAGTACCAGTTATCAAACTTTCCAGCTATCATGCAGATGAAGTTTTCAACTGAGTAATCTCTTCCACCTATGCAGCACAAGCTCGGTTAACAAGCTGCGGCAAGTTTTTACGTCGATGCAAATGGGAAATTGGAATTCAATCTGAAATTGAAAACCAACCCTAATAAAATTGTTATGGTTATTTTGCTTAACGACGTGTTCGGGGTATCATCCAAACCATTTGTTGAATAGTTTTATTATTTTGGTTTTCGTTCATGTATGGTAGTTTTTTATTAGGGAAACAGTAAAAAAAAAGTTGTTGAATATTACAGCAGATAAGCTGCACATAACATATACACATTAATCCAGTCAGTAATGTTTTACTGGGTTTTTGAATTGCCTACTGTTCGAAAAAAGTTTAAAACTCTGCAGGAAATTCAAAAATATGAAACTTTTTCTGAACTTGTACAGATAAAGTTCTGTTAATCTCATTTCTTTTTTTTTTCCTTTGATTTGTTTTTCGTCGATCTGGTTTTCCGTACTGAGCACCAATGCTACCGATGCCAGCACTGATAAAAATCCCCTTATACATTTTGGCAAATTTCCATTGCTGATTATTCATAAAATGTATAAGGCTACCACCAACCAATTTGTTCCGAACGGCCGGAAGACCAAGCTGAGGCATGGGATGCTCACTATGCCCCACTTGTTCACTATGCCCCTCTTACCCTTACCATAAAATCACAACGAAAATCATGGTATATGAGAAATGTACAATAAAATAGGGGGCTTGTTAAGCTAAGCATCTTAAAAATAAAAAAAATGATTTTTGTCGAACAAATTTGATCTCATCAAATTAATTTTCATTGATAATTGTATCGTTAAAAACGAAATTCATTATTCCTCCTTTCCAATAATTTAATAATAAATTTTTAATGTGCCCAAAATTCAACCGTAAAATTCATTGTAATTTCGTTATTTTATTATATTTTTTTTTGCGTCCATCCTCGGTATGCATTCGTTACTCCGTAGCGGAACCGGAAGCTCTCGACGAGGGCGATCTAAAGGAGGAAAATTTACTCCAAAATCGTGCCGAGATCCATCGAATCAAAGAGGCGATCGACGTGCTGGAGGTGAGAATGAAGGAGGATCGGATGAAACTGATTTTTTTTTTAATTTATTACGGCTAGAGATGCTGTATGTCAAGCGTTTGAGCATGATTGCGGTACGATGCACTATTCTGGACTGGTCTACTATACGTGGCAAAACTAGTCATTATACCTGCTACGTGTACCTTGTTACTTGAAGACGAGGAGGGAATCTTCGGATTCATGGAGGAGGACATCGGACATCAGAAATGAGGAAGCTCGTATGCGAGGACAAAAGTGTTACATCTGCAAGGGTTGATGCATATATTATGTCACGCTCTAGGGGGGGGGGGGGGTTCTAAGATTTTGTGACAAGTAATGCATTAGGTATAGGAAAAACGTCACGATAGGGGGGGGGGGGGGGGTTAAATTTCTCTTCGATTTAGCGTGACAAAATTAATGCATGGGCCCCAAGGAACGGTATGCGAACGTTTTGTGTTGCACGAAGAAGTGCTTCCGTTCATTTCAGACGCTTTGTGGGATGCAGAATGAGTGCCTGTCGCATTACGTGGATACGTTCCAGTCGTGGTGCGATAAGCACGTAGCGCTGGTGGGTAAGGTGAAATAATCCGGGACCGAAGCCTGTGGGATTTGCTACGATGAGATGGGACCGTACAGGAAGCTGGAATCGATTCGTGCTGTCAGAATGTCTGGTTCCATCGGAGCTGCATGGCACAGTTTGCCCAATCGGCGGGGTACTTTTTCAAGTGCCCTTTGTGCAACAACAAGGACGACTTTAGTCAGCAGATGCAGCAGCGTGGCATTTATATTCCACTGCCACGAAGAACTTCCGTCGAAAACTTCGAGGAACTTCCGTCGAAAAATTGCTTCGAGCCAAACCGGTCGTATCAAATCGTTGACTTCTTCGGACAATGAAGACGAAGCATCCTCCGCCGGATCGTCGACCGTGTTCGATTTCAACTATCGTGTGAATTTAACCAAAAAAGCAGTGCCGAAAATCGATGGTAGAATTGCAGTCGATCAGAGTTCATCCGTTCCGACACGGACACGCTAACGGATGCCTCGGTGGGACAGGAGATCGTGCGTCCCAAGACGCCTGCCAGAAATCTTTTGAAAATCTGTTCAAATTGTAGCTTTTCGGGTCGAAAACCGTCCCACGAAAACGGTCCACCAGCGAGTCTGATCCGGAGTACGTTACAGCGAAGAAAATTAGGTTGATTTAATTTTAATGGTGACCTTCCTTAGACGGTGAATTTTCCAGTACTAGTCAGGTCTTTCCCACGGCGCAGTGGATTACTGCCAACGGTGCCACCTCAAGTGGGAATGCGATTCGAAACCGAGTTGACGTTGATGCTCAAAAGTGAGAAAATGTTCCGGATTTCACTACCCACACAGATTAGTGGGAAAACAAACCGTCCGTTCATCCATGTGTGCTAGATAGAGAAAGATGATGAAACGTCAAAAAGGGCTATGCACCTGAAACCGACGGAGAATCGCAAGTGCTGTGGTGAGGCAGAAGGAAACAAGTTAGCACTTTCATTATCACGACGTTCTTATGCATAATCTAGTGTGACGTAACGTTGGATCATACGTAAGAACACCGTGAGAACGAAAGAGTTGTCAACATTCCTTCTGCCCCACCTACAGTAACGCACACGGTTCCCGCACGGATTGTTCCTTACTTTCTCACTCTAATCAAAATTTCCTTCGATGAGTGAGAAAACAGCACCACGTCAACGCGAGCGAGAACGAGGGTTGCCAGATCATTGCACACAAAACCAACTTGAATTAATTCAAAGCAAAAATACTAGCGAACCTGGCGGTGAAGGGCGCAAGGTGGACTAAAATTCTATTACAGAGAACCACATTATTTTAATTAATTTCTTCGGAGAAAGTCGTCTGTCACTTCGTTTGTGGTAGTACGCTGAACAGATGGCGGTAGTGTGTAAACGTCAAACGCAAAGGAATTGACTATGCGCGCTGCAGGTGGCGGTACTACCAACTACGATACTTTTGAATTGACCGTTAAATGCTTGTTCGATGAACAACTTGCGAGTGTTATGTCTGTTTGTCTGTGATAATACTGTATTGAATAATCTTTGTTTGTTATTGTTTCATATGATAATTGGTTCCAGAAAAGAATGTATTGAGATTGAAAAAAAAAATGATTTTACTTTGCTATGATTCTAATTGTAAGCCTTCTACACGGCTAATTCAGATTCCAGCCCTAAGTAGTATTCGAACTTCATGAGCCAGTTCTATCAAATCATATAATTTAGTCGTTGATTTATTGCACACAGGTGCATTAAGAAAGATTTGAACAAACCACACCACCGAAACGGAACATAAATTTGTCAGTGCTATTTGTCTTAACTCTAGCAAAACGAGCATAAAGTTGCACTACATTCCATGTCGGGAGAGCTGTTCTTACTTCATGCTATTTGAACGAGCTCAATCTTGAAGTCAGCCGTGGCCCAGTGGAATCGAGCACAGACACCGAAAGCATCACACCTCAACAGATCTTGATCGAATCCCAAATCAGCTACAATAAAAAAAAGGCACAACTGTGAAAGCTCCCACTGCCTGATGTTTATTTTTCGAATTTATTTTTAGAAATCGATTAAATATATGTGTCAAAAGAAGAAGTAAATTTCATGTTATCCACTTAATTAATTTTGGTATCCATGACATTGTAGTCGAAATACGTATCTGTCATGGATACCAAAATTAATTAAGTGGAATTAAATGGAAGATAAACCCTTTTGCTGTTTTATTTAGCATTCCGCTAACAACCCAATTTCATTACTTCATTATGATGGCTACCAAGCCTTTGGGGATTTTCCTTATTAGAGATTTGTATAGATTTTTCTCCTTTAGCTTACTTAAATCTTTGGTTTTTATTAGTTAGGTAGGTTCCGATTCAACACATTGTAGTTTCATTTTTATACCTATGATCTTGACTTTTTTACCTAGGGGATGAGTACTTAAGGGGGTTAGATTTTGATAAATTCTTTAGTGGGAATGACACTGATGAAGACTGCACATTGTAGTCGAAATACGTATCTGTCATGGATACCAAAATTAATTAAGTGGAATTAAATGGAAGATAAACCCTTTTGCTGTTTTATTTAGCATTCCGCTAACAACCCAATTTCATTACTTCATTATGATGGCTACCAAGCCTTTGGGGATTTTCCTTATTAGAGATTTGTATAGATTTTTCTCCTTTAGCTTACTTAAATCTTTGGTTTTTATTAGTTAGGTAGGTTCCGATTCAACACATTGTAGTTTCATTTTTATACCTATGATCTTGACTTTTTTACCTAGGGGATGAGTACTTAAGGGGGTTAGATTTTGATAAATTCTTTAGTGGGAATGACACTGATGAAGACTGCACATTGTAGTCGAAATACGTATCTGTCATGGATACCAAAATTAATTAAGTGGAATTAAATGGAAGATAAACCCTTTTGCTGTTTTATTTAGCATTCCGCTAACAACCCAATTTCATTACTTCAATTGAAATGGCCTTAACTCTATTTTGTAAACAAACCTTGTAAGGCCATTTTCTCGCGAACCGAAGTCCACAAAGGCAAACCAACATAATTAAGGGTTGATGCATATATAATGTCGCCCTCTAAGGGGGGAGGGGGGTCTAAGATTTTGTGACAAGCAATGCATTAGGTATAGGAAAAGCGTCACGATAGGGGGGAGGGAGTAACTTTCTGCTCGATTTAGCGTGACATAATTAATGCATGGGCCCTAACAGGTAGGGGAAATTTTCCTCTACCCGATTGTGACTTAGGTTTGCGAATGAAGGTTTCGGTTCGCGAGAAAATGGCCTTACAAGCTTACAAAATGGAGTAAAGGCCATTTCAATTGTTGGTCTTGAACTGGCTGTCTGTAAACAAATCATAGCACCTGCGATCCTCTATGCTCCTCCGGTGTGGGAATCATGTGCACAGACTCATGGGAACAAAATCCAGGTCGCTCAGAATACAGTGTTGAGGATGTTCCTTGATCGTCCCCTCGTTACAAGAATTTCCGATCTCCACTTAGAGGTGATCGTTTCAAAACTAGATTTTAAAATTGATGACATTAAGACTACTAAGCTTTGTTCAGACATTGCTTTGATAAGCAATTTGTAAATATCCTTTAAATTTGTCGAACCTCTTAACGGAATCCCTTTATGAAGAGCGTTGAGTGGGTTCGTTTATTTCCTTTAAATTCCGTTATAATTGCTTATCTTTGACAGATATGCGTATTTCATCTACTACTTGCAGACTTCATCACTGCCAAGTACTCAACACCACTGAAGAATCCATCTTTTATCTACGAGTTATATACTAATCAATAGGTACTAAAAATCAACAGGTATCCACTGCCATGTCAATTTAGCCTGGTTAGGTAAATTTTGACATGGCAGTGGATACCTGCTGATTTTTAGTACCTATTGATTAGTATATGGAAACTAATAATGAATAAGGAACTGATTTACCAATTTAAAAACTTGAATCTTAATTTTAGAATTTATTTAACAACCGCATAATTTCAAAAAAAAAATGTTATTTTTTTTTCATTTGGAATTACATTTCTAAACCATTTATTTTGTTATTATTTAATAATATACTTATATTATTGAATGGAGCAGCTCGTAGTTCTACGTCAACAATGCGGATGTGCTTTGGACACAACCCTTAACTTTTTGCTGTGAAGCTCAACAAATCTGCTTACTTAATTGGGTTCTTTAATTTTGAAAAATATATCGGTTTTTATATATCATCTGAAAGAGCTTCGTTTTCTGAGCACAGCGATATTTTTTTCGAACCCACACACTTTCATCTTGATTTTTAAATCAAGATTTAAAGCAAAATAATAACTTCACTGTTTGACACTAAACTGACCAACTGACAGCTTGCTCCCATATAAAGTGACACCGAGGGGCGCTAATAAGGTGATTTTTGCAAATTTAATTGTACATATTTAAAATAGTTCCAGTGTACCAAAATTGATGAAATTTTGGGTTTGGGTTCCATTTTTAACGCAGATTACGAATATGCATTTACCTCAATACCCTTAAAGAGCCCAATTAACCACTTTATTCGAGCACTTAAAATGACGTTTACTACCACTCGAACTTTAACCGCGCCGGTGGTGTAGTGGTAAGCGTGATTACCTCTCACCCCAGCAGGCCTGGGTTCAATCCCTGTCGGCGCCGCCGGGATGTTCTGAGGCATAACATCTCTGATCACGCCTTCCTTCGGATGGGAAGTAAAGCCGTTGGTCCCCGGTTCATGAGTTGATGGGTCGATAGGTAGGGTCCAGGTGTGGGAGCTGCCTCCCTGGCACGTCGGTAGCATTGGTGCTCAGCACGGAAAACAAGATCGACGGAAAAAAAACAAACCAAAGGAAAAAAAACCACTCGAACTTTGAAATAAAACATTATTTTGAGATTTTTTCTTCTAGAACCTCGAGAAAAGTAGTCAAAATTTGTGTGTTTCGTAAAAAAATAGAAATTATTTGGTCCAGTTTTGTGAAATCGCTGGTAGAAAGTCACGCCAAAACTGCTTGACAAAGTGGTCAATTCTTCGAAAATCTCTGACCGATGCGATCATCCCATTAAAACTGCTAGACGGAGCTGAAATTTGAGTTAAATTCATCGGCCGTGCACGACAGCAATCGGAATCATGTCATCATCCTCACTTGAAATTCTTTCACTTTCCCGAATTTTTTCATCCCAAGCATACGCAAGCACCCCTGCGAGGTGACAATTCGGCACAATATTGGAAAGAGCGCACCGCACACAACCATCGCGCCCTCTCGCTCACGCTTGCTTCCACGATGGCAAAAAGAGCCGTGCGGTTTTCTGCCTTCTTCGCGGTGACGGTCGGCTCATTCACTACTTGGGAGTCGGTACGTTCGGTTGTGTTTTAGTGCATTTTTTTTCTCTGCTTCTCTGCTCCGCCGAGGTGGCACTTTTTCCAATCAAGAGTGTGGTGTGCTTTTCTGGAAAGTGATTGAAAATCCCGATTTTTCTCCGTTGCCGGTGGCTGGTTCCAGCGGAAGTACGATCCATGTCGCGGCGCGCTTTCGTTGGTGTGCATTTCGGGTGCGTCAGTTCCGGATTCGTGTCGGGAAAGTGATTCTTTGTCACCGGGAAAGTGGGATAAATCCGGAAAACCATATTGCAGTGATAAATGGTCGTCAAGACGAGAACATGGTTCGGTGTGGTAGTGAGGTGGCGGTTCTCGTCGCCGTCGTCGTCGTCGTCGATCCCGTTTGCCAGGCAGGCAGACACGGACGGACTTGAACATGGATGGCACGGCTGGCGAAGGAATGAGTGGAAGAAGTAGAATAAGAAGACAGTGCTCTCTTGCTTGCTCATTCGATGGTCGTCGTCAGCATCAGAGCGGTTCTTTTCGTTCGATGTTGGTCATTTTTGCTGGTGGAACCAGTGGAAGTGCTGCCAGATAGTTAGGAATGTGAATTGCTTTGTTATGTTGTTTATTTTGAAAAAAAAAAAACGACTGCTTTGATTTTATGCCGATTTTGACGCAAATCGAGGAAGATATTACTCACTAATCCAACTTTTTTTCTTGGGAATTTTGAGTCGAATTAGGTATTTTAATTTTGAAAACTATCAACCCTAATGTATTCCGTTCGAAACATTTAAAAAACGGTGAATCCGTTTCGAACGCAGTAGAGACTAGGGAACGGTGTCTGCAAGAACAATTTATAAAAAAAAATCAGTATCGTATTTAAGTCGATTTGTTTGTAACAAATGCATCTATACATCCACTTACTTAGATTGGGCCTCTCAGACCAAGCTCAAGATTTGAAGCAAAATAATTACTTCGCTTTTTGACTGGAATCTACAAATTGGGAGTTTAATTTCGAAAAACCGGTTTTTATACATCATCTCGAAGAGCTACAGTATCTGAGCACAGCGATATTTTTTAACGATCGCATATTCATCTCGTTTTTTAAATCAAGATAATTTTTGACACTAAAGGTCCAGGCGGCAGCGGAAAAGCCCGATTTCAACTTGTCGAATTGAAAAAAATGAACCAAATCTCGCGTAACATTTTAAAAGGGCATATGTCCAAAATGTAAACAAACCAGAAAGTTACTCTTAAATTGAAATATTTTAGGCATTTATATTGTTCACAATAATAATAGTAACTTTATCTCAGTATACAACATCCAAAATATGCGATAAGTTTTCAAAAATATACGCAAATCGATAAAAATTTAATTTCCTAAATTAATAAGCCTTTTTGTGAATCTTTCAATGGACAGGCCTTTTTTGTTAAGCCGTTGTGCCTATATGAATCGAAACATTTCTTTGTTACCAAGCGGTGTTATAGAATGGTATCAAAACCCAATTTGTTTACGTTTTGAACATAGGCCCATTTTAAATTTTACTATGGCTAGATGGTTAGCTATGGCAAAAAAACATGTTGATATAAGTTTTATCAATATTTTCGGAAAATCATCAATACAGGGTTGCTCATCACTACAAATTTTATGTCTAAGGACTATTCCGTGTCAAAATTGTCAACCTTACACCTTGTACACAGAAACAAAATCCATTGGCAAAAATACTATATTGATGGTTTAAATTAAATACTCCCACCAATAGATTTGTGCAGAAACGAAATTCATTTAATTTGACTAATTTTTCTATCAAAACTACTACACCGTTTGAGTCAGCATAGTAGTTTTGACAGAATGGTAGTAAATTTGATTATATTTATAGTCAACTATACTGAAATCATGGTAGATTTAACGGTATTAAGCGTAGTTATACTGAAAATAAGTGTTTTCTGCAAAATAGTATTCCTAACTATTATCTTTGTTTCAGTGTACAGTGAGTTGAGTGTATTTAGTACAGAATTCATTCGCTAACTGGGCTGGAAACAGTGTAAAGTTTGTTATTGTTATTTTCACAGCATTCAAATCGCGAGATAGGGTTAACGCTTTCAAGTGTGAAATGAAAATAATTTAAAATAAAAAGCTCACTCATGAAAATTAATTACACCAGCAGATAGAGGAATGGTTCCTCTATCAGCAGGCATTGTTAATTTGGAGGAGTAAGCTTTTATTTGCGAGAAATCGACGGCTTAAGCCATTGTTTACAAAAGCAATTACGCCCCTTTGAAATGTTGGCACTGATTTAATTCTTGTTTTCCAAATACGACATCTGTAAACCTCGTCTGGCAGCACTTCTGGGGCTGGGGAATGCGTTTACCATTGCGACGAAGGAATGACCGAACGGAGAAGAAAAGTAGTCGCCACATCGCGATTCCTTTCGTTTCTTTGCCGTATTCACCACACCAGCCAATGAATGGGTTTCTGTATGAGTGTGTCGGTTCGTTAGTATCCCCCATCACCGACGTCGGTGTTGGTGTCATACACGCGGTTCGTGATTCGGATTGTCATGAAGAGACAGTGGATAGGAAAATAATACACTGAAATTCTCTGCAGTTACTGTGATTAGTATTTTGACAGCCAAATATAATCGCGAGTAATCTTGAAGAAAAACGTGCTTTGCGGACTTGAACGATTCTTGGGTAAACGGAGAAAAATCGGTATTTGTCATCGGGAAAGTGACTCGCTACCATCTTCGAACTGATTGGTAGTGAAGTGACCCTTCTGATGATATTTTTGTGACCTCCTTGGTCGGAGCACCTTTCACCATTTAAGCGAGAGAAAGCGAGAAAAAAGGGATCAAGCAGAAGAAGTTCAATATTTTGTTTTTTTTTTCGTTTCCTTTCCGGTCACTGCACTTTGTATGGCACTTATTTTTGGCACTTCTGGACCTGTGCTGACGCGCAATTTATGTGGCAACTTCTACCGACAGCAAACGGCAAGCCAAGTGCATTCAAGCTGGAGTCTCAAACGAGGACAAATCTCTAGAACCGGATCTTTGGCATATACAGTACAGTAAGTATATTTGCGAGTAAGGAATTCTTACAAAATCATACATGAATTTGTGGTGCTGCTACTGGGAAATGGTTTTCAATACCTTCAACAAAGATGTCGGCCTTCGGCAAAAGTAATAGTTATTTATTAATTATACGTAGGCCTGTGTGTTGCACTTAACATCAGGTCAAGGTTAAATGTGCTGCGGTTTGCTCGTGTTTTCGAAAATATGTTCGATCAATGACAGTGTGATATCTGGTGAAAACATGCATTTGGTCGCCTAGTTTCAAACTAACACTTCGATATAGTCATTCGATATCCGAGATATCTAGATATCACAGTAGAAAGTGAATGTAGTGATTAAATTATCATTGAGGCGCAGTGCTGTCGTCATGCAAGTTCGCGATAGTATATCAATGAAAAATGGACGGAATCCAAGATGGCAACGCTGGAAAAAGTAGCTGCAAATCAAAAGTCACATCGCATCGGCAAAAAATAAAGTAAAACTTGTCGACGTGGGATCTTGTGGCTTCTACCGCAGTGTGTGCTTTTACAACTACCGGACTTGCGAGCTGTATATATTTATAACCGCAAATGACCGGTTTCCTTCGTCTGTTTCAATTGCAGTGACATAGTGTTGTACATAGGTGTTTATCAATTACACATTCGAATATGTCTCAGTCAAACTTCACTTGGAAGTTTGTCTGTTTTGTATCCAGAACAGCAATATACGGTCGGAAAGGGGGGAGATCACGCTCGTTGCCTTGCGCTTACTTCATTCTGGATCCAGCCGAGGTAAAAGACCTCCACGGAAACGCATACACCCACAAAAACTAGTCGCGCAGTAAAATATAGATACAGGCAAGAACTTCAACGTAACAGTGTCCTAACAGGTTCGATCTTGAACCCCGCAACGGCAGTGTAATTGAACCATCATTAACCGGAGACGTTTTTCATTAAGCGAGGTCCTCATTAACCTCTTGCCATTCAGCAAAGGAAAACGAACCGATAGTGACACGTCGAAAGTGATTACGTGATGTTTTTGTTTTTTTTTCCTTTTTCCTGCGCCTAGCAGCCCGAGCTACACTGTACCAAAACATCATCCTCTGTTCATATGAATCCTCCGACCATTCGTATCGCTTTTGCGAATTTTTGCTGCAACCGGATGACGCTTGTTTTGAAATCAGATGAAGTTGCTCTTGAATACAGGATGAACATTGATACAACAAGCGAACGGATCTTCAGTTGAAATACGTAATGGTCTCTACATAATGATTGTCATCCCAAATTGGTTCAGTCCCTTAACATAAATCATTCAAAACGATGATGCAAATAATTCATTCGTACGTCATTTGCTGATACGAGCTTAAAACAGAGTAAAATGTAGAAACCGAATGACGTGATTGTTAAAGTTTCCTGTACCAACGGAAGCTTTTTTGTATCCATGATGGAATGGCTATTCATTATGGAAATGTATACTAGCGTAAACAATCGAAATCTAAATAAATATCTAGTTTTTGCATACTACAGTGCCATACCGTTTTTCGCAACAACAAGCTAATTATTCCCTCAAATTTGTGCTAGTGCATTTTGTACAATATTTCATTAAATACCTCGCATCTTTAATTCCCTAAATGACATCTTTAATTCTTTATTGGCATATCATCAATGGAATAAATCATTCGATAAATTTTCTAGACAACTAAATTTACAGCCAATTTAACATCATCCTTTATCTGGATAACAGTCATATGGATGTTCATCAGCTGACAACGAATTCTAAAGCATTGTTAAAGCGCTCGAGCAATGCAATAATCATTCAAAGTATTGCGGATGTTTTCGTTCAGTGTACACTTGTATCATTTTCCCGACGTACACACTCACTCAAACACATTCCTTTTGACTTACCTACGAATGTGGTACGAAATCGGAAGAATGTATGCGTTCTGAAACGCAATCGGGCGAAGGAATCAGGTTAGCGACATGGAATGAAAAATCAAAACAGAACACACAGGAACCGTTATGTTAACCAACCGCGACCCAGGACCTGTAAGCTTGGCAGGCATAATTCCATCATCCCCTAAACCATTTCGGTGTTTCGACGTGTCGGACGGGTTTTGAATGATCGGTGGTTGCGGTTAAAAGTGTGAGCTTATCAGTCATGAAACACATATTATCGGTGCGGTATCAGTTTGATTTGGTAGCAACAAATAGCAGTTAGCACAGCCATTCGGGTGCTCGGGTGCTCCATTATACAATGTAAGTTGGCAGCTCATTATCTGTTTGCGATGCTGCTACGACGATGGCGACGAGTTCATCCAGCGTGGATGGCCGTTAGAGTAAGGCGCAAATGTGTATTTGGGCTACATACGACGACCATTCACTGCTAATGGAAATGATTGGTTGACAAATAGGAGTGTGGTCTGTGCATGAGTTGAACAGAAAGCGGTAAATTGCGGGCCGGTAACATGTGTTGTAGCAGTAAAACGCTTCAATATGTGGCGACGTGGTGGGTTTTAATGGCGAATCATATAAATTAATATTGATTAAGGCATTTGGGGCTACCGGTGGGTAGAAGGTGGATTCATGCATAGCACATGGGCTCTGGCATAGTTGTCGGGGAACGTTGGCTGCAATTGTATTTTCGTCGATCTGGACCACATTACCAGTTAACGATGGAGACACCTTTGTAGCAGAGAGCTACCAATAGATTTCGTAGAACAGCATCGGAATAGAAATGAAGTAATATAATTAGGGGAGAGTGGGGCAGTTTGGCCACCTTAAAAATCATTACTAATCATACAAAATTCAGTGGAAAATTCGAATGATGTTTAATCCGATGGTTTCAATTCCTATTGAACATTAAAATTAAACTTTTGAATCTTATGCAAGAAGATTTTCAAAAAATCGTTTTGTAACCGAAATTAAACCGGTAAGATGAACGACCTTGTAAACAACGGGTTAGAATATTATGTTCTCTTGATGCTCTATGAAGGGTCAATAATGAACAGTTTTTGCATGAAAAGATTTGACAGAAACAATTTTTTCTGTAGAATAAATTAAATTTCAGAAATACTGCCTATTTAAAGCTATATTTGTTCAGTCTTGTGAATGACTGATTTGTAACCAAAACAGCTGCTTCAAAACGTGATTTCATATAAAACAGTGATATTTATAAAGGGAATAATGCAAACTTGAAGAATTTAAGTTGAAATATCAGTGGTGCTCATATTGCCCCGAATGGACTTAAGTAATATTTTGTTAAGAAAATCTTTAATGTTTATTAAAATGTAGTTTCATATGAGAAGCCAATGAGCTGCTGAAGGAATATCAGTGATAAGTTATAAGACACTACTGATAGATCTTATTTTCTGATTCAGAAATCTTATAACAGTTTTGACATTTGGAGCTAGTCTAACATTTTTCGAATATTTGCTCTAGAGGAAAGAATTTGGTTGAACTTAAATGAAATGGATAGTTGAAGTAGGCTTCAAGCATTAAGCCTAGTCCTAAGAAGTTATCTCAACTATTCCAAAAAATCCTGAGCTTCTATAAGGTTTACTGAGCATCTGATCAGTATGACGAACTTTTACGATATTTCCTGCACTGCAAGACTTCAATTATGCAGTTTCTCGAACTGCTACTAAGTTCGTTAGTAATACTACAACGTTTACTGTACTTCTAAAATTTGTGTTGATTTTTTGAGCCGCTGTTTAGAATATGTACTCTAATCGCTTAACCTTTCCCGTTTCGCTGAGTGTAAAAATCTGCATCCGTTGAACGAATGGTTGCAAGCAGGCTTGCTTCCACTCACTTGCTATAAAAACATGATTTTCTGAATTTTGTAATCATTAGATGTTATAATCATATTTTGTATTGTTAGATACAAGAAGAGGTTGAAAGGCAAGTGTTTGACACATGAAACCTGTCAAATTTGCTTTCAGATAGTCACAATCAGCGATTTTACGACTCGCGAGCGCTCACTCTGAGTGAACGCTCACGAATCATAAGATCGCTGATTGCAGCACCCTGGTAGCGAAATTGACAGATTTTATGAGTCAATCACTTGCCTTTCAACCTCTTCTTGTATCTAACAAGTACAAAACATCATTATCACATCTAATGATTTCGAAATTCAGGAAATCATTTTTTTATAGCAAGTGAGTGGAAGCAACCCTGGCTTGCAAGTATAGGAGACAACTCTTTTGGTGCTTGTTCAGTGGCGTCGCGTCAACATGTGCAACCTGTGCACGACACAGGGGTAAATAATTTAAAAAAAGGGCATGTAGATTTTTATAGATTTTATGGTCACATTATAGCTGCATTTCTTTACTCCAGACCACAAGTGACCATGAATACACTATTTTATAGTGTGACTCAATTAAATCTTCGACCTTGGTTTGCTTCAAAAAATATTAAATTCAGTTAAAAGCATGTCGATATCACTACCATGACAAAACTCGTTAAATATTGCACGGCAAGTTTGTGAATGGTCAAATGCCTGATGTAAACCAAGCAGACGTTCTATCACCTCTTGAAACATAACACAAATTTTCCACAATACATGCCGGTTTTCACCACTAGTTCTTCTTCTTTCCTTTATTTAACGTCGATCTCTGTTCCGCAATCTAGTGCCAATCATCGACGGACATCGATTGCCATCCATTGATTGCAATCGAATGTGCAGGAAGGCAGCTTCCACATCTGCGTAGAATATCGCACCCATTCAACACACATGGGCCGGGACCAACGGCTGTACTTCCCTTCCGAAGGAAGACGTGACCAGAGATTTTTATGCCTCAGAAAAATCCCACCGACCTCGGCTGGGATTGAACCCAGACCCATCGGGGTGTTAGAAAGCAGTCACGCTTCCACTACACCACTGGCGCCGGCTTCACCACTAGTTGTAATTGAAACTTTCAGCAGTCACGCGTCAAACGGGAGCAACACGGAGACAGCAGTCTCTGACTCTCTTGTCAGTTGTAAATCTCTCAATTAGCAATGGTTGCGCCGGTGCGCTTCCCCTGGTTCATTCTGATAGTGTTGTTCTGATGAATAAAGAGTTGATTAATTCAAGTTTGCTAACCCGTTGGGTTCGTGGAGCGGCGATGCTGCAGCAAGGAACCCGTCATAATGTGGAGCGATATAAACAGAAGCGAAGACAGCAAACCCATCTTTTCCGGGATAAGAAGCGCAGCCTGGAAGAGCTGGAGTGCGAAGAAATGGAGCAGCTGTACCGTTCTCAAGAAACACGCAAGTTCTACAAGAAACTCAACGTATCCCGCCAAGGTTTTGTGCCGCGAGCCGAAATGTGTCGGAAGGGGGTATCTTAACGGACGAACGTGAGGTGATTGAAAGGTGGAAGCAGCACTACGATGAACATCTGAATGGCGTAGAGGCGGAGGACCAAGGCGGCAGGAGGAATGGCTTCGTCGGTACAGCGGATGAGGGGGACATGCCAGCTCCCACGATAGGTGAAGTTGAGGATGCTATCCGACTGCTTAAGAACAACAAAGCAGCTGGGAAAGATGGTATCGGAACCGAACTTATCGAAATGGGCCCGGATAAGTTGGCCAGTTGTCTGCACCGACTGATAGTCAGGATCTGGGATTCAGAACAGCTATCGGAGGAGTGGAATGAGGGAGTAATATGCCTAGTATATAAAAAGGCGACAAACTAGAATGTGAGGACTATCGAGCGATCACTATTCTTAACGCGGCCTACAAAGTGCTTTCCCAGATCATCTTTCGCCGCTAGCAAGCAAATTTGTGGGAAGTTATCAAGCCGGTTTTGTGGACGGGCGATCGACAAAAGTGTCGTGAATATCAAGTCCCTACGCACAACCTAATCATCGATTTCAAGGCCGCTTATGATACTATTGACCGTGAAGAGCTATGGAAGATTATGGACGAGAAAGGTTTTCCCGGGAAGCTGACCAGACTGATCAGGACTACGATGGATGGTGTACAGTAATGCGTGAAGATATCGGGTGCGTTATCGGACTCGTTTGAAACTCGCAAAGGACTTCGACAAGGCGATGGTTTTTCCTGCCTCCTGTTCAACATTGCGCTAGAAGGTGTTATGAAACGTGCGGGCTTTAACATGCGGGCTTTAACATGCGGGGCACGATCTTCAATAAGTCCAGCCAGTTCATCTGCTTCGCTGACGACGTGGACTTTGTCGGAAGAACGTTTCAGGCCGTGGCGGAGCAGTACACCAGGCTGAAACGTGAAGCAGAGAAGGTTGGATTAAAGGTGCATACGTCGAAGACAAAGTATCTGTTAGCTGAAGGAACCGAGCGTGATAGGACTCGCATAGGCAGAAGCGTGACAATCGACGGGGACGAGTTCGAGGTGGTGGATGAGTTTGTGTACCTCGGAACAACTGCAGCAGAGAAATTCGTCGGCGTATTATTGCCGGAAGTCGTGCTTACTACGGACTCCACAAGACCCTGAGGTCGGGTAAACTTCACCTACTAAATTTGCCATATAGAATACGCTAATAAGGCCGGTAGTTCTCTACGGGCACGAGACGTAGACGATGCTTGAGGAGGACCTGCAAGCACTGGGTGTTTTCGAACGACAAGTGCTTAGGAACATCTTTGGCGGGGTATGTGAGAACGGTGTATGTGGAGGCGAAGGATGAACCACGAGCTACCGCAACTCTATGGCGAACCCTGTATCCAAAAATTTGCGAAAGCTGGACGGGTACGATAAGCGGGACACATTTTAAGAATGCCGGACAACAATCCCGCAAAAATGGTGTTTGCCTCGAATCCGGCCGGTACAAGACGAAGAGGAGCACAGCGAGCAAGATGGTTAGACCAAGTGGAGCAGGATCTTGGAAGTGAGTGATGGTCAAGAAATTGAAGACAAGCAGCCACGGACCGAATGAATTGGCGTAACATTGTGATGCAGGTGCAATCCTGAGGGATGTCGGACCAGGATAAGTAAGTAACCCAGGGGAATTCATGAATTTTCTCTTAGATTTTGACACTGTTTTGTATCAAAAAATGTTTACGGAAGTGTTTGACGGATGTTCTTCATTACACTTCAGTCGAAAGAGTTAGCCTTGTGATAAAAACGAGATTTAGTTAAGTTTTGCAATTCTTCGTCCTGTGTTTAGCGCGAAAAGGGCCATACAAGTTTGGTTTACACAAGATGATATGACCTTTAAATGTTACGTTAGGTAGTGATTAATATAGTAATTGAGAATATGTCCCTCGAATGCATGGAGCATTGAAAAATAAAATAAAAACTAATATGTGGTGGTCAACTATACGAACAAAGTTTGGTGCACAGGTAAACAAATGAGGCTACCTCGTAAGTGAACTTTATATCCTTGTGAATGCTGTTGATCAAATCTAACATTTGTGGAAAGATATCCCATTTAACTACGCTGAAGATATCGTCGACAAACCTCCACCAATGGTTTGATTTCTCCTTCAGGATTGAAAAGCTCACACAAGAGCTGGGATCGGGGGTTTCTTAATTGGAAAGGATAAGCAAAGTACATAGTGGAAATTACTAATCCTTAATCTTCTTTCTTTATAAATGTGAGTCGTTTTTATTATACCTACTGTCGTGAACATGGCCCTTGTAATTCCGTATGATCCATTTTGACGAGTATGGCGCATGCGTAGTTGTGATTATAAGCTACGCACCATGCTCTCTTAGGCACGCAGAACTTCCCATAGAGCAGCGACGACCGTTGAGTCGTGCCATATCTCTCCTGTAAGTGTATCGCCTCACAGAGCGTATCCAAATATCGATAACCGCTGTGCAATGCAAACAATCTCTGCTAACGAACGGTTCCTCTTACACCTATCCATCTCTCTGTCTCTTTCTATACTCGTAACCCGATCAAAGCTGGAGATCAAATTGAAATCAAAATTTGCTGTTGAGATGTAACATTTTTTACATCTTTACAACACAGCAAAGAGCATAATTTGACTTTGTTGAATCATACAAATCCTGCATATGCTTCTCACGCTGGAATCCCGGACATCTTACGGATGACCTAAAATGGGCTAAACAAAAGTAACAAACAATAATCGACAGATGATATTAAATTAAATTTTCAATAAGTCGTTAACAGTAAAACTTGACTTTAAGGTTCATTCATTTAAACATATTTTGACTGCATAATGAAAGCTTAATATTATATCAGCCTTATTTCGTATGAAGATGGCCATGAACATTGTGTGAAATGCAAACTTTAAAATCGATTTGCTTTCATTTTGTTAACCGACTTTGCTCGGGTAGCTTTGTACCTTCGGTGCTGAGCCGTTTCTTTCCCTCATTTTGATTTATCTTCCACTTCTAGTGGAGCATCGAAAATTCCTGCTACCCACATATGTAGCTGGATCTTGACCAGTGAGCGATATCAATCCGTTCCTTGCTTCCTATTACATACTCCAGATTTAAAAGCCTGTTCGCGTTAACTAGAGTTGTAATAGTTCAATCTACACTTTCTTTGGTAGCTGCACTAGCTTTCCACCACTATGCCTCGCCCTCGTTCGTCGCGATCTTAACGAGTTATTCTGGTAATCTTCTGCGCACACATTGGTAGGTGGTACCAGCGATCCGCTATGGTTATGTTATACTCTCATGCCGTTTGCGCAGGCAGCTCACACATGTAGTGTGCGATTGGATTGCAGCACTTCTCACCTTTCCTTCTACTGTTGCTGCTGTTGTAATAGTAGTAGTAATAGTAGTAGTAGTTGTTGTTGTTAATCGTCAGTGAGTGCCACGTGTTTGCGCCGGGGATCGCGGATGGGGTTGTGTGAGAAATAGGTGGATGTAGATGATATCGTGTATGTTTGGGGAGCAGGGATCGCGGTATGGGTGCGAAGGATATGATGACGACCACTCAAGCACTAGAACCAGCTAGCGCAGAGCAGGTTCATTGACCTTGTAGTATTGGATCTATTTTAATTTGGAATGTTTTTCTCTTCTTTCTCTTTCCACACAGTGTTACTGTAAAGACTTGCTACGAAAAAGGACTTTTCTCTTCAAGCAGTAAAACAAGCAGCAGTGATGGAGGATTCAACAGGTTGGTTGTTTGCATTTAAGGTTTTTTTTTGAAGATTGCTAACCTCCTCTATTTTTTGCTTCCCCCCTCATCCATTGCAGTAGTTGACCAGCAGCCCAGCAACTCCGCGTACGAGAACAACGTTGCTTCGACGGCCCCGACCCCGTGCTACGATGATCTGTTTCCGGCCCTGCCGGAGAGCGCCCCACCGCGCTTCAACAATGCGACCCTGTCGGCGGCCACGCAAAACATGCGCGTCGGCAGCTCGGTCGTAACGCAGGTCTTCATTGTGCCATCGGGTGAGCGCAAGTACGACTCGGACAAGTTTGGCGAGGGCGAATCGTTGCGCACCTGTCAGAACATCATGAAGGAAACCAACGCCCACATCGAGATCTCGAGTGGAAAGGACCAATCGTTGACTTTCCTGGTGACTGGCAAGCCGAACGAGGTGATCGAAGCTCGCCGGAAGATTTTGGTACACTTCCAAACGCAAGCGAGCAAGTCGATCAGCATCCCGCGGGAGCACCACCGCTGGATCCTCGGCAAGAAGGGCGACAGGTTGCGCGAGCTGGAAAAGATTACCGCTACGAAGATCGCCGTGCCACGTATCAACGACGAATCGGATGTCATCACGATCTCCGGTACCAAGGAAGGTATCGAGAAGGCCGAACATGAGATCCGTACTACGTCCGATGAGCAATCGCGTAAGGCCTTCGAGCGGGTTAACATCCCTAAAATCTACCATCCGTTCATCGTGGGACCGCATAACGAAAACGTCAGCAAAATGATGGAGGAAACCGGAGCGAAGATCAACATTCCGCCACCGTCGGTGCAGAAAGATGAGATAATCATCACCGGCGAGAAGGAAGGTGTGCTCCAGGCTAAGGCACGCATTGAAGCCATCAGTAAGGATATGGAGAAAAAGTGCACCAGCGTTGGCGTTGAAGTTCCCCGTGCCCAGCACAAGTACATCGTTGGTCCGAAGGGTTCCACCATTCAGGAAATCTTGGCAATGACCGGTGTTTCGGTTGAGATGCCGTCCAGTGACTCTAACAACGATACCATCACTCTGCGTGGCCCGCAAGACAAGCTCGGAAACGCTTTGAGCGTCGTGTACCAGAAGGCGAACTCCGTTCGCACGACTACGCTCGAGTGTCCGCAGTGGATCCACAAGTACATCATCGGACGTGAAGGCGGTCATATCAAAGAGTTTACCGCCCAATATCCAAATGTACATGTGGAGTTCAATGAAGACAAGATCAAGATCGAAGGCCCGCCAGAGCAGGTGGATGCTTCCTCGGAAGCGCTGGAGAAAATGGTCAAGGACTACATTGAGCGTCTTACCTTCACCGAGATGGTGGTTGATCCGATCTACTGTAAGCATATTATCGGTAAGAACGGAGCAAACATCAACCGTATGAAGGAGGAGTACGAGGTGCTGATCAACATCGACGAGAAGGACGTGAAACCGATCCGCATTGAAGGACCGGCCGTCGGCGTTGAGAAGGCCAAGCAGGAGCTGCTTGAAAAGATAGCGAAACTGGAAAACGAAAAGGAAGAGTCGATCGTGATTGATCATCGTCTGTTCAAAACGATCATCGGCGCGAAAGGCGAAACGATTCGGGAGATCCGCGACAAGCACAACCAGGTGCAGATTATCTTCCCGGGACCTACCGATAAGTCGGATATTGTGAAAATCCGTGGACCGCGCGAGGACGTGGACAGGTGTCACAAATATCTGACCAAGTACGTAAAGGAGCTGCAGAAGAACTCCTTTGTGATGGAGGTCCCGATCTTCAAGCAGTTCCACAAGTATATCATCGGTAAGGGTGGAGCCAACATCAAGAAGATTCGTGATGAGACCCAGACCAAAATCGATCTTCCGGCAGAGGGTGACAAGAACGAAGTAATTGTCATTACTGGCAAGAAGGAAAATGTGAAGGAAGCACGCGATCGTATCCAAAAGATTCAGGAAGAGTTGGCCAACATCATCACCGAGGAGATTCAGATCCCTCCCAAGTACTACAACTCGCTGATCGGATCCGGCGGTAAGCTGATTTCATCGATCATGGAGGAATGCGGTGGAGTTTCGATCAAATTCCCTAGTCCGGAATCGAAGAGCGACATGGTGGCCATCCGCGGTCCCAAGGAGGACGTCGAGCGTGCCAAGCAACAGCTGGTGGAGCTGACGAACGAGAAGGAGCTCTCGTCCTTCACTGCCGAGGTTCGTGCCAAACCGCAGCACCACAAGTTCCTGATTGGCAAGAACGGGGCTTCCATCAAGAAGATCCGGGACCAAACTGGTGCTAGGATTATCTTCCCGGGTGAGTGGCGAACTTAGTTATTTTTATGTTGACATATCACTTCTTAGGGCCCATGCATTAATTATGTCACGCTAAATAGAGGAGAAACTTATCCGTTACTTCTTCCATATTCCTGCCGCCACTCACTCCAGGTGAGTGCTGGCTAAACTCGCTGGACAAGAGTGTTTTAAAACCTAAAGTGAGTTTGAGGAGTTTCAGCAAGCCTGAATTAAGCTTGGTTCATCAAAGAATAATATTAGCACTTCTAGACTAGACCGATAAATATGGGAGGTTAGGTAATTTTCTAACAGAAGTTATGTGCAAAGTGGATTTCGTCGTAAAACCTCATAATTTACACCAGAATTCTAGGAGAGCCAAGTTTTCTAATCTACCTTTTTTTATTCTCCCCCTCTCAAATGCTGCAGGTATAAACGACGAGGACAAGGAGGCCATCATCATCATCGGCAAGAAGGAAGGCGTGGAGGAGGCCAAGATCCAGCTGGAATCGATCATCAAGAACATCGACAACATCGTCGAGGACGAGATCAATGTGGAGCCCAGGCATCACAAGCACTTTGTGGCCCGTCGTGGCGAGGTGCTGCACCGTATCTCGGAAGAGTACGGAGGTGTGATGATTTCCTTCCCTCGCTCGGGTGTAGACAGCGATCGGGTCACGCTGAAGGGTGCCAAGGAATGCATCGAGGCGGCCAAGGCTCGAATCCTGGAGATTGTCGAGGACCTGGAGCAGATGGTAACGATCGAGTGCATCATCCCGGCCCGTAACCATCGCATTGTTATGGGCAAGGGCGGTTCCAAGGTTCAAGGAATTACGTCGGAGTTCGAGGTGAACATCAAGTTCCCGGAACGAGACGCGCAGGAAGCGTTCGTCGAGGGACAGCAGAATGGCGATGTGAACGGAGGCGAGCTAATCAAGACGACGGATATTATCAAAATCAGTGGTCGCAAGGAGAAATGCGACAAAGCAAAGGAGGCCCTGTTGGCACTGGTCCCAATTACCGAGGAGATTACTGTTGCGTTCGATTTGCATAGGTCATTGATTGGTCAAAAGGGCCGTGACGTAAAGGAACTGATGAATACGTACGATGTGCACATTGAGTTGTCGCCGCAGGACATGAAACTGGACATCATCAAGGTGACCGGTGCCAGAGCTAACATTGAGGAAGCCAAGATTGCAATTGCCAAGCGAATCGAAGAGTTGGAAGCAGATCGCAAGGACCGTGAACTGCGTTCATTTGAGATTAAGGTCGAAATCGATCCGGAATACCACCCGAAAATTATTGGACGTCGCGGTGCCGTAGTGAACAAGATCCGAGCTACGCACGGAGTGCAAATCTCGTTCCCGAAGCAAGATGATCCTCAGAACAATATTATCTCCATCTCAGGGTACGAGACCAACGCTAATGCCGCCAAGGATGAGATCTTGGGAATCGTCAATGAGCTGAACTCGATGTACCGCGAGGAGGTCTCCATTGACGAGCGTGTCCACCGTCGCTTCATTGGATTCAAGGGACGTCGGGTCCGTGAGATCAAGGAAATGTTTAATGTGGAAATCAGTTTCCCACGCCCGGAGGACCGGGATCAATCGCTCATCACCATCGCTGGTAATAAACAGGACGATGTTGAAGCTTGCCGCGACCATCTGCTCAACTTGGAAGAGGAATTCCTTCAGGATGTAGTTACCGCTGCACCGCCACAGCAGACCACTTTCACCCAGTTCCTGGAGGACTCGATGAGTAACAACCGGGAGACCACCCGGCAGGGCTTCGTAGTTCAGGGTGCCCCATGGGAGCGTAAAACTCCCAACACTCAGTCGCAGGAGGACTTCCCTGATTTCGGCCTTGGACCGGCTCCGGCCGAGCAGGCTCCCCAGGCTCCGATCGCTTCGGCCTGGAACGCGCGCCACTAAGCAGAAAAGCGTTAGCAGACTCACATAAACACATACAGCAATCTATAACGGAGAGAGAGAGACAACAAGAGAGAAGTCAATTTTCCTCCTTCAATAACAACAATAATCAACAATGTAATAGCAGCGACCGGTTTCGTGTCTGTCTAAAAAAGAAAAAGAATGAAAAACTTCTCAACCTAATGCATCTATTATGGGACTCGTTATTTTGATCTCTCGCTCTCTCATACGCTTTTTTGTGAGGAAGACCCTTTATCAAGCAGTCTGATGAAAAAGAGAAAATATTAACATTGAGTGAAGCAACTTTATACACAACTAAGACAAATATCATTGTTCGTTTTTTTTTAATTTTTTTTTCTGGTTCTACGTTATTTTTTCGCTAATACCAATATTGCGGGAATACAAGACTAGTGCAAGTTGTACATAAAGCTGATGAAGAAGATGAAGAAACAAAAAAAAAAAGAAACAAGGAAGCCAAGAGGAATTTTGATTCTAGAGAAACGAAAAGAACGCAAAATGCAAAACTCTACACTACTACTTGCAGGACTAGAAGAGACGAGGGAAAATTTATATTAAATTTCACACGGTAGAAACCTCACCATTTAATTGTGTATGAAACATTATTATAACAAAATAATATATTTAAAAGTTTTGTATTTAGACAAAAAAACAAACAACGTGTTGTGGATTGAGTTCAGAAAGCCGTAAACGGGAAAATTGGGTAAAGGTTTTGCGCTATTTTGTTCGGCCTTGTTTCTTTTGTGTCGGCGAACCTTTCTTCTTCTTCGTACATGAATGGAAAATTGGCTGTTCTTCGCTGTGCTGTTGCTTAGTGTTTTGAGGGGGAAACGGGATTTAATTTAGGACGAGGTTTTGCCACTCATTCAGTCCTATTTACGTAGAAAAATTAGATTGAACTTGATTCGAACTCTGAGTTCTGCCGCTATTCGCATACCAGTCCCATGTCTTGAGCATTTCCTATCTACATGGTACTTTAATGCTAACTGCGGTAAAGTAGAATGTATATAGAGTAATTTGATGATTACATCGATCCTTTAGCCAGCTTCGATATTCGTCTCCAGTAGCTCAATTTCAGTTATGGAACAATTTACAAAGTCCTCTGTTCTGTTGAAAGATGCACTCTAGTGATGACAGTTGTGATGTAGTGGACCAAAAGTTTGTTGGAATTTAACTACTAGCCAAAATAGTTTTATTTAGAATTTTGATTTTACCTATTAATTGTTTTTTTTTAACATAAAAAAATGTATTTGGTTCAAAACTTCTGAAATGCGACATCACACGGTACTACATTTGAATTTGGCTTGATCGACGTTTACCAAGCCTATCCTGTGACTTTAGCTTACACACTAGCAAGCCCCCAAACTCCTTTAACACTTAGAGTTCTTTGCATCTCTTTTTTTGAAAGTGTTCAACTAACAATCCTGTCACATCCCCAGAAGTTGCAAGGATGTGACCAGGACAGTTCTCGATTGTTGGAGAG
This sequence comes from Ochlerotatus camptorhynchus, assembly GCF_037179485.1. Classification (NCBI taxonomy): domain Eukaryota; kingdom Metazoa; phylum Arthropoda; class Insecta; order Diptera; family Culicidae; genus Ochlerotatus; species Ochlerotatus camptorhynchus. Next base: position 892,280 of record NW_027040743.1, read on the forward strand.
GGTAATACCTCCGTTTAAGCGGCCGAGATCAACTCCGAATTTCAGTCTTTGGGGTAATGGACGAAGGTGGCACTACTCTCATACAATGTTCTGGCCATTGTACCACCTACGAATTTGTGCAACTAACTTAATGCGAATTCCTGTATTGAGACATCACTATTATGTCGCGGATACACTTGGATGACAAACTATGAGCTTGAGGGTGGGCGTTGGCCAGATTTGGATTTTTCAGATATAATTCTAAATAGGACCCAGATTATTTAATACTCTAGTAACCTCAAGTCCGTGCTCTGTCACAATGTTTCATTGTGATTAATCAACACTCAAATTTGGGGCGAATTAGAAAGAAAGGGAACTTGGAGTGTAGAGCGCACTGCCCACTGGACGATTCTGAAGCCTAGACAAGTAAGTGGGGCATGGATTTATTTGATTTAACGTCACTTCCAATTTATAAATTGATACATTCAAACCATTGGCATTTGGTATTTGAGATAAGACCGAAATAGGATGCGGAAGGCCCGATACGGGGGGAGCGTAACCCATGTTATGGTTTCCATTTATTAACTAGTTCAGATAGGCTAGAAATGACAGGTTCATAGTGAGAGAATGTACCATCACTGATCAAAATCAGATTAACATCGTCAGGCCCTGTCCAAGAATAAGGGGATTGACGATGATTTGTCAAGTTTCATTTTGCATTTGCATATAATTGTAATTTTAAGTTTGCTTTTGTAATTATAAGATAAATAGTTTACCTCAATTGAAACAATGAGTTGTATAAACTTGACAAATCATACATCTAACATAGTAGTAGTTTCAGTGTTGCATGATCTAACAACCACTGCCTGTAACTAATATTACGGATCAAAACTAACATAACTCTAACACTAAAATGATCCCGAAACAAATGCAAATTTATTGCACTGTAAGTCATAAATTAGTTTTATTTATTTTCGGTAGACATTGGCCAAAATTGGATTTTTTTTATATATAATCCTAAAAGGGACCTAGATTATTTAATAGTCTAATAACCTCAAGTCCGCGGTCTCAAGTATGAAATTTGAGATGAATTTGAAACAAAGGGAACTTGGATTGTAGAGTGCACTGCCCACCGGTTGATTCTGAAGTCTGGCCAAGTAAATGGGTTAGGGTCTAATGATTTCTGAATGGACAATACAGTGCAGGTGGATATTTTATTTTATACTCTCTATATTATAATCTTTGAATCAGTTTTAGGGTTTTGGGTTAACAGAGGCAGAGCGCGGAGGGACCGCTTAGGGAAAGCATAATGTTCATACTTTAAGGGTTCAGAGCGGCTGAGCTGTTCGGTGGTAGTTTTACCTTCCTTTCAAACCCAATTTGGCTCTAGCACAATTTTAAACTTGTTCTGCGTTATTCACAATTATTGAAAAGAGCTCGATATAAAGTAATGCATTCAATTAGAAATGCCAAAATCTTAGCGAGTAGTTTAGCTGTTCTGATTTCCGATTTCTGTACAGTTTGTTGAGATCGGGTATAGTTTCTGAGTATGTTGTTTGTGGATTCTCATTTTGAAATAACTCAGATTAGCACAGAGTAATAGATTTATTGCTAGGGAACTTTTTTTTGGGATTGTCTTTTCTTCACACAATTCTCATTATTCATATAATAACCAGTCTTAGACAATGTTATATGTTTGCGCCCAGTTCTAGATTAGTTTGTTATTAATATCTTTTGAATTGCGCTCGCGAGATGTTACCAAATATGGGTTCTCTTTTTCATCCATAATAATTTGGGGAGAGTTAGAAAGTGAAACGTTGCGATCTAAGAGCGAAATAGAGGCAAATAAAAGAGGGATCACAACACCATGACCCAAACGATTAATTAACGCATGCGGCTAACTATTCACTTGTTCTATTTATTTCTTCCTCTTATGTACCAATATTTGAGAACACGGCCAGATGTTAAATAGAAAGGAAAAAAAGCAAGAAAGCGTGAACAAGAGTATTGCACGAACTGACGAGTACAACGGGAAGGACAGTAGGTGTATAGGGGGTTAGACCCTAGATAAGCCAACTTAGGGGCTGTTCATAAACTACGTAGACCGATTTTTTAGAGGTTTTAGCCCCCCCCCCTTCCCGCGTAGACAATCGTCCATACATTTTTTTTTCAATTTGTATAGACCGTAGATACTTGTCACCCCCCTAAAGAGTCTACGTAGTTTATGAACAGCCCCTTGCGGTTGCCACAGCCTATACACTGAACAATTACAATTACAATTATAATAATTATGAGCACTATTTGTTTATTTGTTTATTTGTTATGTTTGCATCAACAGACTAGAAATAGTCCCAATGTTGTGTTGTAAAAAAAGTACAGATTATATATATACAGACTCCATATACTACAGTAACAAACGAAAATAACTAGGAAAGCATTGTCAAGTTACTAAAAATGTATAAGTCTTAAATTTTACATTTAGCTGTTGGGCGACAACAAGTATTCAAGTGTGACCATGGATGTGCTCATAATTTATTATACAAATAATGGTCAAGCATTTAATAATAATAATGATAGCAAATAATGATCAAACATTTTCTTTAACTGTTTTTTTTCCTTTGGTTTGTTTTCCGTCGATCTTGTTTTCCATGCTGAGTACCAATGCCATCGACGCCAGGGAGCCAGTTCCCACACCTGGACCCTACCTATCGACCTATCAACTCATGAACCGGGGACAAACGGCTTTACTTCCCTTCCGAATGAAGGCGTGATCAGAGATGTTATGCCTCAGAACATCCCGGTGGTGCCGACTGGGATTAAACCCAGGCCTGCTGGGGTGAGCTTCTTTAATTAATCAAAAATCATCTTCTTAAAAATAAACCTCATACGGGGCAAGAGTGCCACTCCGACATTTATGTATAAAATCAGAGTTGGCTTGCACAATATTCTGCACAAATTGCTCATTTGCAAATAGCTTTGCACTGACTTGATGGTTTTTCTTGAAGCTACCGATAAAAAAGAGTTTGAGGTTCATAACGGAACGTAAATCACATTCTATAAAAGTTCGGAGTCTACAATCAATTTAATAATATGTTTTTGTGTCAGTGTTGGAATGTTAACAGCTGCGGGTGCGTCTTCTTCTTGTTTCTGAAAAATCAATGAATGCTAAGATTTCTGTGAACTGGCAATATCGGCTTCGAAATCAATTAATAACAAAGTCTAATCAAAAAGTTGTCTTTATCAAAGTTGTAGCTGTAAAAATTTCAAAAAAAAAAAAAAAACGATAGCAAGCTTACCAGTACCTATATCATTATGACAAAGGGCTAGGACAATGAGAACAAAAAGTTCACTTTTCTTATAGTAAATTCCATATAAATTTCAAAGGACCAGTGTAGTATGAGTTCGCATCTAAATAAGCTAAAAATGATAATGATTTGGAATCGATTGAGTTTGGTGAAGAATTTGAGTAACCCTAATAGATATGCATTTAGAGAAAATCTGTTCTCATGTTTGCAAAGGACTATTATTGAACAATTCATTATCGTGAATTCAAATGTTGAAATTTATCTACTACTGTGCAAGTCTACAATGAGCTCTGATCTTATTTTATCATGATGATATGATGATAGTGGTTTACCACCCATTTTAGCACGGAAACTAAGTCCGACAGCAGTGGGCTCTCTTCTCTGTTTATCTTGATCAAGCTTAATAACCTCTGATTGTCCTCAACATGTCGCCGTATGAAGGGCCAAAAACGGATTGGGTAAATCGATAGGCAAAGTCGCCTATACGCATCTACGGAACAATAAAGAATCGCCTTCCAGCAACTTGATCAACCAATTGGTCAAAAAGACAAGCCCCCAAACAGGAAGATGCCCCAATGAGTGGGGAGAAGAGCCCGCCCTTTATCCACGAAATTTTATCAACAGGGAGTTGCCATTCCCACTCTCCCCGTCCAAATAGCTTCAATCGGGTGCCCTGTTGGACCGTCCTTTCCCTTTTATTTATGTATTACAATGTATATAAGAGTTGATTGTTATGATTATTGTCAATAATACTTACATTTCGATGAAGATCGTGATACTTATCATTACAGAATCCAATCTTGAATCGTAGACCATGTCGTTCAACAATACACTCGTTCCGAGACGGGGCTCTGTGATAAAGCCATCTTCTTCTTCTTCATCATGTTCGCTCAACACCCGGAATGCATGCAAACGAAAAAGAGATACAACCAGGATTAGTTTTTTATTGGCAATAGTCCTTGTTACACATTCTCTGTCTTATCCTTTTTTCTTCCATCTGAAATTTCGCTATTCTCATTCTTATAAATTTCTTCCGCTTTCTTTTTTTAATTTTTCTTTGTCCTTAGCTAGTTTTTTTCCATTATTCTATATCAAGTTCTTCATATCTATCAAAGTCCTGATTTAATGATTTCCTCCAAGTAAGGCTGCTCTGATCTTATTTTATCATTTGCTAAAACTAAACCCAAGTTGTATGAAGTGAGTGAAAAAGTTATTGAAAAAAGAGCAATTTGTGTGAAAAAGGAGCATGTCAACCCTGAATAGAATTATGCAAAGATTCCAATGAAATTGCTTCAATGTGCTTTGATTCCACTAAATTTGACATAACAAATTACATAAAATGTCATCAACAATAGTTTTCATTTGATTTATTGGCACATGGTCTATTTCTTGTTTATTTGAAAATGTTTTTAAAACAATTTAAATCAAGGGAAAAGGACTTCGACTAGAAATGTATTTTAATGATCCAAGACATGAACAATTCCTTCAAGGTTCTGGGACGTACTTCTGTTTCAAGGTTTGTACTTAGGAAAATTTTGAAGTTTGCGAACTTAAATTTTTATTTAAATCGAAATATTAAAAAGATCCCAGACATAGCAGAATCTCGAGCTTGGAGTATTTTTAAAGATTTTCGAAATTGTAAAATTAAGAAGAATGTTCAATATCCTGAATTTGCCATGATCCTGGACTCGACAAATTATCATGATGCCAGAGGTTCTAGGAGAAACTTTTGATATCCTGGGGTTTGAAAAAATGCTTAAAATATAATAAATCAAGACCTCGGATTTGAATAAATGAATATCCGGGTATTGAAAAATGATCAGTTCCAAAACCCAAACAAAGTTTTGAGTTGTAAGACTTGAAAAAATGGGAAGGTCCAGAATTTGTTCACATTTTAAATATTCGAATTTGAATTTATCTCAAATCACTTATAACATTTTCTTTCAAATCTAAACTTGATTTAGGATCCAAAAGGATATCGTCCATGTTGCCCAGAAATATTCGAGTCTTTTTAAATTATTATCAAATATATTATTTAAATTCACCTTATTGGTTGTAATATTTATGCTCCATACCAAATATCTAATTCTAAAGATTCTTACGAACAACATGGTCAGAACCGTTTCTGGGAGCTCTCATTAATAATATTGATTAAATGTAGAGTCAGTAACAACCTTGTGATTGAAAACTTCGAAGAAATGCTCCAATTGAGCATCCAGTCTAGATTCATGCAAATCTATCTTAAATATATGTCATCGGATATTAGCCTTCCGTGCTATAGCCCCCCTCGTGTATACTTTACTAACTACAGTTCCCCCATTGACTATGATCTCTCCATGAAATAGGTTATTCAAGGAGTTCCAGATCAACTTCAACCTATCTCAATTCCCCGTATTTTTGCTGAAAAGTACCAACAAGCCAATTGCAATAGAAGATTTTTCACTGATGGATCCACTGACTTCGGCGTCTTCAATGAATACTCAACCGCCTTTCGGAAACTACGGGAACCTTGTTCCGTTTATGCTGCTGAGCTAGCAGCAATCAACTTCGCATTGGGGATGATTTCCGACATGCCCACAGACCATTACTTCATCTTTTCGGATAGTCTCAGTTCGATTGAGGCTATTCGGTCGATGAAACCAGGTAGGCACTCGTCTTATTTTCTTTCAAAGGCAAGGGAGCAGATGAGTTTGGTGGTTGAAAGCTCATATATGATTACCTTTGTATGGGTCCCCTCACATTACTCAATCCCCGGCAAGGCGAGATCTATGATAGAAGAATTTCACATGATGAATTTTTCCCATTAGTACGTTGGCAAAACGATTGGACAGGTAATTCTCTTGGGCGGTGGTTACATTCCATGATTCCAAATGTTTCTTCGAGAGCGTGGTTCAAAGGTCTGGATGTAACTCGAGGCTTCATTCGCGTGATGTCAAGACTTATGTCCAATCACTACTTGCTAGACGCACATCTCTACAGAATAAACCTCGTTGACAGCAATATATGTAGGTGCAGAACCGGTTATGATGACATCGATCACGCAGTTTGGCATTGCCCGGGTAATGACGCCTCCAGAGCACTACTGTTGGATACCCTAGTGGCCCGAGGTAGACAACCCTTCCGTAAAGTAAGAGATGTATTGGGAACCCGTGATCTTCCCTATATGCAGGCGATCTACGAATTCCTTTGTTTGTCTGGTGTTAGAGTTTGAAGTGACCATCCCCTCCTTTCCAAACAACTTCCAGCCATTGTGTCCCAGTCTTATTATCCTCCTGTTTCTGTGCTACTTGCCCCTGCTCAGCCAGGATTTGGTCAACCGTCCGAGAGTAGTATCTACCTAGCTCCTTCCAATCGAAATTGTTACGCACTAACCTCGAGCCCGCCACGAGTAATTGGTATCCAATACTAACCTAGAACTACTGCTATTTAAAAAGTAAATTCAAACATAACTGATTTTTGGCTCCACAAAGTGTTACACACGACTGAGCCTAGTAAATAAACGAATAAAATAAAAAAAAAAACGAACAAAATGCTCCGTGCAGCATGGTCTCAAAACCTTTCAGCTTGCATTTAAAACTTTAAACTAGTATATGTGCATGGGTTTCTGCAGGGTAGGTGAGCTAGTGGAGTTACTTTAGCTGTGGTATGGGGTTTTTGCTCGAATAAGGGTGGATTTGCGAATTCAATTACAGGTTTAATAGGGTAGAGAACTAGTTTGGCCTAATCGCCCATTTTGGGGCTATCGAGCAGAAAACTTCTAATAAATCCATGATTTCAGAGTTAACGAGTCAATTATGCGTTTGGTACGATACTTTAGTTAATAAGCTACCGAACGAAGTCAATGAGAACGCGTGATATGAAGGTTTGCACCCATTATTCCCAAAAACAAAAGAAACCCTCCGACCGAATCAATTTTTATCTTCATCCGATAGGCCGAAGTGAATTCATTGGCGTTTCAATGCGTTAGGCCGAGTTTAGAATGCGTAGACCGAGTTTGGCATCAAGAAGCAGTGTTAGACTTTTAATAATATCTCAACAATTTGTTTCTCTTTATCAAATCTTACGGTACGTCTGGAAAGGTAAATCAATTTGGAAGCCATCAGTAATAATAACATTTCGTTTGGTGCTAAACTGCGCTAGATTAAGAAAGACTAAGTGCGGGTTGTGCTTATTAGGCCGGAAATGGGGTAGTTAACCCTATTTGCTCGGAAACGAATACATTTTTATTAAGATTTTGCTCCCTTACACCTATTAGGGGAAACGCTCCTATAGTTGCGTTAAGTTAGAAGCGTTAGGTTCCTATAGTTGTGCATGGAGACACAATACACAACTATAGGAACCTAACGCTTCTAACTTAGCGCAACTATCGGAGCGTTCACCCTATTTGATTCCTATAATAGAGGAAATCATTGTTTCCGATGAATTGTACTAGGTATTTGAAAAATACTATCGCAATTATAATATATGGAATTTGAATATGGTTCCGGAGATATGGGCGGAACATATTGTGGTGAGTATGGGTTACGAGAGTGGATGTTAACTAAAACGTGCCATATTCTTCATGCTCAAATCACAGGAGAATTCAACAACAAGTTCATTGGTGGACAAATAGAATTGGTGGATAAATTCAGTTTTTTTAAATCGAAAACTGGAGTCGGGTTGATTGGATTATATTTACCAACAGTCAAGAACTGTCTTGGCCACGTCCTTGCAACTGATGGGACTCGCAGTTTACTTAATTAGAAACATAAAATTCCAACATCCTTAAGTCCTTAAAGTGCCCAATCTACACATACACAATCGAAAACAATTACCTGATCATCATGCTCTTCCTCGTTCGACCAAATCGGAGTGCAATAACCGTTAGCAATAAATCGCCGGAATTGTTTATCGTCAATTGGCAGCATCGGTCTCTTTTTTTTGTAACTACCTACACCTAGTTCATCATCTTTATCTATAGCTATCTACCTATTTATGCTGCAAAGTCATATCGTTACAGTCTGCTTCCTCGCCGGTATTGAGCAATTTTGGACAAACAAGAAATTTTCTATTTCCCCAGTCGATCATTGATCATCGTTGTGAGGAAAATAATGCGTGCATTGCATAGATATACGGTATTTTCTTCTCTCTCGGCGTCAGCACTGGCTGCTTCATCTTCCCTGCGTTGTGTGTTGGTGTCTACATAGCTCGTAATCGATCCATATGTTCACCGGTATACCGGTCCAAGCGCAGAAGATCGACTTTAGATCGCGGGTCGTTCTCCTTTCTCCGTATACCTTCGTGAAATCTAAACCAGGTCTTTTTTCTCCTTTTTCGCATTTCACTCGCTATTTATTTCCAGCAGCGTTTTCCGTACCAGCCGGGCCGGACCGGATATGATTCATCCACATGATCGATATGCGTTCTGAATAACTATCTATACGCTCCACACTCGTACGAGAGCGAAATCTGTTCCTCATTACATCTCAGCTATCTACCGGCGAAAAGTAATTATCGGTGGAAATTGAGGTAGCGTTTCACAACCGCCGTCTGAACGGGTTTTTTTTTATCGAAACTGGCTATCGGAACTCATAGATGGTTTTCGAGCCACTTCTGTTTTTGCGCTGATCGTATTGATATTTTTAAAAAAGATACATTTTCCTAACTCGGACACGGTTGGAACTAGGTAAAGGGTGTATTCGTGGAAAATGGCACACACAGATAAATTTTCAAGGATGATAGTTTAGAGATTCAAATATGAGCTTTGATTTGAGCTTAGATCAATAAAATAAAATGTTGTTATAAAAATTTTGAACTATGACAAAAAATGCAGTTAGTCTATTTTCACTTATTATTCCACTCTAAGTTCAATTCATTCACTGATTATGAAACTTTAAAGTGTTACAGAAAAAAAATGTTTTTTTTTGGCGCTAAAGGATGGATTTGTTTGGAATGAGCTAAATGTTCGGAATGAAATTTCGGACTAACTGCACAATATTTTGAATTATAATATTGTGTAAAAACATTGGTTTAGTTCCAAGATGCATCGCCAACAATGACGGAGAAATTTCATTGCATGGCCACTGATTTAAAATTTGGGACTGTACAACATTTATTAGACAGCATATTGTTCTCATGACCATTACATTCGCTGTTTATGTGTATGCCATTTTCCACGACTCACTCTTTATTTTCACCTGGTTCGTCATTTGACTTAATGTTTCGTCAGTTTCAAAACCATGGCCGTTTTCTTCTTAAAATTCGTCGTCTCCGGTTCATGTCAACATTTTTTGGAAATAGTTGTTTGGTGATTTGGGAAAGTTCTCCTGAAGCATTTTAGAAATGTCTTTTCAGTGGGACTGACACTGATGCCGTCTCACATTGCAGACAAAATACGCGTATTCATGCAAATTGATCTGCAATGGTATCAAATCCAGAGGACCCCAATATATCGCCTTTATTTAAATCATGGTAAGTACACTAAACGTTTCCTAAATGAAAGGAACTTTTTGAATATTTTCAAAATACCAGCTTATCGTATCAGCGTGCAATATATGTTTTATAGTTTTCAAAAAAGGTCTGCAGAAAGATGTGATTTTTATGAAATCAAAAAGTCCCTTTCAGTTATCGAACGTTTAGTGTAGTCATTAAAATATAATGTTTTTTTTCTCTTGCACTGAACCAAAACATCATACTGGCATCGAATGATTATTGGCACACTCAAGATGATTTTGAAATGATCGTCATTCGATTTATCATCTGTTGGAATATGAATAAATCAAATGAATAAATGAATGATTTTAGATCGATTTTCAAAACCCAAAGTAGTAATATATCAAACATAAAACCATAGGAAAATCGTATTATTTTCTACTAATTATAAAATGAAATTAAATGCTGAAATTCCGGATGAAAATCTGATGCAAAACATCAAGTCATACTTTACAATTTATTTATGATTATATTATTTACAAGTTGTGATTTAAACTGAGCTGGATCCTTGAGAGACAAATGATGACGGCGAGGTAAAGCCAACCACAAAAATGTTGTTATACAGCAGATTGATGTTGGAGTTGTCAACGATGTCATTACAGGAGCGATTGCTCCGGCTCTTGGGAAAAGTATCCGTAGTTGCTATGGGGCCTGGGAAAGAATGGGAAAACTTCAACAACCTCATCGTGCATGTGGAAGGAAGCTTATCTTCTGACCCCGTTTGTAAAATTGATCAACCACAACGTTCTGGACGTGCCAGTAGCGCTGACCGTTCCGAATGCTGACATTCTTGAACATTAAATACATGTGGGTTAGCAAAATGAAACGTATACTTACATCTGAGCATTCTAATTCTCTGTTTATAAGAGGATACATATAACAATTGTGCACTCAAGCTTTCACATAACGGGTGTTTCCATTTTTATTCGGTTATAAAATATTTTATAATTGAAATCAAATGATTTTAGCTATGGGACTATCTCAAAAGATATTTTTTCGTTTCCATACTGAATGTTTTTTTATTATATCTAACATATGTATTGCTAACGAAATAGATACAAAAACATGTCAATATTCGTTCACCAATAAAAAGAGCATCACACGTTTTCGAATAGAAATTCATCCGACAGATTTTGTCATAAGGTTTTCAGAAACATTGAAATTGGATGCAACTGAATGATGTTTCATTCTATAAATGGAGGGTGATTTGGTTCAGTGTGATTAGTATCTTTCACCCCTTTTCTGCAAGTCTTGGCTTACATCGGACCACTTTTCCACCGATCGTTAGTCAAACGTTTCTTGAAGTTCTTTGAGAAATAGTAAATTTTAAATTTCTAACACAACGTAACCGTTTCTCGATGGCCCTCTAGAATTGAGTTCAATTTCCTTTAAGATAAATGTAATGTAAATATACTTTTAGACTCGGTAGACTTAAAACTGCTGGACGTTTGATAGTTAGCCATAATTAAATTATCAAATCTTGACTTTGAGTTGGAGTCGTCGTTGTGTTCTGCTTGTTGTTGGTAAAAGTTAACCAAAGTGACAGTAACACAATACGGAACAAGTTATAAATAAAAAATAATAATAGCAGGATAAAGTGAAAAGAGCAAATAAACTGAATGGCTGGATAATGGTGCTCTTGCTGGTAGGATGGAAACTAAATTCTAGATCAGGATGAACGTATCATTTACATTTTCTCAATAACCATGCTAATAAGAGCTTGAAGCCAACAATCAACCATTAAACTTTGATGTATAGGGGATATTGATGTAATGTCGGGGTCTCCCTTAGCTCAGTCGGTAAAGGCGCAGCTACAAAACAAGACCATGCTGGAGGTGGCTGGGTTCGATTCCCGGTCCGTTATAGGAATTTTTCGGGTTGGAAAATTTCTCGACTTCCCTGGGCTGGCATAGAAAAATGATTGGACTTGCCAATACCAATGCAAAAATGGTACAGGCATCGAAAGCTCTCAATTAATAACTGTGGAAGTGCATCTAGAACACTAAGTTGAGAGCACGCAATAAGCTAATCCCCCTTATTCTGCGAGTCACGTGACTCTCTCTCACCGGTGAGGTGACAATTGTCACCTTGTGTGAGGTGACTCTTCATGCAAATCAAATGGAGAGTCACCTCACCGGTGAGAGGGAGTCACGTGACTCGCAGAATAGGGGGGAATATGCGATATGCAATAAGATTGATATCTCGATGAACATTTCAAATGGTCCTATCTGCTTTGATCGATTTTCTTCATCGACTTTCTCTTTTCATAACCACTGCTATGCAAACGGATTTCGCGCTAATTCTACCACATAGTTTGATAAAGGAGGTTCTTATCTAGCGTCCAAAACGTCAAATGCAACAGGGAAAGGTTTTGCAGCTGAGTTATTAACGAAAGAGAAAGTCGATGAAGAGAATCGATCAAAGCAGATAGGACCATTTGAAATGTTCATCGAGAAATGCTAAGAAGAAGAAGAAGGATGTCATGTCGGCCTAAATGCCTCTAATTTGGGCCCACACATAAATTCAGCAATCGTCTTAATTTGCAATAGTGCCCAAAAATATCCATTAGTACCGTCCCAATGACGCGTTCATCTAGATAAAATTTATAAATAGCAGATTTTTAGCGATGTGCCCAATCTTAGATCCATAGGCCAACATTAGAGCCATTACCCCTATAATTAAATAAACTGAATACAAATTTCGAACATTTCAAGACTAGCCTATATTTTTTGCGTTGCGTTACATTTGTAACGGAGTAATTCGTAGATTGCATTCGGGCAACTGTCACGTATCTACACTCAAAAAATTTATCACATATCTAATGGATGAAAACCATGTGAATTTCACATAGCTTTCATGTGATCACATAGCTGAAAATCCCACCACAAAATCACATGAATATTATGAGGCCGATGAAATTCATATGAAAAATCATATAGAATTAACGTGATCGCATGTGAAATTCAGATGAATTCCATTAATTTTGTTTATGGATGAAAATCATTTGCGTTTCGAATGGAAGCTACTTGAAAACTATTTTCGGTGTACTTTAACGTTCTTATTCTAATTGCTTAAGGAAAACTATTTGGAAGTGAATAGCTCTCCAACCAGACTTCAGAAAAGGAAAAGCATGACAATTACCATTGCCGGCCGCGCTCATCTTCTCCGGTACGGGGAAAGGAAGGATATTGTTGATGTAACATCTACTTAACGGGAGGCCAGCGACTCACTGACGCCCCCATAGATGCTACGGAGTTGGATAGTTGGGTAGGAGATGGGTCAGGTTTCGCTTAAGCAGGCCTGGGAGTAAACCCACGATTTTCTACTCAGTAAGCAAAAGCGGCAGCCACCCCGTTAGCCGAGGTCCTTAATTCTTATGTTGGAACCTTATTTGGTAAAGTGAGACTAGATGAGACTCACCCTATGTGGCTCAACCAAGACTCCCGGATATCTAGCTTAGTAGCATGAGACCCCTGAACTGTGTCACAGGGCCGGCATGCTACTTGGTAATTTGGAGGGGTACGCGGAACAAACTGTGCAGAAACTGTGGGATTTCTTACGTGATTATGAAATTAATTGGAAGTTAAAGTGTGGGTGGAAAAAGTCTAAAAGTTTATTAAAATGGAACTATGGTGCGGATGGTTTTATTGGGCTATTATGGGGTGTGTTCTTCGTGTTTCTGCTTCCTTGGTACGTACCGGTGGTGTTTGCTGGACGATGGCGGTGATTATGTTGGGCAGCTGTTGTTTGACCGCGATGGCGATCGGTGGCTTAATCACTCCGTCGACAATGGCGGATCGGTGTCTTACACTGGTCTGGAAGATGGCGCTTGGTGACTGGAGCTGTGGTCACTACAATGGCGGGTTTGAGGCTTGGGTTTGCGCGTTGCGATGGCGGTTCGCAACCAGGGAATATAGCAAACCCTGTGCAGCTACTGAAGTAGCCTTTTCGGTGTCAACGGCGTCTCCCTTCGTTGGTGAACATCAGCTGACCGTGACAAGGCCACCTTGGTCGAGCCGAGAAGGGTCTTCCCCCTTAACAATTAGGACTACCGAGTCCGAGGATGCTCTCCTTTGTGGCAATTATTAAGCCGGAGAGTTGAAGGTCCTTGACATTTATACCAAGACAGTCGAGACTGACTTGGTCGAAAAGTGCCGATCGTGAGGATCTCCGTGGAATACCAAAGAAAAGGTCCTAAAGGACAAATGGTTGTTTTAAACCAAGCCAAAATCATTTTTGGTCAAATTCAGTTACCTGAATGAACACCAGGAACATAAAAAGGTCGTTCTCTGCACTTTGGTTCACTTTTTCATTCCACTCACGTCTTCTAGGCACAAACGCCGGTTTACTTCTGGGCAATGGTTGACCATCCCAGCTATCAAAAGCCCTCCTTTTCCCATCCAGTTTTCAATTCGTTCCTTATTATTTCCTCCATTTTCCTTCCTTGTAGCTTATCACCACCCATCCATATCATCTCCTTCGCCTATTGAGTTTTTCTACCACAGTTGATTATAACACCCTTTCGATCCTGTCACATCCAATTAAGCTTATAAACAAATATCATTTTCAAACTACCTACTAAGACAAATTTATACATTTTTCAATAACAGCAATTTTACCTACAATCCTACTAATCCTACTAACCCAACACTGACACTAAACAAACACTACAGTTTCCTAAAACAACATGCACAAATTAAAACCTAGGACATTGTAACTAAACGGTTACAAAAGTTTATAAGAATATTGATTGAAATATCAAGTAAATAAATAAAAAGGAAGAGTCTCACCCGAATCAAAGATGTTACATACGGATTCATGGAAATGAAGTTTAAGTAGATAATAGTAGAAAAATAAGAGGATGTATCCAAGACACGACCGTAGATTTGACGTAGGATTACGTGCTCGGTATCATTATTCGGTGGCTGGGATGGAATCCAATTTTGAAATCTGTGTTAGGGAATGCGGTTTTTGCAGGCAATCGGTGATAATTTTGATCACCATTGCATCAGTTGGACATGTGTGTAATTTTCAATAGCAACCTTTTTAAAACTGGCAAAGTGTTCATTTCAGCAGATTCGTAGACCAATTTCTAATCGTTTAGCTTGTTTAGAATTAAAATCCATCCGCTATTGATAGAGTTATAAGTGATCAAAATCTGACCACTTTTCGTAATGCGGTCGATTTGGGTATTTTTGAAATTGCGTATATGTTGCCAAAAGACGTAATCCTACGTCAAAAGAACAATCTCATCAAATCAGTCCAAGTGAACCCGTAGCAAGCAGCCCTCTCACGGTTCGTGTAGCAGTTCCGATCACAGGGATCAATTAGGTTCAGCTCTGCAGCTTGTATCTCCTTGACGTGAACACGAAGAACGATGAGACGTCACGATGATGAAGATTCTTCCTCACTTTTGAAACTGCATGTCAACGACACCCATAGGGACGTAGAACTATAGAATAATCAACGTTTTGTTTATAAATTTATAAATTGAAAAGGTACTATTTTCAATTGTGTGTGTATGTGTGTATTCCCTCTAACCCCCAATGGCCGGCAGTGTTATTATGGAAGAGCTATCTCTACAATGTCGCATTTATGGTCATTGTAGACAGCTTTGGTTAGGGAGTTAGAAGGTGCTAGCTCTATTGCAGATCCAGCAACCCATTTCAGAATGTCTGGAGAGTCACGCCCATTCCGAGGTTACTTTTACTTACATAAGCCCCGCATGTATGCATCACCGTTATCAAATGGACATTGGTATTACATACACACTTCCAGGTTCGAAAATATTCTTTTCAATCCTGGCACGTATTTAGTTTATGTATTTTTTTAAAATTTTAAAATGTATTTGGACTGGTCTCACCATGTTAATTTGATCCTCCAATCCATGGGTTCCGTAATTTTGATTTTCTCTAAGCTTTGCATCTCATTTCGTGATGCACCTTTGTCGTAATACTTCCTTCAACGAACATAATTTTTTTTTGCATTGCCATGGTCATCTGGGAGGAGGTTCGCGTCTAGTGCTTTCCCCAGGAACAGTTCGCGACCACCAACTACAAACCACCCGGTGTCGCAATCTCCGACACCGGCGAGAGACCAGAGCCGAAAAGGTAGCATCCGAACTCGGAGAACCAGGCTCCCGGGAGGCAATGAAAATCGACACCGAACAATGGAACTGAAGCTGCGTTGTATATTTGGGAGGTTAGATTCAAAATCAACCGAGCCACTCAAGGCAACACAGGCAAAACACGATATATCACTACATGATAACTTTATGAACACTTGAAACTAAATTTCAGCACACAAATTTGTGTTTAATTCGCTTACAAAATATACGCAGCAAAAGCAAAACACGTCAGCTTTCAAGCGCGGCCTACTGCGATCAGGTACTATTTATTTTCAATTGTTGGTTTAAATATATTGAATTGGTTCCGCTTTTAGATCGATAGAAATTCTATCCGCCAGACTATGAATATGTAGCGACTAAACGTAGAACCAGTATACGTTCGGGGACGGGATGCAGTAAGAATTTCATTTTTAGCTTTCATTCATTTTGACCGGATCAGCAACCGAAAATATATGTGAAAAACAATCCAAAGAGAAAACGAACGTTATGTTCGTTCAAACGCACAGCCTACTCCCCCCCCTCCCCCTTGTACTGGCCTATATTTTCCGGATAAAGCAAGGGATAAAGTCACTTTTTATAGCGAATTCGTTTATTATTCAAATGGTATACTTTCTTAAAGATAAATCGTCCCGCTCAAACCTTTGTAGGGGTAGGCGGTGGGACCATCATCATAATCAAGATTGTAAGAAGCAGTGTGGAAAATTCTATGTTTACTTTGACGAGGATTTGAGGATCGGGGAAAAATTCCAAATAAATCTAGTTTTTAGATTTAACAGTTTTAAAAATTGACGAAGTTATGCGACTTTCCAGAGTACCATGTCCATGATACAGGGAATGTAACATTAAAACTTTATACGCTATTATCTCGAAAACTCATTTTCAAAGAAGGTGTCCATAATAACTCATATTCAATACATCCGATTTGTTCAGTTGTTTTTATATACTGTTTTGAACTTTTTATTTAAAGCCTTGATCGTTGGGATTTCCCATATTATCAAAATTTAGAGCCGATTAAAGATAGTTTTTTTAACTGTGTTTTTAAAGTTCAAGCCATAATGTAATTTTTTTTTTAATCCTTCGATCGCCGCCTGTATTAACTGATTGTTAATGCAACCCATTTTATTTTTTTGATTTCAGATAATTTCTATGGCCACCGCGGAACGTTAAAAAGGTCTCCTTCTCTGAGCTGCGTCCTGGGGAACCAGGGTGTCGACTACCTGGAAAAACCTGGAAAATCAGGGAATACCAGGGATACATTTTTGGACCTGGAAAATCAGGGAATCTCAGGGAATGTCATTCAAATTCAGGGAAATATTTCTTAATCACAGAAGTATGACAAACTTTGCTAGTTTCAAACAACTTGATTACTCGGTGTAGTTTGAAGATGGTTGTTTATTTCAAATTTTAAATAGAGTTGTGAATTTGAGTTTGCTTAATGCTTGATGTTGCATTTTTGCAAGTTGAGCAAGAATTACTCAAATAATAGAATATTTTGATGATTTTCCGCCTAATATAAATTCAGCTGGGTGTTGACACATTCCAGAATTGAACTGAGATCCTGAGGGTTGATAAAAATCCATTTCCGTAGACACTAGACATTGTTAGTTGTTGCAAAATGTAACCTCTAAATTTGTATGTCTTGGTCTCTTAGTAGATGTTACACCTAATTGCGTCTCACTTAGATCCTTTGGGCGCATTGGAGCGCTTTTGAGTAAATTCAAGAATGGTGAAGAGTTTAGAGAAGAGGATGATTTTTTTCTGAAAACTTGTAGTTCCTGTTCCTTATTGTGTTCTAAACAGCCTAATTAGCTCAGAGAATAAATTTAATGAAAATTTAGGATAATGGTCTTGTTTGGATGGATTTTTGTCTTTGATGCTTTGAGTAGCACTTTTATGATTTAAATATGATTTAAAGATACGTACACAAGCATTGCCTAGACAGCATAGAGTGGTTTTATTGAGTATTCTAGGTCTTCATTATAAATCAGATTAGCTCGGAAAATTAGCTTCTCAGTGAAAGGTGTAAGCGCTGTTTTTACGATTTCCCACCATAGGAATCTGGTCACAAATAAGCGTTTGGTTAAGCGTATTAACCGGAATAATTTTCTTGCGGAGCTGGGTCTCAAATTGTGCTCAAGGGATTAAAGACAAGCGTTTCATTTGTAAGATGTAGGAGAACTGGTTGAATTTCTGCCCCTAGTATTGAGTTCAGAAACAGTCAGAAAAGAACTTCTAAGCCGGTTCTATATTAAAAGTATAGAACGCTTTATTCAATTTGAAATTGTATTGGATCACTCTTCATGGGTTAGAGGTCCATGTGGCATTTCATGAAAAAATGTTCAGAAAGCACTACCCTTCTAACAATGCAGACTAGCTGATACAACCGAAAAATTATGCATCTAATTTGTGCCTGTATAGGCAGGTCTGCAGCTAGAGCTGTTTGTTTGGTAATACATATCTTAGGAAAGTAGTAGCTGATGAGATCGTGTTGACAAAGGGGCTTATTACGGATGTCACTTCACGGTGAAAAGTTGTCACTTGTCGTCACGGTGAAGTGATTCCCATTTGATTTGTACGGTAATCACGGCTCTTATTCTGAGTATCACTTGCTTATCAACGTGTAGTGACACCCGTAATAAGGCCCAAAACCATGTAGACACTGCAACTAGAATTTGTTTGAAAATTACTGGAAAATCAGGGAATTTCAGGGAGTTTTGTTTTCTTCTTCGAGTCGACACCCTGGGAACGTAGAGGGAAGTAAAGCCGCTAGTCCCAGCCAATGTGATGGGTTCGATAGGTGTGAAATTGTCCTCTCTGGCAAACGATCGCCGTTGGTGATAAATGACACTTGTCGGTGATTGGCACTTGATTGTGGAACATAAACCGACGATAAATAAACAAAGGGATAAAAGTATTCTCCCCTAGTGATAGCTCTTTAATTTTCATAAAATTTACATATTCAAATCAATTTTAATTTCAATTGCTAGATCTAGACAAACATTTGCAACACCACAGTTCAAACAAATACTGGATGACCATGAAAGCCCATTGTCGTCACAATTTTATCTGTAATCCACTTGTGACAACATCTTTCCTGCAACCTCATTTAACTTTCATTTGAAATGATAAAAAGATAGCTACTGTTCGAAACTGCCTCAAAGGAAATTCGATGCCGAAAGCAGTCATGCTAAATAAAATTTACTCAAGTGTTCACAACCCCCAAGTCGCCAATAAGTAAAGTGGGTGCAACCAACTTTTACCTTTCACAAAGTTCCATTTAATCATACACCTCTACTCCTACTAAATAAAACCCGTGTACTCGATGCTTTCAACAGTAACAAAAAACAACAACGCCGTCCCAACGGCAACGACTACGATAATGAAATGAAAGCAAATTTTTGTTCCGCTTTGATGCAAAAAAAAAACGAAGGTTTGTCACTAACTCTTAAAGGAACGGAAAGCGAAAGTGGCTTCGAGAATTTCGATTCAATACCTTACAATATGTGAGGGGAACAAATTTTTTGTTTTGTTTTATTTTTTGAACTTGCGCTTGAACATGATCTTCAAAGGTAAGTACCTAAACGCCTACCTACATGACATACAACGAGCTCCGTGGTGCCGCTACGTAAGTACCGAACGATAAGAGAAAAGGGAAACGCGAATGAAATGTGGGTTGGGTATGTCGATCGAACGTGTGGTGATCGACGGTCGATCGCGCGTTGGGGTTGAATGGATTCGATCTAGTTTTCAAGTTCAAGGCAGGTGAGAAAAGAGCCATGGGTGGCAGAATTTCCGTCGTGTTGAACGAGCGGTGGTCGTTTACCTCTCTAAGTCGTAAAATTGCACTTTGCATATGCTAGGTAGTGGTTGATTGCTCCGGAAATCGAGGGAACAAGACAATCGAAGTGTCTTTGTGGGTTAAGTGTCAAATTATGTGATTTTTCGTGAATTCCAATAGCCTTCCGAGCTGATTTTGTTAGTATGTGATTAGAGTCATTCCCAAACTAGCCACCTTAAAAAAATCAGCCTAGCTGAATAACTTTCGAATAGCCGGATAATGGTGGTGTGTAGATTGAACCACCTACGGTGCTCTTCAGGGCAATTTCTGCTTGTCGGTAGTTGATCACATTTTAGTCTTATGCGATCACCCCAACATAAGAAGCTTCAGTGATTGTTTTCAACCGATACAACATTAATGAAAAAGCTTCCCATTACAATACGACCCGGACGCGTACCCGAACGCAAATTTATATGTAAACAAACCGAAAACAACCGCCCGATCGTCAACATGCCTGCCGATCAGGTTTACTTCGTGCAGCAGCGGCAGCCATCGCCCAACGATCGTCGAAAGCTCCGATTGCAATGAAAGCTGTCTCGTTGGCTCTCGGTAGCTCCACTTCGGTAGGGCACTGGGGCAGTGATGGCAGATTTGTGTGAGGTCAATTTAGTAGATCCACTTAAGAATTTTAAAAGTACTTAAGAAAATTTTATGATTTCCGAACGCTTTAATGTTGCTGAGTCAGGGAGGGGTGGGGGGTGGTCTTAGTCGTCATTAAGTGTTATCTCAACCTTTTCGTATTTTCACCTATAATTGCTGACGTTCACTGCTGAACATAGTTTAGTTAATTAATCAAGATCAGTTTTGCGAAAAACTTAAAAAAAAACTCATGTTTTTTTGCCCGTATTCCTTTATGCTTGAGCTTCGGCAGATAGATTTTTGACCGGATGCTATGCTTTTTAGCGAACTAACGGCGTCCAAGTATCCGGGAAAAAATAATATGGGAGTAAAGATTCCTCACAGTACTTGAAGGAGATACATAATTAATGTAAAGCGCTGTCTAGACTGAGCAGTTATAACAAGTTATAACGGTTGTCAAATGATTGAAACACATAAATCACCATCAAGATATCGCTAAAACATGTTATAACTCTGTAGTCTGAACGTTATAGTACAGAATAAGTCGAAAATTAATGCTAGAGAAATTGATGAAAGAACAGAATTGATAAAATCGTGTATAGAACTTGAAAATGCTTGAGAGTATTGTATTGTGAAATTCAACTCCGCAAAAATTACCTTTGAGATTTCGGTATAAAAAATCATTGCTTTAAATTTTGACGTTATTCATTGTTATAGTCATGTAATTGCATTGTTGTACGAAAAACTAACAAAACATACATTACTTCTTCTTCGTGGCTTTAACACTCTTACATCAGCTTTCGCCTGCTCTCTACTTAAAAACATGCGTGAGCATTAGGGTGGTTCAGAATATTGATTTGGCTCCACCAGGCTCAATTGGTTCTAATTCTAAATCAATCATTCTTCCAAAGTTAGAGTTTATTTAGATGCAACGCATAGCTTCTTGAAAATCTGACTGCTCTTATGTGAAATTTTATCAGCTACAACTATTCTAAAGACCACGTTTTGATTAGACTTCAAGGTGATTAGGTATTTATTGATTTCAAAGCTGATAACTTTCTGAAATGATTAATCGATTGTTTTCATGGCAACACTGCATCTAGCACTTATGACACAGTAATCTGGATTTTGTGCCTTATTCTTCGCCCCAAGCACACCAATGTTGCCTGCTGAGCTGTTTATGGAGCATGACACAAGAATATCATCTTCCTTATTAATTAATAACTAATTATCCTGACGTTCAATTCCAATGCAGTCTTGGGCAAAGTGGCAGCGAAGAGCATTTCACATTACTAAAGATAGCAAACTTTTCGATAGATCATTTACAGCGAAGTTCTACAACCATGAGAACAACATGTTCACTTTTCCCAAAGTAATTCCTATATAAACTCCGAAGGACCAGTGCAGTGTGAGTTCGTATCCTAATGAGCTGACATTTTGGGAGAATTAAACTTGATTTGAAATGGATTGAGATTGGTGGTGCAAAATCGATATTTTGAACCACTCTAATGAGCATGCTATCAATTGACATTTGGGTAGTTTTTATGAGGTTTGTTTTTTTGCACGCGAATGAATGAATGAGATTGGAGAATGGTTTTCCGAATACTGATCTAGATGAAAAGCAATTTGAACTCAAGAATTTTTATGATCGCATTATGACAAGGCAAACCAATGCAATTTTCCATGGAATCACGTACATTCGTTGAGTTAATTTAAGTGCAGTAAAAATCAATCTTGGAAAGGCAGCACAGTGTTGTTTTCCATAAAAATACGTATTTGTGTGATTTTGAAAACATTTTTATCCGAGCTTTTATCAATAAATGTTACATAAGGGAAATGGAAGTAATGTTGGCCTAAATGCAATTGACTAAATTTTCAAAAACGACCAAAAATATCCATTAGTACCGTCCCAATGACGCGTTCAACTAGATAAAATCGATAAATAGCAGATTTTTGGCGATGGGCGCAATCTTAGATCCATAGGCCAACATTAGAGCCATTTCCCCTACGTGCTAAGTGAAATTTGAGTTCATCAACCGATCAATCGTATCGGATTGTTGGTAAAATTGTTTGGAAAATCCATGTTGATCGAAAACGGGAATAGGGATGATGCTTGTTTGGACTAAGTATAGCAAAATCTACAAAGTTCAACAAAAGAAGTGTTCAGAAAACTAAAATTATTTCTATTTTTGACCATTTAATTTAATTTCAAATTTAGCTTCGTAAAACATGTTCTAGTTCTCTCCAAAATAACGTAACGTAAGAGAAGGTGGCCTGATCACATAGTGCACATTGTAATAGGTTTAACGTGACAAGATGGTGTACACATTCCTAGTTGAACACTCAGTCGGTTAACAACGTCCCGGTCTCAGTCGCGCGGCATCTAGCTTTTTTCGGTGTTTTTTCCGCCCGAGCGGTTTTTTCACCCCCCCCATTGGGTGCCCCAAGTGACCAGTGTGCAACAGAGGAAGTGGAATTCCATGGGCCGAGCCCCTTGGAGTTGCCATCCAGCTTTAGTTCACCCCGGTAATCCATCCGGTCGTCAAGCCATTTTTTCATCATCGTGCCGACCCACCAACACCAATCATCACCACCAGCAGCAGCAAACGGACCATCTAGCTGCAACGGCTGATAGGTTGTTTACAACCGGCATAAGTATTAGACAATACATTTTGCAAGTCCATTGCCTCCCTATTGTAGTTTAATTTTGCCTCGTGGCGCGTGACTCTGTCTCTCACCCCTGGTAGGGGAGTATGGGGTATAGTGAGACAACTTTTTGCAAGTAGATATAAGTTTCTTTTTTTTTTTTTTCGATTTTTTTCTTCTTTTTGATTTGTTCGTACGTCGGGCAAAAAAATTAATTACTAGTAATTAAAATTAATTAATTAGTGAAGGTTTTAATTTTTTTTTCCTTCTTAAGTGGTTGCGCACCGCTTTTGCGCAACACTTATGACATCTTCCGATGCCTACGTTACGCAAACCAGATACTATGAACCGTCTTCGAAAGGACCATGGGTTGTCTTTTTTCGGCCCAAAAATAAACCTTTGAAAACTCTCGACATAACGAGAGATTTGCTGCGTAAGTATCCGGGAATCTTGGTACACAAAGAAAGATTCAACAAACTGCGTGTAGAAGCACCGACTTATGATGTGGCAAATAAAATTGCTGACCACGAGCTTTTTAGTGTTGAGTATAACATCTACATCCCTTCTCGAGATGTGGAGATAGAAGGCGTGGTCTCCGACGCGAGTCTGACTGTCGAGGGCTTGAAACATGCCTCGGGAACTTTTAAAAACTCGACATTCGCTACCGCGCTAGTGAAGATACTGGATGTAAGGCAACTGCATTCAGCATCTTTGCTAGACGGTAAAAAAGTTTATAAACATTCAGACTCGTTCCGGGTGACTTTCGCAGGTTCAGTTCTCCCAAACTTTGTTAAAATTGATAGTGCTTGTTTTCCGGTGCGACTGTTTGTACAGAGGGTATATAATTGTACCAACTGCAAAAGGCTGGGACACTCGGCCAGCCATTGCGGCAACAAAACTCGTTGTGGCAAATGTGGTGAAAACCACAAAGAGGATTCTTGCCACAAAGAATCAGTAAAATGCGCTTACTGTGGCGAGAATCCTCACCCCTTGCAGGAGTGCCCGATGTACAAGCAGCACTCCGATAAAGTGCAGCGTTCAATCTCTGGACGCTCCAAGCAGACATATGCTCAAATGTTGAAGGCTGCATCAGCCGTCCAAGATGCAAACCAATTTTCGGTTTTGTCAGTTGAAGAATCGGACTCTGACTCATCCGATGAAGGTGATTCTACGGTGGTACACGCACCTTCAAAAATAGACGGTTCCTCAAAAAGAAAATGCCCCTCCCCGAAAGTGCGCCGTAAGAAAACTAAAGACACCTCCAGACGATTGCCAAATTCCCAGGGTAATGGGGATGAAAAAACAAAACCGAAGGCTCCTGTTGATCCAATCCCTGGATGCAGCAAGAATTTTCCGCCATTGCCCAACAAAGATAAAAAAAATAAAAAAGCTGCTCCTCAAACTTCTCAAAAGAAATCCAAGTCCGAACGAGGTTTGCTAGCTTTTTCGGACATTGTGGAATTCATATTAAACATGTTCAACATACAAGACCCTCTAAAAAGCTTAGTTTCTGCCTTGCTTCCAACATTAGAATCATATCTTAAGCAATTGACTGTTTCATGGCCCCTCCTTGCATCAATCATATCTTTCGATGGATAATTCGTCGAACGAGGTTGAAGATAAAGTATTGGTAATGGCGAACGTTATAGTTTATTTCGCAGTGCTGTGATAAATATTCAATTAATTAAGTGTGAAATTGTGCTTGTGCCGCGGTAGAATTGATCCTACGCGTGCCCCGTAGTGATAATTTATTGCTTAAGTAGGAGAACGGTTACTGTTGCCGCTGGTTCTCGTTCAATTTTTGTGTTTTCCCTTCGCCCGGCAAGCTATTTGGTACCCTTTTAGTAAGCTACGGCATTGTAAATTTTTGCTTTCGTTCGTTTTTACTTGTGTCTCTGTAGTGTTGCATGTAAAGTTTATGTGTATAGGTGATATATATGGCTGAGTGTGCAATATGTAATTTGGGGATTTTGGTAAGTGATTTGCCGGTTATCTGTGTGCCATTAAAAAACCTGGCAAATCAGCGTCTGACCATAACTCATACCGTCCGATTGCTATGCTTTCGTGCATTAGGAAATTGTTGGAGAAAATGATCCTTCGGAGACTCGATCATTGGGTCGAATCAAATAACTTGCTATCAAATACACAGTTTGGGTTCCGCAAGAGCAAAGGAACAAACGATTGTCTAGCGCTGCTTTCCACAGATATTCAACTGGCCTTTGCGCACAAGGAGCAATTGGCTTCAGTATTCTTGGACAGGGGGCTTTTGATTCAGTTTCCATTGAAATTCTGTCAGACAATCTGCACAGATGTGGACTTTCTGGAATTTTAAATAATTTCTTGTACAATTTGTTGTCAGAAAAGCAAATGAACTTTTCTCTTGGAAAACTGACAACTTCCAGAATTAGTTACATGGGCCTGCCCCAAGGCTCATGTCTCAGCCCTCTTCTTTATAACTTTTATGTCAAAGATATCGACAACTGTTTGGCAGAACAATGCACGCTTAGACAACTTGCAGATGACGGTGTGGTTTCCGTAAGAGGTCCACATGCCGTGGACTTGCAAGGACCATTGCAAAGTTCTTTAGATAACTTGTCTTCTTGGGCTAGGAATCTAGGGATCGAATTCTTGCCGCAGAAAACTGAACTGGTAGTGTTTACTCGAAAGCGGTACCCAGCCCAAATGCAACTTAATCTTTTGGGCAGAAACATTACTCAATCATTGTCTTTCATGTACCTTGGGGTCTGGTTTGATTCAAAGTGCACTTGGAATACCCATATTACGTATTTGAAGCAAAAATGTCAGCAGAGGATCAACTTTCTCCGTTCAATTTGCGGCACATGGTGGGGTGCTCATCCGGGAGACTTCATAATGCTTTATAAAACAACTATTCTCTCTTCCTGGCTCTTCCTGCTTTCTCTCGGCAAGAAAAAGTCACCTAATAAAATTGGAACGAATTCAATATCGTTGTCTGCGTATTGCTCTAGGCTGTATGCACTCAACGCATAACATGAGTCTCGAGGTTCTGGCAGGAGTAACACCCCTCCAGAACCGTTTCTGGGAGCTCTCTCTCAGAATACTAATCAAATGCGGAGTGACGAACACACTTATAATTGCTAATTTTGAAGAAATTCTTGGGCTGAACACACAATCTCGATTTATGAGAATCTACCACCACTACATATCATCAGATATGTGTCTTCCTTGTTATACTCCAGACCGTGTTCACTTCACCAATCGCAGTTCCTCAATTGAATATGATCTGACCATGAAACAAGCAACTCATGGGATTCCCGATCAACTTCGACCTATTATTATTCCGCGTATTTTTACTGAAAAGTACCAACAAGTCAATTGCATGAAAAGATATTTTACAGACGGGTCCCGTCTCAATGGATCCACTGGCTTCGGTGTCTTCAATGAAAACTCTAGCGCCTTCCGCAAACTTCAGGAACCTTGTTCCGTTTATGTTGCTGAGCTGGCAGCAATCAACTTCGCATTGGGGATG
This sequence comes from Ochlerotatus camptorhynchus, assembly GCF_037179485.1. Classification (NCBI taxonomy): domain Eukaryota; kingdom Metazoa; phylum Arthropoda; class Insecta; order Diptera; family Culicidae; genus Ochlerotatus; species Ochlerotatus camptorhynchus. Next base: position 918,733 of record NW_027040743.1, read on the forward strand.
ATTTCCAACATGCCCGCAGACCATTACTTCATCTTCACGGATAGTCTCAGTTCGATTGAGGCTATTCGGTCGATGAAACAAGGTAGGCACTCATCTTATTTCCTTTCAAAGGTAAGGGAGCAGATGTGTGTGCTGGTCGAAAGATCATATATGATTACCTTTGTATGGGTCCCCTCACATTGCTCAATCCCAGGCAATGAGAAGGCGGACTCTCTCGCAAAGGTGGGCGCGCAGGAAGGCGAATTGTATGACAGGCAAATTTCACACGATGAATTTTACCATTTAGTGCGTCAGAGTACCCTTTCGAGTTGGCAAACCGATTGGGACACTGGAAATCTTGGACGGTGGTTACATTCAATTATTCCTAATGTTTCTTCGAGAGCGTGGTTTAAAGGCTTGGGCTTAAGTCGTGACTTCATTCGCGTGATGAGTAGACTTATGTCCAACCACTACTCGCTAGATGCTCATCTCAATAGAATAAACCTCGTGGACAGCAACATCTGTCGGTGTGGAAACGGTTACGATGACATCGAACACGCAGTTTGGCAATGTACGGATAATGACGCCGCCAGAGAGCGACTTTTGAATACCCTCAAGGCCCAAGGAAGACAACCCTATGTTCCTATCAGAGACGTGTTGGCAACCCGTGATCTCTGCTATATGCAGTCCGTTTATGTTTTTCTTCAAATGTCTAGTATAAGAATTTAATTCCTTCTGTCTTTTGTCTCTCTTTATTAGTTTTTGTTTGTCTTGTCCCCCCGTCTCGATGAGTCTCATCGTCGCCCACTGGTCACCCACCATAGCCGGTCGAACTTCGGACGAAGCTAGAACAGCACTACCGTTCATACTGGCGACAACGCTCTGATGAGACAACGTTACCCTACCCCAAGCTCCTCCCCTGATCCTATCCTTCGAAAATGTACCCTTCTAACCTCGAGTAAGCCGCGAGTAATCGGCCCAACTCCTACTAGACATAGAACTAAGTGAATTTTGTTACACACAGTGAACAATGAATTATCGGCTCCGTAAAGCTAACGCGATTGAGCCTTCCAAATAAACGAACTAGATAAAAAAAAAAGATGGTGTACAAAAAAGTCAAGACGATAACTAAGATGTTATCTAAAACTGTTACATGCAATTGACGTTAGATTTAATTCCACAGATGTTATCAAAAGCTATACATTCTTACAAAATAAACTAGATATCAATATAATCCTCAAAATAAAATCTCTAGTTCTCGTCGCCACTGTAAGCACTCATAAAAAGCGACTGCGTATCGTTTATGGCCTCCATGGACATTTTCCTAGCCACTATTTTCAGTAAATCGACCCCAGATATATCATAGCCGATCTCGTCGTCTTCGTCATCATCCTCCTCTTTCTCATCTTCCTTTTTTGGGTTTCGATCCGTTAAATCATTACCAAATTGCTGGTCAGCAGCTTCTTCAACGTCGTCAAAGTATTCATCTTCGCTAAATACGCTGAATGCTTTTGACTGGGGACGTCCCTTGTGTTGATTATCAAGCTCTGTTTTCCTGATCGTGACTTTCGAACAGCCAAGTCCGATGTCCCCGAAACCATCTTCACAAATACCATCTTGCTCCACTTCTAACACTGGTTCCAAGGCGAACTGATTCCTGCGTGTGTTTAGTTCGCTATCGCCAATCATTCGATCCATCACCTGGGTCCGTTTGGTATGTCCTGAGGCACCAGCATCGTCTACCCAGCGAAGTGTCATCTCCGATTTAGCTCCAGGATTAGCCCGTCCTTTGCACTGATCAACAACGTTTGCAGGGTGGCTAAAGAAATCCGATGGTAGTGCAACGCTTTTACTCTTGCGTAGATTGATTTTCTTGCTCTGTGGTCGCGTCTTCTGCAAACATTGCACTTTGTTGAGTAATTCATCTCGCCTATGGAGAAACGTTGGTTATTAAAATGAATATGCCTAGAATAAAAACCTTTCGTTCTACTTACTGGTTCAAAAGCAAGCCATAGTCCTGCTTTAACTTATTAAATTGCATTTTGGATTGCATTGCGTATTCTTCCTGTTGCTGGTGCAGTTGTTCGACAAGCGCTTGCAATTCGGTGCTCCTATGGCGCTCAGCTGCCAATTGTTGCTGTAGGTATTTATTTTGCTCGCCAGCTTTCATCTTCCTATGCCCAACTATTCTTGTTTCCTGTACGGATTGTCTACCGTCAGATGGCACCACTTCACCTCCCAGTTTTACCAGAATTCCATGGAGAGCTTCGCTCGAAATACCCGAATTACTTCGAATGTCAAAATTTTTGATGGTTTTGTTGAAGTTCAAACAGTCCACTAACAATTTGGCTCCATTGTCTGTTAAACCACAATTTCTGAAGTGAATTTGCCGTATCCATTCGTCATCTTTGAGCACTTCAGTCAGCTCTGACATACCTTCGTCACCAATGTGCGGATTTGAACTAAGCGACAGAACTCGTAAACCTTGCATCTTTTCCGTATGAACGTCACCGTAACGGAGCGAATATTGCCAACTTTGAGCGAATCTCTTGATTTTCTGATACTTGACCAGCTCGGCCACTGATTGGCAACCTCGGGCCGTTAGTTGGCATCCGGACATGTTCAACGATTCAATTTTTGGCAAATGCATTACGGCACTGCAAATGGCTTCACACCCTTCGTCCCGAATGGCACTACGCGCCAAACTTAGCTCGGTGATGGAACAGTTTTGCTGGAGGCCCTTTTAAAAATGAAGTTTAAATGAAGATCAAAGCGAAAAAAAAACCCCATGGAATCATACATTAATAAATGTTCCCATGTAGATACCCTGAATGGGTAAGGCTTCCAGTACGAGAGTTTTGACGGTTTGATTGTTGACCAGGAAACTCTCCAAGCAGTCCATTAGCTTTGTGAACAATCGTTTGACCAATATAACCGGACGGTCAATCACAGCATCCATTCGGTGGCACCCATTATCCAGAACTTGAAATCGAAAAATATTTAAAAAAAAACATCTAGGTGCAAATGTGGCGCTGCAACTCACCATCATTCAGGACCTTTCTCAGTCGAATGGCAAGTAATTCCAGTGACGAATCTTCACGCAGAGCATCGGTAATAAGTTGCCAGTCGGTTTCCTTGAGCCGATCACCGAAAAAATTTACCGTTTGCCAACCATGGTCCGTCTTCGATTTACAAACTCCAGCTCCCCCTCCGCTGTTGCCAACGAGTTCAGCCAATGGCTGATAATTTTTCGCCCGACATAAGGTCAAATACCTCCGGTGGAAGTTCTTCATACAGCGATTGGTGCCATTAAGACGGTTGAGGCTTGAAGACGACATTTGAGGGGTCATATGTTCAGGTTTCATGTTTTAGGGAACTTGAAATGGAAACGATTTATACGAACCGAATCAAGAAAGTTTAAAATTGAAAAATGAAACAATTGGAGACGTGACAGAACGATGACCGACCTACAGGAATAATGGTAGAAAAAAAATCATTACTTAGGTTACTACGATGGGATTGTTAAAACATTTTCTATGGGCCATCGTGACAACATTCGGTAGATCTGGCACCACTGGCAAGGGGGTGGTGATCGTCAGATCGTCGTGCATGGAACATCGCTAGCGAGCACCAGCAGTCAGTTGCCGTCGAAGTCTGTTCACGGGAGGAACAACCGATCGTGTGTTGAGAAGTAAGGTAGAATCGCTGTCGCTCGTTCGCGCGGTTCCCGTCGTCGCGGAACTGAAATTTTCTCTCGCGAACAAAAACAAAGAGGTGCAATAACGAACAATAACAATAACAGCAGCATAGTAGCAATAAACTGTGGGTAGCGCAAGCAGAGCGAAGAACTAAAGGAAAGCTGCTAGAAACGTGAGCGCGCGCGGTTTCCGAACGCACGTGAAAGTGGAGGTGCACTTTGTGTTGATAATTTTTGTTTGGCAAAAAGATTACGAAAATTCGGAAGTGAAAACGAAGAATTTTATTGATGTAAGTTCCGCTTGTCGAGAGTGATTCGTTTTATGTTTGGTATATAGATGCGATTTTTGACATATTTGCTCAATGAGTAAATCAGAATGGAGTTTTTGAAGAACTGTGAGACGAAGAACGAAAACTGTGACCGTTAGCATTGGATCCTGTTTGCAAATACAATTTCTTTACAGTGATTACCAAGCTAAAATTGATGAAGTACCTGAGTTAAAAAAAAATCTGTTTGATTTTAGAGGTTTCATAGGTGGTTGTGATTTTTGTAAGAAGAGTTGAAGAATTGTGACTGTGATTTATACAGAATAAAAAAACAAACAATATCTTCTGGAACATAATGCAACAAGTGAACTGTGACTTGTAGTACGATAGAAGAAATCAGTTCTAGATCAATGTTATTAAATCCTCATTTGGATTTTTCAGTGGAACAGTAACATCTCGATTGAACTAATCATGGATGCACGGTTTGAATGGGCGAATGGAGACAAATTTTGAAAGTGTTTGATATTGGAGGGTAATAGTGAATTAACTACAGGAAACAGTCAATGAATTTTAAAATTTGGAGTAAACCTATCTAGGAGTAGATTTTGTGGCCTGGTGTCTAGTTCTAATCTGATGGTAATTGCGTCCCATACAGGGTCCCATAGCAGAAATCAGTAAGCCATGAAAACACGTTGTTGCTTCGTTCCATTGCGTCTAATCTAACCGGACAACCTGATTGGCTGTTTTCCATATTTGTTCTAGAACTTTGGGTTTATTGAGTATTAAGAAAATATGGGTGGTTAGCTACTATTTCCATTCAAAATCTCATTTTTATTAAACAAAAAGCAATTGGAACCGACTTGCGATGAGCGGCAGTATATGTGCATATAGAATTTATTTTAATCTTCCCTGGTGCCGCATTTGAAATAGTTGTTAATTTTCCTTTCAAAATTAAATACCATTAGAGAGTACAGTGTGGGTCCGATTATGGCAAAATGTTTCAAACATCTTTAATTTTAATTATCTGCACTTTAAAATCTTATATTCTATTTGATATTTTTCATACAAATCCGGGATAATTGCGCACCTTTGAACGAGATCAGATAATAAGCTTTCGCCATCCAGGCTATTACGTAGCTACTCCGTTTTCACTGCTTCACTTTAAACACTGGTTTTAGATCCACTGCGTAACAATCGCCTATTCACAACTTCAAAGTCCGTCATTTTGAACTTAGTAAAAATTGATATCAGAACTATTTATCCAGAATCTGAGTGGATTCCACTCTTCGGAGCAAAACCAGTTTACTTATTTTCTTTGACAACTCCATACAGCATGCAAAAATGAGTACAATCTAACCAGTTACTGAGTAGCCTCAAGTGTCCTGTAGTATCCTAAAACTTTGACTCTGACGCCATTTCGATTAGATAAGCCGTTTTCGTGCTATGATATATTGAAAATATCGAATAAGCCATTTTGAAAGATTAGGTGCAAGTGAAATTGGCGTATTTGCAGGACAAACATGGTTCATTACCCTTAGCGAACAATTATGCGATATTTTATGGAATTCTGATAGGTGTTTATACTAAAATGTTAATTAACGAAGATCCTGTCAACAATTAAATGAAGAGTCGTGATATTTTATCAGGAAACTCATGTAGTTTTGATGCAAAAATGACGGTGGGATTATGACCTAAGTTTAGACTCTCAGAAAGCCACCGGACGGTCCTATGAAAGATCTAAAACATACGTAAAAAGGCTAATCTATGAAAATGACCCTAAAGCTCTATGATCTCTTTTAAAACTGTTTTTAGTAAGTATTATTGGACCTTAATTCTTGAACATCAGTAAAACTGATAGACGACTCTTAAATATCACCCAATTAATCCATAACATAAGAACAAAAATCACCGAAAGAAGTTTGAATGATCCATCAAAATATAAATATGATCCATAGGAGAAATCGGAAATGGCTCTAATACTGGCCTATGGATCTAAGATTGGACCCATCGCTAAAAATCTTCTATATATCAATAGTATCTAAATGAACGCGTCATTAGGACGGTACTAATGGATATTTTTGGTCGCTATTGAAAATTTAGTCGATTGCTGAATTTATGTATGGGCCCAAATTAGGGGCATTTAGGCCGATATTACATCCATTTCCCCTATTTTATGTAAAATTAGGCAACGTAATAATAAAAAAAAAAAACGATAATCGAAGAAACTTCTAATTTTCAACCCACGTCAAATTCTAAAAAAAATCTTCACATTGTAAAAATGATCTCTACCCGAGCAGGAACCGATAGCTAATCGATAACAAATGAATATCTTAATGTGGTATGAAACCAGATTTCGGTATGCTTGTGGTATAAAACCTTGTTTTGATATTATTCAGTTATCGAAATATTTTGCAAAAATATCAAATGAATACCAAAATAACAAAATGTGATCTTTCAGTTTTTAGACAATAACACCTAAAAGAGTTATTGAATTGGTATTAGGAGACCTTCAAAATAACAAACTATGGTATTCTGGCATCTAAAAAAGCGTCTGTTATCCGTTTGTTATTGTAATAGCTAAATTATTTATTAGTTCGTTATTTCGTAGAATATTTTTGAGGTATTATTTTTAGTATTTTACCTCTTATGTCAGCCTCACTAATACCATATTTAGGTTGCCAGTTATGCTATTTTCATACCTGAATTTGGTATTAATAAGTTATTTTTTTCCTGCTCGGATATCTATAGCGCTATGGTAAAAGATTTTAGAAAAAAAAAAACGGAATTTAGAGGGCTGCGGATAGAAAACCAATATGGTTAATCAATATAAATAAAACAATGTTCAATATCAAACTTTTTTGAAGCAAATTTCTCGAAATTTAAATATCAATCACATGGCATTTCCATGTGGGCTTACACAGGATATTTTGGTGATTAAATTAATTTTAAAATTCAATCACAGAAAAAACATGAAACCCTATTTTTCTTAGAATTTGGATTTTGCCTTCGTTTATGGGCAGTTTAAGAATGCCAAACGTGATCCAATCTGATACCAACAAGACACCAACTCGAATCAAACCCGACATGAGCCCAAAATTGGGTAATTTGTTCTCTTTTGACTTAAACATGGGCCACTAGACGAATCGCCATTAGTTCTACATCCATTGAAAGGTGAAATATTGAACTAAGAAGTTAAATTAATAAATCTTTTATGTGGAAAACACCATATTCAAGGAAAAAAAAAAACACAATTTATCTCATAAAAAACGCACATTCTGAAGCTCGAAAAACTTTATGAAATTCTTTGATCTCGGTAATTTTTAAAGATTTTTGACAATGAAAAATTTTTGTGTGGAAATACTTAAAAGAAATTTAATTAATTCATCGGATTTAAATTGTTTTCAAAATGTCCTGATATTAAATTCAATACCTCGAATATTCAAATATATTCTATATTCTGTGGGTTGGACATGTCTTTATGATCATAGACTTTGTTGGCGTGTCAACGCCAGCGCGCCGCTACTGTGATCAGACAGCAGCTCAGTTTCGACTATTGCGCATGACGTCGCGATGCGCAATAGGCGTGACAGATATTCGCAGCGATGACAGGTTTGGTACTCAGGTATTGGTGAGTAGAATAGAGGAATGATTTGGCAGAAGAGATGATTCAGCACAAACATGGGAGAGTGGGAGAGGAATTGGACTGATAACAGGATTGATAGGAGAATGAGTAAACAAATAATCTAGACAAAAAATTAGAAGGCAAGTGAAAGAACACAGATTGCAGAAAGTAATTACTAAATTTACTACTGAAACATTATCCTAAATATCTAAATTCCTTAGTGCTTATTTCTAAAATTATCAGGTAATTGGCTTAATGATAAAATCAAGTGAAATTTACTTAATCTAATATGTTTTTGGACAGGAGAGCATATGATAAATGAATTGTATATTTCCAACCTAAAACTAATATTCTTAAAACTATATTGTACCGCTGAACTTATACAACTATTTACAACTAAATTTATTATAGTACGGTGAATTAGTACGGCAAAGAAGAGGTATAGACATACCATCAGGCAAACGAAACACATAGTACGGGACTAAACGTAAGTTTATGCATGAAAATATGTTTAAAACAAAAAAACAGCATAACACACAGAAGCAAATAATTTAGTTCTTGGTTTAACTGCTAGATAACTGTTAAAATGAAGCATATTCTTTTTAGGATAATAATAATCTTCCGGACAGTAAATCAACCCCAGTACCGGTCGTTTTATTCCCGGGATTATTATTGCGGAATTTCCCGAAAAGTTGGCAATTTTCCAACATATTATTATTATCGTTTATTTACGAATAAACCGCGGTTATGTCGAATCGGTCTTTGCGATCAAAACGGTCGGGCAAGTCAAGTGATGTGGTAAAAAGTAGTGCAAATGGTGGTGTGCAAACGGTGGTCATGGAGGATCCGGAGGAGTCCCATCCCGGTCATACATGTCAGGTGTGCCGAGGAGAAGATACGGACGAGATGGTGAGATGCGACGATTGCCTGAAATGGCATCACTTCGGATGTGTCGGAGTCACGCAGGAGGTTGAGAATTATACCTGGAGATGTACCAAATGCGAAACAGCGAAAGGTGTCCAGGCAACAAGTTCAACTTCTGAAGCAGTTCGTCCTCATGAAGGTGGTGGTCATAAAAAGCAGTCGTCCGATCCCGTCGATGCTACCAACTCGAGTCAAGCAGAAGTCGCTGTCGATCCAGTTCCGTCCATCACAACTCTACAGTGGGATACGAGGAGTAAGAAGATAAACCCATCGATCAAACCGTCGAAAACAACCTCTATAGCATCGAGTCGCTCCTCGCAAGCCCTTGCGAAGCTAAAGCTCCAGAAGCTCGAGGACTTGAGGATAATTGAGCTGCGTGAAGCAGAACTTCAACGAGCGATTGCAGCGGAAGAAGCGAGAAAGGAGAGGGCCTATTTGGAGCAAAAATATCAGCTGATGGAGGAGGCTATAAGTGAAACTAGCTCAGTCAGCAGCGTAGCTTTAAATCGGATGAAGGACTGGGTGGCATCTTCCAGCAATCAACAGGAAGAGCTTTTAGATCCAGAGCAGGATCCGGATTTGGAGAGTCAGTTTGATCCTGATAGCCATTCAAGCAGGAAGCAATTGAGATATCCTACGGTTTCCCAACTCGGAAGCAACCAAAGCAGCAGTCACGGTACGCTTTCTGGAAGTTCAGAGCCTGGTCCTCCGGAACCATTCCCATGGACGGAGTCTTTGAAATCGCTTTCCGTAAAGCATCCAGACCCAACTCCGAAAAACCAACGGCCGGTTCAGAATCCAGCAAAATCATTTCTGGTTCCAGATCGTCCAAGGCCGGCTTCGAATCTTAGATCTCCACGTTGGATCTCACCAGAGGGATCGTCAAGGCCTGCTCCGGTTCAGAATTGCCCACCGTCAGTTCCGATTCCTGCTATTTCACAAAGAATATCGGATCATAGGTCTTCAGGTTTGGCGCCGAACCCAGAGCGTTTGCATTCAGAACCTACTCGTTATCGTCGACATCCAGAACCATCACGATCAGTTCCAGCCCCGACGCCAATAAATCTACGGCCAGAACCCGTTCCACGATATTCACAACCAGATCCGATTCCTTCGTATTCAAGATTTGTTCCTAATCCGGATTCACGGGTGCCAGCCCCAATTCTGGTACAGGATACACCACAGAACTATCAAAGTTTTCCTCCAAGGCGATCGAGCCGTCTTCACGATCGTGACGAGGATGCATTGGATCCATGTATGCTTACTCGAAAGCAATTAGCAGCTCGACAAGCTATATCGAAGGATCTGCCGGTGTTCTCTGGAAATCCTGAGGAATGGCCGCTTTTCCGCTCTACCTTCGACAGCACGACAGCGATGTGTGGGTTTACCGACGAGGAAAATATAGCTAGGTTGCAGCGAAGCTTGAAAGGTCGAGCGTACGAAGCGGTGAGATGTCGGCTGATGCATCCTGCCAATGTTAACGGAGTTATGTCGACGCTAAAGATGCTGTTCGGGCAGCCTGAAGTTATTGTCAACTCGATGATTACCAAGATCAACTCGCTCCCAGCGCTGAAGGAGGATAAATTGGAAACGCTCGTGGACTTTGCAGTCAACGTAGAAAACTTCTGTGCGACAGTAGACGCGTGTGGTCTGGAGGAGCATCTTTACAACGTAACATTTCTTCATCAACTCGTCAACAAGCTGCCGCCTTCTATCAAGTTGAATTGGGCTCAATATAGGCAAACGCTTCCAACGGTCAATCTTCCGTGGTTCAGCACCTGGCTCTATTCTCTAGCGGAAGCCGCCAGCGCAGTGATTGTTCCAAACACCAGCTTCGACCCCAAACCAGTTCGAAGCGATGTTCGTGGAAATAAGAAAGGGAATTCCTTTGTCAACGCACACTCAGAAGAACCTGTATCGGATCCCCGCACCACATCGTCATCCAGATTGAAAGTAGTTCACGATAGCTGCCCAGTATGCAAGGGAACCTGCAAGTGGATCGCCAAATGCAAGAACTTCATAGAGTTCTCTCGTGACTCACGCTGGGCTACAGTGCGAGACCTCGGCCTCTGTCGGAGATGTTTGCGTCGACACAATGGAGGATGTCAAGCCAAGCTGTGTGGGAAGAACGGGTGCGAGCTAAAACACCACGAGTTGCTACACAACGATCAGAAGAACACGTCACCGTTCAAGGATACAGCACCCAATACCACGAACAAACCTACAACACAGCGCAGTGATCCTGCTCAACCAGGAACAAGTACGTCGGGACACGGATGCCATACTCATCAGGTTACATCCAGTCAGGTTCTATTCCGCTACCTGCCGGTAGTACTTCAAGGAAAATACGGTTCGATCAAGACGTTCGCCTTTCTGGATGACGGATCAGCGCTCACACTTCTAGATAAAGATTTAGCCAAGGAGTTGCAGCTTGATGGGGAGAAAAAACCACTGTGTTTGCACTGGACGGGTGGAGCGCAACGACGAGAAATCAACTCAAAGGCCGTAAGTCTGGACGTGGCAGCAACACATTGCCCCACCAAGAGGTATACCTTGAACGGCGTGCGCACAGTAGATGAGCTTCTGCTTCCATCACAAACGCTCAATGTAGAGGAACTCGGCAAACTGTATCCTCATCTCAAGGATTTGCCGATCACCTCGTATGAAAATGTTCGCCCGAGAATTCTGATCGGTATGAAGGATCAACACCTAAGCCTGGTCCTAAAGAGCCGAGAGGGAACACGTGAGCAGCCGATCGCTGTGAAGACCCGACTAGGTTGGACGATTTGTGGAGGAGGAAACCAAGACGATGTTCCAAACCTAGTGCACTCAGTGTTCCATATGTGCCCATGCGAATCACAAATGGATGAGGATCTACACAAGGCGATCAAAGAATACTTCACAATCGATAGCTTGGGAATTGCGCAACCGAAGATAGCACTCATGTCCGCAGAAGATGAACGAGCCCAAACCCTGCTTGAATCTCGCACCGTTATCAAGGGTGACCGCTACGAAACCGGCTTGCTATGGCGATATGACAATATTCGACTGCCGGATAGTCGCCCTATGGCTCTGCGCCGGCTCCAGTGTCTCAAGAAACGGATGGACAAAGATCCAAAGCTCGCTGAAGCGCTCAATTTGAAAATCGCCGATTTCGTCATGAAAGGATACGCTAGAAGACTCACCAATGAGGAGCTGAAGCAACCATTCCATCGGGTCTGGTATTTGCCGACTTTTCCGGTTGTCAACATCAATAAACCGGGAAAAATCCGAATTGTATGGGACGCTGCTGCCTCTGCGTATGGAGTATCGTTAAATTCGGCTCTATTAAAAGGTCCTGATCAGCTTTGCGCACTGCTCGCTATCCTCATCCAGTTCCGGGAAGGCAAAATTGCGCTCACTGGAGATGTGCGTGAGATGTTTTTACAAGTCCTCATGCGCTCGGAAGACCAGCATTGCCAGCGATTCTTCTGGTATGACGAGGAAGGTAACATCGTGGTCTACATCTTGCAGGTGATGACCTTCGGAGCCTGTTGTTCCCCTAGCAGCGCTCAGTTCGTCAAGAATATAAACGCGGAACGATTCAAAGCAGCATACCCAGCAGCAGTTGAAGTCATCCAGAAGCGGCATTACGTCGACGATATGCTGGTAAGCGTTGAGACGGAAGATGAGGCATTTCAACTTGCGCAACAGGTGAAAAAGGTGCACTCGAAAGCTGGATTCGAGATGCGCAACTGGATAAGCAACTCGAAACGCGTTGTGCGGGATCTGCAAGAAGAACATACAGATGAGAAGAACCTCGATCTGTCGCTGGAGCTAGCCACCGAGAAAGTGCTCGGAATGTGGTGGTGTACTGATTCAGATACCTTTACCTACAAGGTCGGATGGACTCGCTATGGAGAAGCGCTATTGAAAGGTCAACGACATCCAACCAAGAGAGAAATGTTACGCGTTCTTATGTCTATGTTTGATCCGCTCGGACTGATCGCACATTTCCTCATGTACCTTAAGGTGCTACTTCAAGACGTCTGGCGTTCCGGTATAGACTGGGATGATGCAATCGACGATGCGCTGTTCGACAAGTGGCAAACATGGCTGCAAGTGCTCCCGCAGGTTGAACGAGTCAGCATTCCTCGATGCTACCGTGCACGAACCTCTCCCAATTGTAAAGACATCCAGCTACATACGTTTGTTGACGCTGGAGATAACGGAATTGCTGCGGCCTGTTACCTGCGCTTCGCTCAAGATGATGTCGTAGAATGCAGATTAGTAGCAGCTAAGACCAGAGTCGCTCCGTTGAAGTTTCTCTCAACACCTAGACTAGAACTTCAAGCAGCATTGGTTGGGGCCAGGCTAGCACAATCCGTATCAGATGCACTGTCATTCCGAATCTCTCGTCGCCACTACTGGTCGGATTCCCAGGACGTACTTTGCTGGATCAAATCTGACCACCGAAGATACTCCCAGTTTGTCGCGTTCCGAGTTAGCGAAATCCTGGACACCACGGAGATGAACGAATGGAGATACGTTCCTACAGATTTAAACGTAGCAGATGATGGGACGAAATGGAAAGGACTTCCTAGTTTGGCTTCAGAGACGAGATGGTTCACCGGGCCCGAGTTCCTGCAGCACCCGGAAACTGGTTGGCCAGACTCATATACTAGCTCGAATGAAGCCGTTCTCGAACTTCGCCGTAGCGTATTAACTCACTTCATCGCCCCGGAACCGATAGTCTGTTCAAGCGATTTCTCAGACTGGAATCGGATTGTGAAAGTGGTTGCTCTAGCTCATCGTTTTCCTGCCAACTGCAAACTGAAGCGCCTCCAGCAACCGATCGTAAGCGGACCTCTCACCAACCACGAAATACTCACTGCCGAATCCTATCTCATTCGCGTAGCACAACAGGAAGCCTATCCGGAAGAAATAGCAGTGCTTCAGAAGTCGCTACAGTGCTCGGATCAACTATCAACCCCGATCCCCAAATCAAGTCCGCTACACCAGAAGACGCCATGGCTGGATCAGAATGGAATCCTGAGGATGCGCGGCCGCATCGCCGCTTGTTTCTACGCAACCGAAGATGCTAAACACCCCAAAATACTCCCCCGTGACCACCACACCACCAAGTTAATCGTTGCACACTACCACCAAAAATACCACCATCAGAATCACGAGACCGTGATAAATGAGATACGACAAAAATACAGCATACCGAAGCTACGCATGACCTACACAAAAGTGCGAAGTGACTGCCAACGCTGTAAGAATGACCGAGTGATCCCGCGCCCACCAATCATGGCTGACCTGCCTGCTGCACGACTTGCAGCTTTCGAACGCCCATTCACCCACGTTGGCGTTGATTACTTCGGTCCGTACGAGGTCGTCATAGGCCGACGAGTCGAGAAACGCTGGGGAATGCTCGCTACCTGCCTCACAATTCGCGCAATTCACATCGAGGTCGTTCACTCCCTCAACACCGATTCTTGCATCATGGCGATGCGAAACTTCATTTCCCGCCGAGGAAAACCACGGGTGATCTACAGCGATCGAGGTACCAATTTCATTGGTGCAAAGCGGGAGATGACGGAAGCTGAAGAATCAGTCAACCAAAATGAACTGATGAGGGAGTTCGTGGATGCTGGAACAACCTGGGAGTTCCTGCCTCCCTCTTCTCCACACATGGGCGGTAGCTGGGAGCGCTTGATCGGTTCCGTCAAAAAGAACCTAATGGCGATCCTACCAGCACGGAAGCTGTCGGACGAGGTCTTACGGAACCTGCTGACTGAAATCGAGAACACGGTGAATTCCCGCCCACTGACGCACGTTCCTGTCGATGACGATTCAGCTCCAGCCTTGACGCCCAACCACTTCCTTCTGGGCTCTTCCAATGGAGTCAAGCCGCTCAGCACCATTGATGACAGCGGAGCAGTTACACGACAAAGTTGGCGATTGTCCCAAGCCCAAACTAACCGGTTTTGGAAGCGTTCGGTAAGCGACTACTTGCCCGAGATAACCCGGCGTACCAAGTGGTTCGTACAAACGAAGCCGATTGAGGTCAACGACGTTGTGGTGATAGCGGACCCGAAGATGCCACGGAACTGCTGGCCGAAAGGCAAAATAATCTGCACTCAACCTGGACGAGACGGCCAACCCAGATCAGCAACGGTGAGGACATCGACCGGGATCTACGAGCGTCCGGTTGCCAAACTAGCTGTTCTAGACGTGCGACGCGAAGCGGAGTAAGCTGACCAGGTGGTCAACGTACCTGGGGGGAGTGTTGGCGTGTCAACGCCAGCGCGCCGCTACTGTGATCAGACAGCAGCTCAGTTTCGACTATTGCGCATGACGTCGCGATGCGCAATAGGCGTGACAGATATTCGCAGCGATGACAGGTTTGGTACTCAGGTATTGGTGAGTAGAATAGAGGAATGATTTGGCAGAAGAGATGATTCAGCACAAACATGGGAGAGTGGGAGAGGAATTGGACTGATAACAGGATTGATAGGAGAATGAGTAAACAAATAATCTAGACAAAAAATTAGAAGGCAAGTGAAAGAACACAGATTGCAGAAAGTAATTACTAAATTTACTACTGAAACATTATCCTAAATATCTAAATTCCTTAGTGCTTATTTCTAAAATTATCAGGTAATTGGCTTAATGATAAAATCAAGTGAAATTTACTTAATCTAATATGTTTTTGGACAGGAGAGCATATGATAAATGAATTGTATATTTCCAACCTAAAACTAATATTCTTAAAACTATATTGTACCGCTGAACTTATACAACTATTTACAACTAAATTTATTATAGTACGGTGAATTAGTACGGCAAAGAAGAGGTATAGACATACCATCAGGCAAACGAAACACATAGTACGGGACTAAACGTAAGTTTATGCATGAAAATATGTTTAAAACAAAAAAACAGCATAACACACAGAAGCAAATAATTTAGTTCTTGGTTTAACTGCTAGATAACTGTTAAAATGAAGCATATTCTTTTTAGGATAATAATAATCTTCCGGACAGTAAATCAACCCCAGTACCGGTCGTTTTATTCCCGGGATTATTATTGCGGAATTTCCCGAAAAGTTGGCAATTTTCCAACAGACTTTTAATATCGGGTTTGAAAAACGAAGGTCTAAGCCTAAGGCAATACTCTGAGATTTCAATTTTTTTGAAAGTAAATTTTGTGTCTAATCCTGTTTATAACCAATTCTAGGGCATATAACAGTTTCACCCTTGCGAACTTTGAAAATTACCCATGATGTGGTCATAACTTCATAAATTAAGGGCAGATTTTGGGATTCAGAGAATTTTTAAGATGAGAGTTTAACTAACTTTCAAGGTCGGAGGTGCGGATTTGCTTCAACGATCATGTTTTAAAATGGTGTCTCTTTTAAAGAAACAACACAAACATTTCGAATGGAATAGATTTTGAAATGAAGTATTCTTCGACTATAAAAAAATAGTTTTTTGAATAAGTTAAAATTTTAGAAATTTGTTCGATGTTGCGAAATTTTTTAAGTTTTTCCTAATCTCAGATAATAAGTTTTCTTTTCTATTAGGTATGTGTACCTGAATTTGGATTTTATTTTTCTAGCCCAAAATCCTGAAAATGTCTGAGTCTTAGATTTGAAATGATTTTTTTATGACTAGAGGTTTCCAAAATTCCGAGCTATCATCAATATTGGGAAAATATAAAAAAAAATCAAATCTCACCAACGAACAGGATCACGCTTGATTTTCGTAGACAAAAATCAACAAGCAAACTACTGCGGTTGATATTGAAAGCTGTGATATCGCAGCTCGTAATATTAAGAATCAAACTCACCATCTGCGATTCCATGATTTTTGTTTTAAGCTGGGTTTAGACGGGGCAAGTCAATTGATCAAGTCAGTTGAATTCAACTGACTTGAACGCGAATTGAACGTTTAAACCATGCCATTCAACTGACTTGATCAACTCACTTGAATTGAAAAAAGTTGAAACAGACTCAACTTTTCAAGCCAATTGAATTCAACTGAGTTGATCATTTGACTTGAATAGTCTAAACCCAGCTTTACACCCGACCGGAACTGAAACTTCCAGCAGTCGGCATTGTGTCTGCCATCAGTCGCATCTTGTCTGCCATCGGTAAAGAGGAAAACGAGATAGCAACCGTCTCTTTCTAAAGCTGGGTTTAGACTAGGCAAGTCAAATGATCAACTCAGTTGAATTCAATTGGCTTGAAATGTTGAGCCTGGTTCAACATTTTTTTCAATTCAAGTGAGTTGATCAAGTCAGTTGAATGGCAGTCAGTTGAATTCAACTGACTTGATCAATTGACTTGCCCTGTCTAAACCCAGCTTAAGAAAATGAGGTTCTTTGGAATCATTGTGGCGTTGATTCAACTCTCAGCTTCAATTTTGCACGTTTTGAATAGTCTATATCAAAGGAGCTTGTAAAATCAGTATCAAGCACGATATTTTGCTCCAATATCACACGTGATATTGAGAGTGTATGAGATTGGAAACATAAATTTTCTCTAATGATTATGCCTTCGCTGACTACCATTAAATTAAAAACAAAGATTAAAGAAAATCTGGGACTTTTGAGTACTGAGAGTTTTGAAACTTTAATGAATACCTATTTAAGATTATGTGACATGGAAAATATTTCACTATCATAGAACAGTTCCACACCAAATGATGAATCGAAAAATACGACCTTCTCCAATATGTATTAAACTAAGCATAATTGCTTGTTATGGGCAATTATTCAAAATTTTGCTAAAATTCGGCTTTTTTAGATCATGTAAAATTTCCGCTTATAGTTGTTTTTGAAATTAAAAAAAAAAATAACTTCTGATCGATACTATAATCTGAGACAAAATTGTAAAGACAGTAAATTAAATTTTAATTTGAGACCTATATATCTCAAAATGTCCTTGTCCAATGTGTGAATTACAAAAAAATGCAAATTTTTGGAATGTTCAAAAAAAAAAGGACTCTTAATAGTTGACAAAAATTGTAGAACAAGAACTTTTGATCAAACTTTGGAACTTTTTTTTGACGCATTTTTTCATGTTATTCATGCTCAGAAAACAATTTTTGAGACATTTTAAAACATTTTCTGTATAGAACACATACAAAATCACACCAACAAAAAATCCTAAATATGACATTTTGAGATATTTGGGTTTTTTTTTAATTTTTACTTAAAATTGTTTTAAAATATTATTCCCTGCCATTTTGTCTCAGACGTCATTTTGATCAGAATTGCCGTTTCCGTGCTATATTTTTTTTGATAAATTTCTAGGCCAATATAGGCTCAAAATGACTTCACCTACCCCCTAACAGAATAGACGAAGAATCCCCCATTTACTAGTCTTATTTTTTTTCTTGATTATAAGTTTTGAACTTCAAAGAGGTTTTAAGATGTCATTTTGAAAATTTTACATGATACAAAATGGCCGAATTTTAGCAAAAAATAAATTTTGTTCGCTATTTTGCCATGGAATTAGATCATATATATATAATTGATTCTGAAAAACAAAGGTACAATCAGGCATGGAAAATCATTTGCATTCATTTTGTGCATTAATTTACATTCATTTGCCTCTAACTTTTTTCTTCAACAGCATTCCGCAAAATGATGTATAGAGCTTTTGTACGTTTTGTTATTAACTATTAACTAACTAGTTTTGCTCATAACTCAAATCTGTATCTCTTATGCATCACGAACTAGAGTGGGCAGAACTTGTTACTGATTTTCAGTGAATGTAAAATACATTCACTGAAAAACAGTGGTGGCTTCTGTTCGCTCTGCTTCGACATGCATAAGAAATACGGATTTGTTTTCTTTACAAAAGTTGTAGCTAATAACTAAACCTACAAAAGCTCTATACACCGTTTTGCGGAATGCTGTTGACAAAAGAAAGTTAGAGGAAAATGAAAGTAAATGATTTTCCATGCCTGGGTACAATATTGAGAAAATAGTAAATACACTGGGAATTTTAATTTTCTTGAAGATTTATAACCAAGTTTTGAAGTCTTGGCCTAGAACACATTCCAAGGACAATACAAATCCAAATCATAGAGGAGAAATGCCGGCTTCGTTTATATTTTAACCTGTTATCGTCAGGTGGAGTAAACAAAGTTCTTGAGCGCTCAAAATTGGCCAATCGATGCACAAAATGATGATGCATTCTCATACAAACCATGAGTGCTCAATAAATTCACATACCCCCTAAGAATATAGGTAAAGATATGTCTCAATCCGCCATTTACTCGTCTTAATTAAGTTTTGAATTTTAAAGAGGTTGTGAGATTCCAGACTTTCGGATCCCGATTTTGTTTTTTTTTTCAAAATAATCAGTTGGCAGTTAATTTTTAAAATCACTTTCATAGATCCTAAAATTAAGTTAAATAGGAAGACGCTGGTTGGGATTTTTTTTTATCTATCATAATCATTCGAGAAGCTTTCTTCTTCTGTTATCCCACAAATTATATTATTTTTCAAAGTTCCAAAATCACTATTTCAATCACAGGTTGCACAAACTGAACATTTAACACTAGACTACGGACCAGTAGACCAGTAGGGAAATTTTCGGGTTGCGAAAAGCTCCACCGGCTGCAGCGGGAATCGTAACCTCACTTCGTGGCACTCACAATACGCCTGATCGACGAGTGACGCCGCTCATCGCATGACAACGAAGTCCACCAAAGATCACAACGCAAGATATTTTTTTTAGCTGGAGATGCTTAACGCTAAATATCAAACTTAAAGTGGTCCTTTTATAGAGTTGATAGTTCCGTTAGAGTACGGCAGTGTGAAAATTGTACATAGAGTGTAAAAAGCGAGCAAAGGACAATTTTGAGGAAGGTACGCATTGGGTTGATCATCTCCTTTATCAAACTCCCCCGTTTGGGAGGGATGGTGAGGGTTATCTCCCTCGCCTTCGATGTGCGGAAACAATTCTATCGATTGTTTCGCACTCAAGTCGTCATCTGACGTAAGCATCTAGTCGATATGCTTTTTAACTACTGAATAAGCCTGATTTTGACTGGAAAAAGATATATTCATACAACCTGCAGTGCAGATTTGAAAGTTTCTTAACTTTTCACCGAAAATTTTCCCAAAAACCTGGCGCTACCAAAATGAAATACCACCTTAATAGCTCGAAAGTGAAACCAATATCAATCCGACAGTCACTCGAAGTCGCATTTGCTTGTGTAAATAAAATCGAGGAAGGAAAAAAAAACAACATCCAAAAAAAAAATAACACTCCCCGTCGCAATCAGTGCTTCATGTTCGCTTAATAAGTCTCATAAAAACAGTCTCCACCGCCTGGTTTGGTGTTTTGCATCGCTTCTTGTGCTCAGTTGTGTTTTTTTTATTTTCACAATTTTCACCTAACAATGTCTTATTTTACTATTTCTTGTTCGTTTTTCTTTCAGACCTATCAACAAGACAACGCAAGCTCTGGTGCACCAAACTAAAAGTGTATCCAAGCTGTAGACGACGCAGTGCCCGGGTGAAATTTGATTACTGCCAACAACCATACACCACTCATCAACTGCTTCTCTGTTGCGCAAAAAAAAAAACAGCAGAAAAAATACACATACTGGTGAAAATAAATTAATGAATGGTTGGTTTCTTTCACCCTCCGGTTGTTGTTGGGGGATTTTACAACTGTTTTTCCAACTGCGCGAGTTTTATGTTTTTTTTTTTTGCAACAACGAAGATGTGATTGTTTGCCATATCCATCTATCTCCTATGTGAGGATCTTGACCAAGCGAAATAGCAATGCATGTTGTGGAAAAGTTGCAAACAACAACAAAAAGAAGAGTACCAGATTGGTTGTGATAACACGTGTTTGGAATCCTTGAAGCCACCCATTCAGTGTGAAGAGCAGTGAAACTTTGTCAAAGAGTCCGTGTGTAGTTGAAACCGAGCGAGCGAGAAAAAAATAAGTGAGTGCACGAATGATCGATCGATCGATCGACAAAAAACCCCCCAACACACGATAACAAGAGGGCATCTCGAATTGTTGTTCAATAAAAAAAAATTGCTTTTGCCGAGCGAGTGAAATCGAAAAGGAAAAATTGTTCCGACGTATCGAAGCGAAAAAATGGAATTTAATTAAAATCCGATCTGCACACCGTTTGCTATAGCCTATTAGTAATAGTTTGTTTGATTGTTCGTTCATACAAGTAACAAGGTGTTTTGTGAAGCAGGGAGTTGCGTGAGTTGCCCTTGTATTGCTGGTTCGAATCAAATCGAATTAGAAGGGTTAATAAAATAAAAGTCGACAGTGCGATATAAAAAAAAAAGTGGTGATTTACGATTGTAGGCAAACGGTGCAGTGATTTGGGTGCCCGAACAAGCGATGAACCCATGCCCATGCGATCGTTTTACGTACAAATGTACATCAGTGCGTACCTGAAGTCTGCGTGGGAATGCAACGACTGTGGAATGTAAAAGCCCGGTTGCAGAGCATCGATTTGGATTTCGTGTGAATCGTGGTGCTGTTTGCGTTTTTTTGCACACAATAAGTGACCAGTTTTGGAGCGACCAGAGACGGAGGACCTGCGGAGGAGGAATGGCAATGTAATTACTGCTACTTGTTTGTTTTTCATAATTTTTTTTTCGCTAATGAATTGATAGTTATGTTGCCAAAAGCAACTTTGAAAATATGATTCGTGTAGGTGTGAAACAACTAGAATTGATTGGATTGATTAAGGGTGCCTTAATGGGAATTTGATAATGACTTGAAAGTGGATTTAATTAATGGTGTTTTAGATAGAAGAAAAAAATAAAAATGGCTTGAGTGGTTGGAGGGTTCAATCACACTGAGATATTTTTGGATGCATTAGAAGTTACGTGAAGCTATTGCTTTAATAAAGCCATTTGGATAATTTTGCCACTTTCAGAAAAATTCCACAAATGCTTTGTAGATTTACATGTATACCATATCGATATACTTCCCGGTCTAAATCTAATGCAGCACTATCTTTTGACAACAGTGGTGTTGAGTACTTGGTACTGAGGAAATCTGCAAGTTGTAGACGAAATACGCGTATCTGTCAAAAGATAAGCAATTTTCAACAGAATTTAAAGGAAATAAACCAACACACTCAGAGCTCTTCATTAACTTTTGAATAAATGTATTTTAAATTTTATACAGTTGCATTAATTTTACATTAACTTTGAGCCAAGTTCAATTCCAATTTATTTTACATTAACTTGACATTTTTGGCTATTATATATTGAATGATAAATCAATCATACTTCAAATAACTATGAGTTAAAAAATACAAAATTAAAAATTGTGTACCAAATGTTACATGAATCAATCGTAGTGTGTGCTCTCAGCTTTCTGTTCTTTTTCAGTTGCATGTTAAGGGTTTTCTAATGATATTTAGCGTTCATAATCATAAAGTCGATCGATGTTAAGTGAACCAATTTTCAGATATTTTACAAAATCAAACCAAAGTTGCATTGGCTAGCAAAAGCAAAGCACACAGTTTGGCCCTTATGATTCTGAATGGTAGATATAATCATTTTGGCATTTACTTTTATCCACAAAAAATCGTTACTAGAAACGGGGATTATTCATATAATCGAGCTGTTTTTGGAATGACCTTCTATACAAGCATAAAATTGCTAATATTTTATTGAGAGCATAAACAAGTCTCTATTTTCTCAAAGTTCTACAAGCAAAAATATTTTACTATTGTTGCATCACAAAGTTCGAGTGTCTGGAAACGTCATTTTAAACTGCTCGAATGATATACTCCATTGAATATCCGCCACTTGCATGGTCAACAAATAAAAGTGCATTACTTTTATACACGGCCAATGAGAGTAACTCAAAATTAAGTCGAATCAGACTCCAAATTGCGAAAAGTGGTCTTGCTCAGTGAGCGAGTAAAATTTTCCTCGACAATTCTCAAACATTGGCTCGAATATTAGCAAAGTCGATGAAAATTTGGTACAGTTCATGAGTATATTTACTCGTAAAAATTTGATAGGTATAGAGAGTGCACAGTAATTTTATTTGTTTTACTTTACCCTCTGAATATTGTTGTTACCTCAATTTGCACAAACTCGTAAGTGGGTTGATTCCTAGCTTATTGTACAAGTGATGTTGACGTCCGTCTTATACAGCATAGACAGAAATTTAAGATTAATCATTCTCTTACACAGAAGTGATACAATCTCTGATAATCGAGATTTTCTCTTGCCGTGGCGATAGGAAGGAAGGTTGGTTGAACATTTAATAAAGAGGGATGCAGAGAATTCTACGCTAAAAAAATATAGCATATGGTTCATCGCAGCTGAGATTTACTGTATACAGAAGCAGGGCGTCACAATATCAGCTTCAATCGACCAAATCGATGCGACGAAGAGACTGCTGGCTTTCTTTTTCTATTAAAGTCGAACAGCTTCGCAGCATTCTAGAACCTCAGTCGGCGTGCACAAACAAATGTTCAATCGCTTGTCTCTCTTTCTCCCGTCGCTCCATTGGTCTTCCTTTCAAGCTTCGATGAAACGGTTGAGCGAAAGAGCGCTCGACTTTGATAGTTTTCTCTTTCATGAAACACATCAACAGAGGTTTCATGACGTATATGAAGGAAAATGAAAATACATATTTAAAGCATTTCTCACGTGAAAACACTTGAAGATTACACGTAATATGTTTAATTTATCTTTCATTTGCATTTTAAACAAATTGAAAGAGCGGTGATAGAGTGTTCGTGAAAGGGGATTGAAAGCCATAATGAGGTTTCGTTTAACTAGAATATCGACGTTACTTACTGATAGTCTAGCTAGGCGTTATAGAAATGAAGCGTTGAACTCGTTTGTATGAGAGAAACAAAACTCGAGTTCATTTTAGAGCTTCGAAAATGTAGAGCCCTGCACAGAAGTTATTTTTTTTTTAATTTTTCGGGTATCCCAAAACAACAGTTTGTGCTGATTAAGAGCTGAATAAGTTAATTATTGCCTGAATAAGCTCCTTGGATGCTTTTAATATTTTATATATCACTTTGACATTATGCGAAAACGCTTTTAATCTTACCCTGAAGTGCTTGGTTCTCGATAGGCTACAACCCTGGTTTTTGCTTAGATTGAAATATATATTTTTCGAAAAGAAATTATTTCGTAACCAAATAAGTTCTTCGTGTTCCATCATTTCGAAGGGTTTTTAATATATAATCTGATTAGTTCACTCGGGCTGTTATGCTTTCTAAGATTTTGACCTGGAATTACCTCCTTATATTGGAAAACCTACTTAATGGATGTATTCCAAATGGAAATGATTTGAAAATAGTTATGAGTTATCTCTAGATGAGAGAATCTTTAAAACTCAGGGTTGTAGCCCAGAAAGAATCAAGCAAAATGGAGCAAAATCCATAAAGGTGAGTTCACAGAATGCTAAAATAAGCATTTGGGCACAGTTTGGTTGAAATCGATGCCATCGATCTGAGTTGGTGTGTACACTTGAGTGGAAATGACTTACATCCTCCGGATGTATTTCTTATGAAAACAGTACACTGAAAATGTATTTTCGTTATTTCTCTGAAAACCGTTTCGTAAAAATGAATATCGTACATACAACACATCTTTCATAAATGGTACGAAACATTCGTTTTCCCTGTCATCTGGCGCAATATCAATATTACGCCTTATTCGTATAATACACAAATTCATCTTCGTACAATCAAACCAACAACTGCGCTTATTGACTCCTTAAGTTCTGATTGTGTGTTGGAGATGGGATACTTTTTTTTAATATTGTCGGTTTGACCAATACATGCAAGCTACCATTATAAATCAAAATACTGGTCACGGTGGTTTTATGTCAGAGGAAAACTAAATACATGCAAGCAGCAGAAAAAGCAAACGAAAAGGAATTACCGCTCCATGAGTACTTGTTATTTGCCTTTAGCCTTTCCTTATATCGTAGCACAGATAGGGTGATGGATAAGTCACAGATGTGGCTTTCGCAAGGTTCATGATTCGAGTCCGGTCTGAAGGCTATTTTTATATTTTTGTCATGTTTATCCCTTACAATAATGAAGTTATTTTTACGCATCCTCACTAACACACTCCACATTTTTCGGTCTTCAAAACCAACACTTGTGGCCCGCCGGTTGGGTGTAGCGATAGCGAATGTGGCAGTACTAACGAAACTAGCTTCATACAATGTACAAATCCATTTCGTTGCAGAAAACAACGAATAAATTCGTAAAACAAACGAGCGATTTCGTTGTATAAACGAAATTTTATTTTCAGTGTAATGGTATAGTTCTTACAGTCTGTGGTGAACAAGTATCTTTCGAAAGCATCAAAGTCAAATTTGTAGGTTTAATGAATTGATGGAGATTTACCGGTGCCGGTGCTGTAGTGGTAAGCGTGACTGCTTTCTCACCCCAATGGGTCTGGGTTCAATCCCAGTCGAGGTCGGTGGGATTTTTCTGAGGTATAAAAATCTCTGGTCACGTCTTCCTTCGTAAGGGAAGTAAAGCCGTTGGTCCCGGCTCATGTGTGCTGATGAATAGATGCAATATCCTACGCAGGTGTGAAAGCTGCCTTTCTGCACATTCGATTGCTGTCAATGGATAGCAATCGATGTCCGTCGGTGATTGGTACTAGATTGCAGAACAGAGAACAGAAGGAAAGAAGATGAATTGATGGAGATGTCTTTATTGAATAAAAGTAGCAAAAATTAATTTTACACAATTATTTGAAAAGTATTCCAACGACCGCATTACAGAATCTGTTCATGTCGGTACTTTTTCATACAAAACTGTTAAAGAATTTTACATTCCTCTTGGCTGGGTATAGGGTACATTTCGCTAACTTGGGTCTAATAAGCAGCTATCGATTGTGATTTAAGTCATATCTCAACTAAGGCTTGTACTCGAAAAAAATGCACCATTTTTATCCGTGTGTAACTTTTTTATCCGTGGGTAAAAATTGATGAAAATCTGGGTATAACTAGTTTGGAGTGAATTTTTTACATCTGCAAAATTTCATAACAATCGGTTTAGTGGTTATTGAGATGTCATCGAAACAAGAAGAAAATCGCCGGAGAATTTTGCGCGCCGTCATGGAAAATCCGACTGCGACCATGAGATGGATCGGAAGACAACTGGGAATCACCCATACAACTGTGTCTCGCGTGGTAAAATCGTTTAAGGAGTCCCAGACGACCGAGCGGCGGGCTGGAAGTGGAAAAAAAAATCGAAGACAGCTGACCCTGTGAAGGCCCGGAAGGTGTTGGATTATTTCAAGCGTAATCCGAACCTTTCGATTCGCGACGCGGCTCTGAAGGCAAAGTGTTCCGTCTGGTTCGTTCAGCAAACCATGAAACGAGCTGGGCTTCGTGTATTCAAGATCCGGAAAGCACCGAACTGGCGTGATCAACAAAACACGGCGGTCAAATCCCGTGCAAGAAAGCTGTATCGAGAGTGGTTAACGAAACCGATGTGTGTGGTTATGTATGACGAAACCTACATCAAGGCAGACGCAAAGCAGATACCGGGGCTGGAGTTCTACGTTGCCAAATCACGGTTTGTTGTTCCGGAAGACATAAGGAAGAAGAAAGTGGACAAATTCGCCAAAAAATTCTTGCTCTGGCAGGCCATATGCCAATGCGGTAAACTGAGTAAACCGTACATCACAATGGGTACCATCAACAGCGATATTTACCGCACCGAGTGCCTACAGAAGCGTCTGTTGCCCTTTCTGCGGTCCCACGGAGGCGAGACATTATTTTGGCCGGACATGGCATCATGCCATTACGCGCGATCGACGTTGGATTGGAACAGAGACAATAACGTTGTTTTTGTACCAAAAACCGCCAACCCCCCAAATTCACCAGAGATTCGTCCGGTGGAAAGATTTTGGGCCATAATGAAGGCCAAAGTTCGAAAATCGTCCAAGGTGTTTAAGAACGAGCTGGAGTTGAAGAAAGAATGGATGAAAAAAACCAAAAAGGTCGGCTCCACCATTGCACAAAATGTAATGAGGGGTCTTTTACGGGAAAAGTGCGGGCTTTCAGCGATGGAAAGGAAATTGAATAAAGTAATTATGCCGAAATATAATCCATATTTTTGGCGAACACTTTTTTCTGGTACATTTTTTTTTAGTACAGGCCTTAATCATTAAAAACAATTAAAAGCAAATCCAAAACTTCCCAAATTCACCAGAGATTCGTCCGGTGGAAAGATTTTGGGCCATAATGAAGGCCAAAGTTCGAAAATCGTCCAAGGTGTTTAAGAACGAGCTGGAGTTGAAGAAAGAATGGATGAAAGTGACCAAAAAGGTCGGCTCCACCATTGCACAAAATGTAATGAGGGGTCTTTTACGGGAAAAGTGCGGGCTTTCAGCGATGGAAAGGAAATTGAATAAAGTAATTATGCCGAAATATAATCCATATTTTTGGCGAACACTTTTTTCTGGTACATTTTTTTTGAGTACAGGCCTTAATCATTAAAAACAATTAAAAGCAAATCCAAAACTTTCCATTATCATATGAAAATATTTCAGGAATGTATTGTTGTTCTCCAGTCCCCTTCTTAGGCCTATAAATGGATGCTTTTTCGGTCGCTCAAAAACAGTCCTTGATATTAGATCGCAGGTTTTTATTTTTCTTTAAAATCACGTTGTGTCACTATTATACAAAACACAAATATCTTTATTTGAATAAGGGGTACGTTGGCAGATCATAATTTGAAATTAGTAGTGAGCTTCTTGTTTAATTAAATTGGAAATGTATATAGTATTGCTCAAAACTGATTTATTTTCTTGATAGGCCGGATTGAGGGGCAAGGCCTTATTTACATCCCATAAACCTATGGCATGTATTAAATGCACAACTGACACAGCAATTCACATAAAAATTCATAAAATATGGCTGTTAGCAGTCGCATTGAGTCCTCAGAACCTCATTGGAGACACCTGGTATGTTACAGCCAAATTAAATTAGAATTTATTTTTGATTGATTGTTAACTGGTTTATCAAAATCGGTTGAAAACTAACGAAATCATTTTTTAGGAGACAAAGGTTGGTGGTTATGATGAAAATTTATTTTCCATGTTGTGTAATATAAAGTTGTACAATGTTTTCAACTTATGAATGATTGTGCAAAGTTTCATGAAATTCTGAGTGGTAAAGTCTGAAATTTGTAGATGAACATATTAAAAGGGCAAATAAACCAAGTGTAAGCAATTACTTTAAACGTAATTTTCTCGATTTAATTTACTCTATCAGATGGTGTAGTTAGTTTGTTTACATGTGGCTCATTGGAGCTTTTCACATGTTCTTCTAGATTCGTTTTTTCCTCTATTTGGCCAGAATTTCATAAAAATTTTTAGTTTTATTCCTTCTCGCAAAATATTATCCCGTATTTTTTTTTATTTTGACATAAGGGTGACCATTTCCATATTAGTGTGGAAATGACTTTTTCCAAAAATAAGGATAATGTTCGCATCTAATGCATTATTTTTAGTTTAAGTTGCCAGAATGCTTTCAATTTAATATGTGGTTGTCATGACAACGATAAACAAGCATGTCGTTGTTGTGATCAAATTGATGTTACTGTCACTGTTAAATGACTTTTTTTATCCAAAAATTTATATAATTTGGTCCATTGGGCCAATTTCAAAGATCAAAATAAAAAATAGGACGTAATTAAAAATATTTGAAAAAAAAATAATGATATTACAAAAATTGGGATTTTGCATTGAAAACATTGATTGTATTTGTTTTTTTTTTGGGTTTTTATGGTTTGTAGATAGATCTTCTTTCCTTTATTTAACGTCGGTCTCTGTTCCGCAATCTAGTGCCAATCACCGACGGACATCGATTGCCATTCATTGACGGCAATCGAATGTGCAGGAAAGGCAGCTTCCACACCTGCGTAGGATATCGCACCCATTCAACACACATGGGCCGGGACCAACGGCTTTACTTCTCTTCCGAAGGAAGACGTGACCAGAGATTGTAGATAGATGGCGCAATATGTTTCTATTTTTTCCTAGAAAATTTAGGCTCTACATAGGCCTACACAACATATGAAAAATTTAGCGATGTGTTTTTTTTTTTCGTTTTTGAGTTAATTTTTTTTAAGCTATCAAGTTTTGGGGTTTCGCTCAATACTCCTGTGCGAGTAGACTACCATGCGTCTCCATTGATTTATAGCGACTATAACAAAACCCAAAACTTGATAGCATCAAAAAAATATAACTCACAAACGAAATACATCGCTGATTCCTAAATTTTCAAGGAAAAATATGAAAACATACCAACCATGAAAACCATAAAAAACAAATACAATCAATGTTTTTCAATACCGAATCCCTATTTTTTAATATATTTTTTTTTTTCTAAAAAGTATTTTTATTACCTTTCATTTGATATTTTGATCAAGTTATTAATTTTTGAAAAAAAAAATATTTTTGAAAAGAGAAATCGATATTTTGGCATGACTTGAAAACATGGTCACCCTAATGACAAAATAAAAAAAAAAATACGGGTCTAACATTGCAATAAGGAACAAAACTACAAATTTTTACGAAATTCCGAGCACCACTATATCGTTTTGCTATGGAATGGCTGTATAAATATAGAATTAAATTTCTACAGTAAACTCTTAAAAACAAACTAATAGTATTAAAATCAGTAGCGCTACAAGGTCTTCATCGTTCTGCATGATAACTTATCTTGTTGAGTGTTTTGTTTGTTTTTAGGACCTTTTTGAAATCTAAAATTTGAAAATATCGATATGGGGTGAAATTGATAAACCCCCTAAATGACTTGGGAGTAAATTTCTAGCTACTGTTCTTATTAAATTTGCCAAATTCATTGGCGTGTCATGATGAAATGATAAAAAGGTTTATCCTGATATTAATCACCGAAAATGACAACTAAACACGCAATCGATAATCATTAATTAGCTACTGGATTCCGGTACACAAGATTTCCTACATGGGATTGGCCTGGCGTAGTAGTATTTAAAATGCTTGCTTCTCCCACTGAAGGTCACGTGTTCAAATTGCATCTTCGGACAGGTCACGAATTTTCATACGTTTTTGAATTTTGGGTAGACCATCATTATCGAGTGTCATAAGATCCTTCTGTTTGCACAAAATGCAAACTCAGTTAGATTATTTTTTTCTGGGGGAAAACGAAACATTGTTCGTGAGTTACTTAGTTAATCGTTCCGCCCTTGAAGTATGCGTGAAAATATCATTCATTTCAATTTGCCCTACTCTACGACGCGCACGAACCTCTTCAAGCCTAACGCGGGCGCACGAGAGTGTAGTGCCCCACTAATGAAGCCATTTTCCGTTCGAATTCATTCCCCACGCAACCGTAATTTACAAAGACATTATGCATTCTAATTCAATGCCAGCATCCCTTTTATCTTCTCCTCGCATTCGCGGCTAATTTCATTGCATTTCTGCCACCACCAAGGCACTGACAGTGGGGGGAAAATCACGCATAATTATCTCGTCGTGTACAGCACGGAGATTCCGGCAGGCCATCAAACTGCTGTTGCTATTTCCATGATTACCGTAAGTCATATCGACTGTTTGTCTTTCCATTGCTCTGAGGCACCGATTATCATATTACCTTCCTCCACCGTGTTTTTCAAAGCCATCTCGCACCATAAAACAGAGGAAATATTTATTAATAAATCATAAAAAAACACACTTCTTCCATCACCAACTGCTTTGCTTTGAAGAGAGAACATACTTTTAAATCTTATGATTTAATCATCACACAATTGGAATCGAATTCTAAGCAACACTGCTACGCTTGGATTCGCGGTGTGCTTCGTTCATAACGCTTGACTTCACGCGCCAAGTCTTTATGACACCCGGCCAGAGTTTGTTGGGGTTGTTTTTGTTGTTGCTACAGGTGGTGGAGTCTTTTTGAACGGTTTTTTCTCGAGTCAGAGGGAGGCTCATTTGCACAAATTTGTAAATCACCTCCAGTCCGAGCCTAGAGCAGAGGGCAGCTGACGGTCAACAGACGATGTTTCATATATCCGTTGCTGAGCAAGTATAGGTATAGGAACAGCTGTCGTCATCCAACAACCGAAACGATTTACCATTGGTTTAAAAAACATCAATAATTTACAACTTTGTGATTGTAGTCTTGAGACAAAACAATGGTGAGTTTTTTTTTGGCTTGAGAATTACATGGTCCATATGGTGGTCACTGTATGTAACTGTGTGTCCTCGGAATTGAAATTTTGGTGATGTGTACCGGCAAGTTCAAATTCATAACCAGTAGTGCGAGATAACGAAGAAGCATGCAGTGGGACCACTGGATGTAGTTGCTTTAGGGAGTAAATATTTGAATAAGCTATTGTTTGGCAGTGTCAATTAGACTTCTCAGCCTTTTGGCTATTCAAAGGGTTAGTTATGTATTGCCAGAAGTTTCGGCATAACGTATTTCGTTTTGGAGCTTCTCGTACTTTCCAAAATTTGCATCGGTTAGAACACGCTTTAGCACTCTACTTATTACTACGTCGATCATCGACGGTCGATGTATCAAAAACCACATCGTTCAAATGAATCAATCGACCAATCGGACTGAGTGCAAAACTCTACAATCATCATCAGTCAACCTAGGCACCATTTCACGTCCGGTTGGCACATTGCTGACTGCCACATTAGAAAAAGATGGATATCAAACGACCATGCCAAAAGCAATCACTTCAACTACTACTACTGACTACGATTGCCGACACGTTCAGTCCCCCGCCTGGACAGATGGAGTGGTGCGATTCCCTTCCTCCATCCGAGGTTCCTATGTGCAAAAATGCGCTTCGAAGCTCTACATCGGCGAAACTTTCGCACCAGCTCCAACCGGCACACCAGGCAGCGCAATCATACGAATTATCAGGTCGTCAACACACGAGCCATGGATACCATTGCGATCCTACCGCTAGAGACACAGACAAGGTAGCGAGCTATCATGGTACACAATCCAAACGTGACAATGTGCAGAACCACATTCGACGTGATGGGTGAATCAAGAACTGGAATTTTTTTGACAGTTCGAATCGCATCATTATTTGTATTTGCTAGAAACTATGAACTGCTGGACATAAACAATATACTTGGTTGACCAGACTTAAACTTATCTAATCAGTATCGTCGTTTAATAACTTGATTATTCTCCTCTTAAGCATCTCCTTAACATTAAACGTTGCGTAATTGTTTATTATGGGCAGTGATTTAAGTTTTTATAAGTTCTGCCATTTTGGATCTTGTAAAATCTTCAACATTTTTCAAAAAAAAAAAAAAAAGTAGCACGAGCATGATCGAAATGACGTCTACGACAAAGTTGTGGAGAAAAATATTGTCTTTATGGGAAAATAACAAATTAAAAAATGTTATAACCCCAAATATCTCTAAATGTTCATGCCGATTTTTTTTTAAATTTTTGTGTGTTTTTCACAGAATATGATGTAAAATGTCTCAAACAATGTAAAATGTCTCAAAATAAGCATCAATTTGTGGATTCAATCAACTTTCAGCTTAAGAAATGATTACATTTTAGATCTAAGTTTACTTAACTCATTTCATCTGAATTTTATATTTTTTTTGGTTTAGATTTCCTTAAATTGTATGTGATCAAAATTAATCAAACGACAACATTGTTTATGATTTGCCCAAGCATAGCATAGAGAAAAAAAAATGAATTCAAATTTTTCGGACCAGTTTAATAAAATGACTAACTAAAATTTGCAAAAACCATTGTCCTCAGTTCTGCTCACCGGTGGAAGCCGGCGTGAAGTATCAATTTTAAGCAAAAAAAAAAGAAGCAGTTATGCTTCGCTGGCTCGCGAAGGGAAGTTCCGTGTTGAACTTCAAATCCGTGACAGTTACGTTTTGAACTTTGCCTGTGAATATTACCCCGTGCTTATTACCGTGGCTAAATTCCCGCACTCGTCGTGATGAGGGCTTGGAATGTGCCAGACAAAGGGCAACGGTAACTGACAGATTCGCGCGTGACAACGGCAACGTCATGTTCCGTTTTGGGGACGAACGCGTGCGTATGTGCCGCAAAAGGCATTGTCCATCCATCTTGATTGTGAGTAAATTTGCGAAACTAAAATGCTAAATACCGCCGTACCTACCACGACGGTCCGGTTTGCTGTGTATGGGTGTTTTGCAGTCAGGGGGTGGGTGCAATCTAAAAGAGGCCGCCGCGACGCGATCCATTCATTGTCAGCTTGCAACGCCACTTGGTCTGGGTTGGTTAGTGTAGATTCGGTTTGCATACATACACACACATCACATGAGAGAGAAGGTACTGATTGAATCAAGCTTAAATCATGCTGCAAGAGACTTGGCTGTGATGTAGTTGATGTTGCTGCAACAACACCAACAATAACTTTGACAAGAAGAATTATGGACACTTCACGCGTTGATGATGTCGTCGGTTGTCGCGCCGGTCTGAGGTCTGATGAGGCGTGTTTTCGACTTCAACATTAAACTGTGGCACGTTGTCATTTGTAGGTTAAATACGTGCACCTTTTCAGCAAACATACACACAGATATAATTTCAAACATTCAGGGCATTTTGGTTGGCAGGTTCACATCGAAAGGAGCGCAATTGCGTAGGATTTGCTAGTTTTGTTTTGCTCGGGGCGTTTCGACAGTGACAGATGAGTGAATGAGTGCGTTAATGTTTTCATTAATGGGTACATGCAATGATAAAATCGATATTGTCGCTGCTGCTAAATTGGTACACTTACAAAAGATATATATTTTACTTGCAAATATATTTCTCATTTGTAGCAATGCACCTTGAAGTCGTATACTGCATGGATGTCAATGTTGAAATTTTCGTTCCTCAGATTTCGAGCCAAATTGTTGCCCAATTGCCTTCAAAAATTTAAAATCATTTGGTTAGAAACTGACTTCCCACTTTCCATTCACAGTTAATATGGAAATTACTTTACTCAAATCAAACTTTTTGTTCATTTCCTTCTAGCCTTCTACTGTATTGCGCGGTGAAAAAGTTTGATAAATAGGTTCACTTGCTGGAAATTTTTTGGGCTACAACATTGGCGACATATTTAGATTGACTTCAAATCTAATCTAATCTAACACCAAAAAAGCCAGTACCTGAAAGCATCCTGGAAAATGATAGATATACCTCCTTAAGTTTTTGTCTATTTGTTACACACACCATATCAAAACGGCTAGGCCTGCTGTGCAGCATTCAAGGGGCAAGATGATTCAGAAACATCGGGCCTGTTTAAATCAAAATCATATTTAGATTGAAATATAAATAAAACTAAGAAATGAAAAAAAAAATCGTCGAAACAGATTTTTTAGCTTATTTTGGGAAAACATTGGTGAAATTAAAATATATGAATCTCAACGCCAAGACTGTGGAGTTTAAGTCACATAGGAAAGAATTGTATGATTTGGGAAGTCGATGAAATCATACTAACTTTGACTCCAGCACAATGGTTAGAATATTGAAAACAGAATGGAAAATAAAGTCACTATGGAATCGTCAACTACAACTTAGAAACTATACATAGGACATAACAGTCTCTTTATCTGAGCAATTAGCACGGGAAAACGCTAGTTATTTTGAAAAAGTTTATTGACTGTAAAATAAGAGGCTGCTAGTCAACCGTCGAAGGTGCGGAATTAAGACTACCTCGATGCAACTGTTGAAGAAAAATTACAGTTCGTAACTACTATACTTCGATTTCTCTGATCAGTTCTTTCACGCATTCAGGAAGCTATGTCAAAGGTGAAGCAAGTAATGACCAAGCTTTCTTGTTCAATAAAGCAAAAAATACAATGCAATGGGATCAATATAGAAGTGCCCTAACCGAATATAATAAAGAAATAAGAAGATCAAAAAGAATGAACTGGAGGCGTACTTGTGAAAACATTGAAAACACTCCTGTAGTTGCAAGACTACAAAAAGTCCCTTCCAAAGATCATTCAAATGGTTTAGGAACTCTCAAAAGGGAAAACAATTGCTGTACTTCCGATGGAACTGAAACACTGGAAATAATGATGCAAACACATTTCCCATGTTCAGTACTTATACACAAAAACAATTTACCAACCTTACAGGACAATACTGATCAAATCAAACCCAAGATAAATGCTCAGGATGAATCTAACATAAATAGGTCGAATGCTGGTTTATTAACATCTACATATGATGGAAAAAACATAACTGATGAAATGTTTACTAGTTCTAAGGTAGAATGGGCCATAAATGCATTTGAACCATTCAAATCTCCTGGCAGGGATGGAATATTTCCTGCCTTTCTTCAAAAAAGTAATGGGATACTTACTTCATCTCTTACTCATATGTTAAAGCAAGTTCTATGCTTGGGTATATACCGTCATCATGGCGAAAAGTACGTGTTGTATTTATTCCGAAAGCTAACAAGAAAGATAAGACTTCACCTAAATCGTTTAGACCAATAAGCTTATCATCCGTAATGCTAAAAATTCTTGGAAAAGCTTATATATCAACACATAAAATCAAAATTTTAAAAATTAATCCTTTGAGCAGCCATCAGTTTGCTTATCAATCAGGAAAATCAACTATAACAGCGTTTCACACACTTGTTTCAAAAATAGAAAAATCGTTTGAATCAAAAGAAATTTTGCTTGCAACATTTCTCGATATTGAGGGAGCATTTGACAACGCATCACACACTTCTATGGCAAAGACAATGTCAAAGCGTGGCTTTGACATACGTATCATAAGCTGGATTAGTGAAATGCTTTCAAAACGTGAAATTTCGGCTGAACTCGGTAGCTCATCTATTTCAGTAAGAGCTGTCAAAGGATGTCCACAAGGGGGTGTTTTGTTTCCACGTCTGTGGTCATTAGTAGTAGACGATTCACTTACAAATCTAGAATCACAGGGTTTTGAGATAATTGGGTTTGCAGATGATATTGTAATAATTGTTCTGGGAAAATATGACGATGTCATTACAAACAGGATGCAACAAGCGATAAATTACACCGTTGCGTGGTGCAAGTCAGAAGGATTGAGCATAAATCCTCAAAAAACACATATTATCCCATTCACAAAAAGAAGAAACATAAAAATAACTGGTCTTCACATGGAAAGGACATCAATGAAACTTTCACCTGAAGTCAAATATCTAGGAGTTACAATTGGTTATAAACTTAACTGGAACCAACACTTAAACCATATCATAGGTAAAGCAACAAATGCAGAATGGATAAGTAAAAGAACCTTTGGAAATAAATGGGGACTGAGGCCAGCAATGATCCATTGGATATACACGGCTATAATACGACCCAGAATTACATATGCCTCATTAGATTGTTGTCAAAAAACTAAGGAAAAGTGTGCAATAAACAAACTAGAAAAATTGCAAAGACTGGCACGGTATCTACAACAGGCGCGATGCGTAGCACACCTACGAAAGCTTTAGATGCGATACTAAATCTTCTTCCACTACACCAATTTGTGCAATTAGATGCTGAAAAGAGCGAACTAAGACTTAAGCGAACTAAAACCTTGTTTGAAGGGAACATTAAGGGACACCTACATATATTAAAACAAATACGAATCAATCCATTAGTTACAGTCAGTAATGATTGGATGGAGACAAAATTCAATTTCAGTCGACTGTTCAATGTGGTACAACCAGACCGCTCTCTCTGGAGTGCGGGAGGACCACAAATCCACCCAAGATGAGTTGTATTCTTTACTGATGGATCAAAACAAAATGATGAAGTGGGAGCTGGTGTGACAGGTCCTGGTGTTAATTTTTCAGTTTCTATGGGTGGATGGCCAACCGTTTTTCAGGCTGAAATTCAAGCCATACTAGAATGCACTATTGTGTGTTTAAAGCGAAAATATAAACATGCAAATCTATGCATCTTTTCTGATAGCCAAGCAGCTTTGAATGCTTTAAAATCATTTACATGTACTTCCAAGTAAGTATGGGAATGCATTCAGTTACTTCAACCGTTGTCTAATAACAATACAGTAAATCTCTACTGGGTGCCAGGACACTGTCGAGTAGAAGGTAATGAAAAGGCTGATGAACTAGCCGGGCAAGGATCATCTAAACAATTTCTAGGACCTGAACCATTCTGTGGTTCAAGCTCCAAGCTCCATCAAGATGGAATTAGGGAACTGGAAAAAGATGGTGATAGGAATAATACTATCACAGCCCGACAATCAAGAAAGTTTGTGATGCCAAATGCATCAAACACACAAAAAATCCTTAGCCTCTCAAAGAAAGACCTATGTACTTACGACTAATTACAGGGCACTGTCCAGCCAAATATTATCTAAGACTAATTAAAAAAGTTGATGATGATATTTGTCGGTTTTGTAACGGAAAACAGAAACCTCCGCACATTTATTGTGCAACTGTGCAGCACTTCTTAACAGAAGGGTAAAGTTTTTTGATAAGGGACTACTACAGCCCTTTGAAATATGGTGTTCATCTCCTAGTAAGGTAGTGCGTTTCATACGACACATAATTCCTTGCTGGGAATATACCTAAAGTTAGGCGTTGATGGTTACTTCTAATAGTAGTTTATAGAATATACTACAATACTACAATAGATCAAATAAATAGTCGCAGTGGTAATGCACCCAACAGGAAAAAAAAAGCTTTCTTGTGTTCAATGCTTCTGAGTCGTCTTGACTTTAAAAGATCCTTATTTTTATTTGTGCGGTTTTTCATGTATGAATTATGAAGTGACACAGATGCGTCTTTTCAACTTTGGTTCAGTTGAAATTTTTAATTATTATTTTAAGATTGGTTTGTTTTAAATTGGAAAAGGAAAACTAATTAATTAATTTAGCTTTATTTAGGAGGCTTTCAGCCTTAGGCTGGTTCGCCTCCAAAGCAAAAGGAAAACTACTTATAAATACTATTTACAACTACAACTAAGCTACAACTACTATATACACCTAACCTACTATATACAAATTTCTTATAAAAGCATATTCTGATATATTACATTTTTGTGCAAATTTAGTCTTAATTTCGTTAATTCTGCAATCTATTTTGGGAATGCCTGCCTCTTCGTGTAAATTTATTATTCTAGTGTCGAAAGGACGATCGAGGATCATCCTAAGCACTCTGTTTTGTGCCACCTGGACTTTGTTCCCGTGAGTTTATATTGCAGGTGCTATGATTTGATTGTAGACAGCCAGTTTGTTAGCCCTAGAGCGGTGGGATCTGCAAGAAATCAGCGCTTGAACACTTAACTAACGTCTTTTCTATATGCGAGCGGAACAGGAGCTTCTCATCGAATACCATTCCAAGGTACGTAACTTCAGCAGACCACTCAACCCTTGTGCCGTCCATGACTACTGTGCAAGAAGGTGCCGGTATCAGTTTTGGCGATTGCCTATTAGACTGATGCAAAATTTGGAATTTTCGCTCCACGGTGCTCAAACGATTTCAAATCAGGTCCTGATTAGCCTCCTAAAATTTGGACTCATTTAGTAAGAAACTGACTTGGCACAAACCTTTTGAAGTTCATATGGAAATTTCAATGGGAAAACCAAACTTTATGTTCACTGTCTACTAGACTTTTTACATATTATTCTCTTTAAAAGTTCTATGGCTATTCTTATGGGAAATTTTTTCAGCTAGAACTTTGCAGGAGATTGTTTTCCCGCCAAACTTCAAATGAAATAGTTATTAATTGTTTAAGAGATTGATAATCTTATGGAATGATCATGCTAATCAGGACCCAATTTGAAACCGTTTAAGCACTGTGGAGCAAAAGTTTCAAATTTTGCATCAGTCTATTGCCTATACAGGAACATGATAGTTTGGGTTTTGGAGGCATTGATTTTGATTTTCCAAGTTTTTGCATAGGTGTCAAGGCAACGTTGTAGTTTGTTTGTAATTTCGCACGGCATTCTGCCCTTGACTGATATCGCGGTATGATCTGCGAACAGGAAGAACACGCAACCGTCTCCGAGGGGAGGAATGTCAGATGTATACAAGCTATAGAGCAAGGGGCCCAACAAACTGCCTTGCGGAATGCCGCCGGGATGGACAATTTGTCTCAGAGACAACCATTCAACGATACCTTGAACGACCTTTGCTGAAGGTAGTAACGGGTAATGTTGACCAAATGCAACGGTAAATTGAAATTACAAAGCTTGTATATAAGTCCGTCATGCCAGACATTGTCAAACGCCTTTTCGACGTCTAGCAAGGCCATGGCTGTGGACTTGGATACAGCCTTGTTACTTCGGATGTTGTTCATCACCCGTACTAGCTGATGAGTGGTGGAGTGCCCCTTTCTGAACCCAAACTGTTTCGGTAGGAGAGTATTGTTTTCCTCCACATTGAGAATGAGTTTCTCGAATAATTTGCTCAGCGCTGAGAGGAGGCTGATTGGTCTGTAGCTTGACGGAAATGCTGGATCTTTACCGGGTTTGCGATTCGGTATTATTTTGCTATCTTCCAGATGCTTGGAAAGTAGTGCAATTTCAAGCATGTGTTGAAAATGGCAGTTAAAACTGCATAGACTTTTTATGATTAGGTTAAATACGCCGTCAAAACCGGGGGCCTTCATATTCTTTGAATATTTCAGCGGTGAGCAAATCTGTTCTACCGTAATTCTATCCTCCAGAGGCACGGCACAAGGGGAGTAATCTACATTTTGGACGCATTGCGTCAACTGATTTTCGAGTGGACTTTGGATAGTTGAGCCAAGCAAATGCGATGCAGTAATATGATTTGCCAATCTCTTTCTCTTGTGGGGTAATGAGCCGATTGTCATCATTTTCGAATCTGAGAGGTGGAACGGGTTTGGAATGAGTTTTCAGCACCTTGGCTACCTTCCAGAATGGATGGGAGCGGTCATCCAGATTCTGAACAACACGCCCATTCTGGAAGCAATCTCCTGTTCAAATCGACCATTGCACGTTTTTTTTTAACCAGATCACCAGTTCTCATTGAGGCACATTTCTCAAGCGAATCAGTAATTGGGTGTGGGAATCAATGGCAACAAACTTACTCCTCACAGGAACTTGTCGATCACACGTCTCGTCAGCCACGGATGCTTCTGAGTCGAATTTGATTCAGGTTTATATACTGTTTCAGGTTTATGCATTAAATTAAGTTGTTTTTCTTACCAGCTTATGAATTTTATCCCCTCAATAATGAACATGAATGAACATTATACCTGTATACTTTCCTTTCGGTAAATTATACCTGCGCACAGGCGTTCTACTATTTTCGGTTTTTTATTGCACTCAGCAATCCTTTTTGTACAGGGTGATTCAGAATAACTGTCACTTTTAAAAATGGTCATAACAATTGATCGCTTGCAGGAATTTTTGATATCAGTAAATTCCAGATATACTGCTCATATAACCTTTAATTTAAATCTCTCTCCCTTTACCTTAATTACCAGACACATTTGTCACATAAATTAACCACAGCTGGCACGCATGCTTTAGTTCCAACACTTTTTGAGTCCTGACGATGCATCTAAACTCTGATATTGAACGGATGTTCCAATAATGGTTCCTTTGTACCTCTATAACGATACAAAAAATTGTTTCATTCTCGAAGAGATTTCAGTTTCAGTGCTCCATTTTCACGTTCATGGCTGCTTGAAATTGCAAACGAATGAAATGTTAAATCCTACTATCAATACGAGCTGATATTTGTACACACTTCTGAATCGCCCTGTATATTTACCTCCGTCTTTGTATTAAACATGTCATAAAATGGAAGGTTCATACTTTTACTTATGTTAAGAGCCAGGTAAATCCAGGATCTATGTTTATGTCTGTCTAGAATTTTTGTTTTTGATTAAGTCTAATCCTACCAACCCGGGGGCAACTTGACAACTCCAGTATATTTCCAGTGTACCCCGAAAATTTGGTGCTGTCAAAATCACAAGTTTCAGAAGGGTTATCTAACGGCGCCGGTGGTGTAGTGGTAAGCGTGATTACCTCTCACCCCAGCAGGCCTGGGTTCAATCCCAGTCGGCGCCGCCGGGATGTTCTTAGGCATACCATCTCTGATCACGCCTTCCTTCGGATGGGAAGTAAAGCCGTTGGTCCCCGGTTCATGAGTTGATGGGTCGATAGGTGGTAGGGTCCAGGTGTGGGAGCTGCCTTCCTGGCACGTCGGTAGCATTGGTGCTCATCACGGAAAACAAGATCGACGGAAAAAAACAAACCAAAGGAAAAAAAAGAAGGGTTATCTGAATAGGGCGAATGCAGAAATGATGTACAATAAATAAAATCCATGCTTAAAGTTCATCTCATTGTCGCGCGCCCACCAAATCGAAAAGCGCGTCTGACGTCAAAATTAACATTAGTGACATAGGAAGTACAGTGATTTCAGCGAGAAACCCGCATTAATGTGAACCTTTACAGCGATCAACTTTAAAGGGTGATACGGTCAAAATTTGGTCAATATCAACTTGACGTATTTCTTTCAATTTTGCATTTAAAAAACCTGAACACCCCTTATTTTGAAGGTGTGTGTGTGTAGAATGTTGCTCCTATTTTGATTTTGGAATTCACTCTTCAGTTGTCAAAATGCCGTCCAAGCAAGAAGAGCAGCATATCAAAATTTTGCTCGCGCATCGCAAAAATCCGAGCTACTCGCACGCAAAGTTGGCAAAATCGCTAAAAGTTGCCAAATCAACCGTTACAAATGTAATTAAAGTGTTTGGGGAACGTTTGTCGACAGCCAGGAAGTCTGGATCGGGGGGAAATCGAAAACCGGAAGCCGCTGAGATGACAAAGAGAGTTGCCGGTAGTTTCAAGCGAAACCCTAACCTCTCTCTCCGAGATGCCGCAAATAAGCTGGGTGTATCGTCTACAACCGTGCATCGAGCCAAAAAACGAGCCGGACTATCGACTTACAAGAAGGTAGTGACTCCAAATCGCGATGATAAACAAAATACGACGGCCAAAGCGCGATCCCGGAGGCTGTACACGACGATGCTGACGAAGTTTGACTGCGTGGTAATGGACGACGAAACCTACGTCAAAGCCGACTACAAGCAGCTTCCGGGACAGGAGTTTATACGGCAAAAGGAAGGGGAAAGGTAGCAGATGTTTTCAAGCACATGAAACTGTCAAAGTTCGCAAAGAAATACCTGGTTTGTCAAGCCATCTGTACCTGTGGCTTGAAAAGCAGCATTTTCATAGCTTCCGGGACTGTCAACCAAGAAATTTACGTGAAAGAGTGTTTGAATAAACGTCTGCTGCCTTTCCTGAAGAAACACGGTTGTTCCGTACTGTTTTAGCCGGATTTGGCATCTTGCCATTACGGTAAAAAGGCCATGGAGTGGTACGCCGCCAACAACGTGCAGGTGGTTCCCAAGGACAAGAACCCTCCCAACACGCCAGAGCTCCGCCCAATTGAGAAATAGTGGGCTATTGTCAAGCGGAACCTAAAGAAGACCAAAAAACTGCTAAGGGCGAGCAGCAGTTCAAGGCAAACTGGCTTTCTGCGGCAAAGAAGGTGGACAAGGTGGCTGTACAAAATCTGATGGCAGGGGTCAAGCGTAAGGCCCGGCAATTCGGATTTGGAAAAGCGGAAGCCTAACTGAATATTTTTCCTGAATTTTATACTAATTGAACTTGAAAAAGAAATTTAATTTGATTTTTTAAATAAACGATTTCACCGATTTACACGCGTTTTCCCTTGACCAAATTTTGACCGAATCACCCTTTATGTGGAATACATCGCGAATTGGTTGTCTGTAAATTAAAGATTACCAATTCGCGATATATTCCACGTAAAGTTGACCGATAATACAAAAGCATCCATGGGCCTTACTGACTACCATAACCATTGCCATTAAAGAGCTCAAACCATAAGTAAAAAGGTTCTAATATAGTCCTCTTTCCGAAAATGTATGGAGATACAACAATTTTGAATGGTAATGTAATTGTCATTATTTGTAAGGTTATAATAAACAATTTTTAACCATTTTCGGTAAGGTCAAGTTGTGGTTCGCGTTTATGCGGGAATGTCGTTTTGATTTTCAGTCGTATGCACAATTCATAATCAGCTTATGAAACTTTTTTTGTAGTCTTGTGTGTCTTTGAACAGAACAGAACCAGATGTTTAAACATATGATTTGTAAAACGAAAATATGTGATTGTCATCGAATTGATCGAAACAAATGAGGATTGAGCGAGGATACTATCGGTGATTTCGACGCTATTGCTATTATCGTCGATGATGAACAAAAAATGAAGCGTTTTTGCAGTGAGTAAGAGCGTACTTATTACAGTATCCTCCCGCTAATCCAAAAAAAATAATAACCTGATTGTCAAGTCCATACAAATCAATGATACCAATGTAAAAAAAAGCTCCATAAGAGACCGTGATGTCAGATTAAGGAGAGCCGGAGTGGGGAGATGCTGTATACGCAGCTAGTACTACAAAATGTACAATTTGAGGAACTAGCTTAAATGAGTACACTGGTGAACTTGGTATGGCTTCCGAAGGCCTTAAATGCATTTAAGCTAAATATGTAATATATCAAGCAATTTGACTAATTTTCAATTTCAGTATATTACTTTACGTACCTCGTAAGAGAAGCACGGGAAAGTAATTTTTCAAGGGCCCAGAACAAGCCTTCATTGCACAACTATGCTGACTGCAATAATCTGAAGGATAATCAAATTCAAGAATAAAAATTAACCGAAGAAACCAAAGTTTTCGATGATATAAGAAGATAAAACTCGGTTCAATTTGTATGGATTTATTTCACTTCACCACGAAAATCATAAATTAGCTATTTTCATATGACATTCTTGTCTGTTGTTTGGCATCCACACATGGTGGAACAAGAAGTTGGTTTTCAATAGAGAAATACCGTTGCGGCGGTGTTTACGTCATGTAGCGACATCTACTATTTGCAAGTGGGTACGTGAAACTAAGGTTATCTGTCACCTTGCCAGGGACTTGAATCCTACTAATCTAAATATCTTGCCTGCGTCCATAACAAGAGTATGCATGTTTTGTGCTCGTTTTACGCTTCTTATTGCGAGCGTTTTGCTTAATGTTCTAGATGCCCTTCCATAGTTAATAATTGAGAACTTTCTATGCCATCGTATCGCATTGGACATGAAATCGAACCCGCCATTTACTTCTACCCAATTGATAATTATTCTTTTATATTATGATACATTTGCTACGCGTGTAACGTGTAAATCCAGTATAATGCATGAACAGAATCAATATAATAATTCAATTTGTTTAAAAAGCTCTATGTTCAGATAATACCGAGAGGTATTCAATGAATTCGGATTGGATTTTTTGATAAGCTTTTTAATAAAAAAGATTCAAACAGTATTGAAGAGAGTCACTTTTGTGTGTCATTTACGTTTTTG
Organism: Ochlerotatus camptorhynchus; assembly: GCF_037179485.1. Lineage (NCBI taxonomy): Eukaryota > Metazoa > Arthropoda > Insecta > Diptera > Culicidae > Ochlerotatus > Ochlerotatus camptorhynchus. Next base: position 962,622 of record NW_027040743.1, read on the forward strand.
ATTTTTTTGGATTTTTATTCAAAATGACTTGCAACTTTTTACCGTGTATATTTTTTTTTTGAAAAGGAAATATTTTTTCTACAACTTTGTCTTACACGTCATTTCGATTGGATGTAACGCTTTCGAGTTATGATTTGTTGACAAATTTTGGAATAGGCCATTTTCAAAATGTCCGAATTCACGCTCAATTGTGAATGTTTGACCATTTCATGCAAATCGGAGAAGGTTGCATTAGATCGATTCGTCAGTTGGGCGGGAACTGCTCCTAACATAATCACATCATATGAGCACTTTTGTCGAAATTTCTATCAGTAAAAATAATCAGATCTCACTATAGGTGAGATAGGTTTTTTCAAAATAGATCATACCTTTCAATGAAATGCCAGACTTTTAAGGACATTGGATATCATTTCAAACGAAAAGGTCTCAGTTACAAAATATGCTCAAAAATCCGTCCGACTCCAACTGCACGACTCTGACACCGACTCCACAGTCCTGTTCACGAAAAACGCACATCTTCCTTGAACAACTGTAAGAGAATCAATTCTTTCCCAGCAGGGTATACAGATACACCAATTTACAATCAGCTGTGACAATCCAATTACTATCAGCGCATCTCTACAGTTCGAACATCATCCAATAAACCTTTTTACAGCCCCCATCGCCACCTTCACACCGTAATGATGGCACCAAACGACCCTGCGCTTGACACTGATCAACGAACTTCGCCGCCATCGACGGATGAGTGCTCGTGCACATTCTACCCATTCCGAAAACAGAAACTTTCGCCTTGAACAACGCCCCATGATGCTTGCACCCCACAACGTAGCAAGCAGCAGCCACATAAATGACCAAGATGACTTTGTAGACCTTCCGGTGTTATTCAATAACGCGATGAGAACCTCCAAAAATCCGTATGAATATTAATGTTGCTTTGTTGGTTGCTGCGCGTCGAAAACAAAATTCCAACTTTCCATCAAAACTTGTTTCCTTGGACTCTCAATGAATTCCGAAAAAAAAAACAACTGTTAGCGCGTAGAAAAATCTTTCAAATTCCGTTTCGTGGTGCTAAGGCGTAGAAAATCAGGCCTCGTTGTATTGGAAGAATGCAATGTTATTACGTACGAGTGAGGAACTAGCATCTTCCACTCGAACACACCGAGCACCGTTTGCGCGTTAACATATGCGATTACGTAATTGGAGGGTTGCACCAAGCTATGGGCATAGATGACTTGTTTTTTCACACAAGGTCTTCTCGAGTACTCGGGCTTTGTACTACTAACCCGGGGCACGATAGTAAAATATCAGCCGGAAAACTTTCCAGCGAAATAGTTGATTTGAGCGAAAATTTCCCTAGGTGCATCTAACTTCTAACAGATTTAGATGCAGCTTAACTGCAAGCATCGCACTCGACGCAACAACGTGGGGTTGCAGTTTTGCGTGTGTACATTTTTTTTCTTCGTTTGGCTTCCATTCAAGAATTCATTCATGGAGCGCTTCACAAAGGCTACTATGCATGGATTCATATCTAATGCTTTTCTGAGGTGTGTTTTAACGTGTATGCATTGGTTGTGCGAAGTCGGCCGTGCTGTCCGAGTTCAACTGCTTTTATGCAAGCCGGTGTATACAAAAAAAAAAAATATGCGTTTCACTTCTTCTAAGCAAATAAGTTTATAGCCGCTTGGAATCGGGTTGTGATCATGAGCAAATTCGCTTTTTAAAAACCTGTAAAACATTATTGAGTTTTGCATTGCCAAGTAGCTGAACTATTATTATTGAATAAATTGGTTAAAAAATGGTACTAGGTGGATTAATCCTACCTTTGGGTCACACAGTTAAGTGCAAGAATCAGGTCTCTCTCTCTCTCAATCTCTGGGGTGCATTTCTTTGTACGGTTGCAGTAGCAATGTGGCATAGCTATGAGTGGAACCCATAGCTGACAGCAGATTTCCACACATATGTCCATATTAATCCAATAAAAGGGGGCTGCGTTCATTCGACGAGACCGCCATGCGTGGCTGTCAGCAGCAGAGCTTGGGCCACGAAACGATGTGCTGCAATCAGTGGGCTGGCATTTTCTTTTCCGCAGATTTGTCGTGGTGAGGTGCGTTTTGCCACAGCTGCTAGCATACAGCAATGTCGGTATAGCAAATTGTGACGTAAGAGTTTGCACGCTTCGGTAAGGGGTGCGTGTTTTGAGGGAAGGTTTGATAACACATACCCTAGTCACCCAAGGGATTCCAAATCGTGATTTGAAAAAGGAGTGCGTGATCGAAATCTTAAGATTGGACGAGATTGTGCAATAATGAGTTTTCGAGATCATACCGATAGCCGCATTGAATGTTTTGAGTGAAATAGGTTAAATGACGGCTGCGGCAAGCAGTTACTGTTTTTGGCATCCAAAATTGAAACGTTAATCTCACTGGATTTCCACTCCAATATACTTCGCTGAATATATTCAAACGATTCCTTAGTCTTTCAGTTTCATTCTGATTAGATTGTTACGACTTGACATACGCATTTTACCAAGTTATTCTTTAAATGCAACAAGCGCTCTACACAAAACTACTGCTATTAAGTTGCTGATAATACATCTGTTTTACATGACAGTTCGAATGGAAAGGTTGCCGATTACAAATTGGTTTCCGAAAATAGTCAGACTGTCCTGAGAAGTTTGGAGTATTGTAGAAGCGTTTATAACAGTTTTCGACAATTCTATGAATGTAAACAACGAACACTGCATATGTATTGGACGCTGCTTAGATTGATGATAAAACGTTAATTTCCCTACCTAAAACATAATTTTCAGTTTGTATTTACGGTAAAGGAGATGGTCATGTTATAAATTTAACCAGGACTGTGGAGTCGGATCAGAATTGACCGACTCTGACTTCGGCTCCTGTGATTTGAAAATAATCAACTCCGACTCTGACTCCGACTCTGACTCTGACTCTGACTCCGGCTCTGACTCCGACTCCGACTCTGACTCTGACTCTGACTCTGACTCTGACTCTGACTCTGACTCTGACTCTGCACAGAAAAACAAAACTACCCACCGCTTGAGTTTTTTAAACTCAAATTTGAGTTATTTGACCTCTGCCCGTTTCATTTCCTCTCGCTATTGTTGTCAAAAATAGAACGAAAGATTCGACTCAACCGTCTAGTTCCGTACGAGAAGCCAAAATTAAGTAATATGCGATATACCCAAATTTGAGTTAATTGAACTTAATTTTGGGTAGAAAAAATTGAAAATAACTTAGCGATGGGTAATTTTTTTTGCCGTGCTTAAATGCAAACTACTTTGAGCCGGTTTACCCAAATTTGGCTTATCGTACGGAACATGGGAGATGAGTGAAAAGAACTTAATTTTGGGTTGTTTTGAATTTCTGTGTGACTCTGACTCTGACTCTGACTCTGACTCTGACTCTGACTCTGACTCTGACTCTGACTCTGACTCTGACTCTGACTCTGACTCTGACTCTGACTCTGACTCTGACTCTGACTCTGACTCTGACTCTGACTCTGACTCTGACTCTGACTCCGGCTCCGGCTCCGACTTCGATTCAACCAAAATACAATTAAACATTACACGAATGATCTCAATTTGTTTAAATGAAGGGTGAAGAAAAATCCAGCTAATTTTTTGTACTGAAAACAATTGCTATACCATTCAATAAGCATCTTAAAATTCGGCATTCTTAAAATTTTCACCACTTTCGTAATTTTATGATATCAACAGACATTTTTCATCGGAGGAATACACACAAAATATTAATTAATATGGATATGGATATAATGATTCATTAAACGTAGGGGAAATGGCTCTAATGTTGGCCTATGGATCTAAGATTGGGCCCATCGCTAAAAATCTGCTATTTATCAATTTTATCTTGATGACGCGTCATTGGGACGGTACTAATGGATACTTTTGATCGCTATTGAAAATTTAGTCGATTGATGAATTTATGTATGGGCCCAAATTAGGGGCACTTAGGCCGACATAACATCAATTTCCCCAATTTTAGAATTTCGTGTATGTATTCAAGACATTATTAAATATATGATTAATAATCTTAATATCTGATCTTAATTTTTAAATAAAATGAACACCCCTTCTAACAAAACCGGTCAAAAAGAGATTGATAGATATAAAATATCTACGTTAAATGAAATTAACAAACTAACGGTAGCAGTGAGGTCTCTATTGTTCTGTATGGTTACTCATCATATCGAGTGTTTCGTTTATATATAGGACATTTTTGGGAACAATTTAGGAAACTATTTTGCTTCTATAAATCCACAAAAAATATTGTATTTGAGGTGGATTCTGGTTTGGATTTACAGGCTGCTATTTTGAGCAACTTGTCGTCATAAAATTAGAAATTACATTTTAGTATTAGTCAACAAATGTGTATAGTACCAGTAGTTAATAAACCATTGTGTAAGACACAATTTGCTTACCAGTTAGGCAAATCAACAATAACAGTTCTTCATTCTCTTATTAATAAAATAGAAAAATCCTTTGCGGCTAAGGACATTCTACTAGCAACGTTTCTTGATATTGAAGGTGCATTTGATGATGCATCTTTCACGTCGATGATAAGCGCCATGAGAAATCGTTATTTTATTAAAAATGTAATCAACTGGGTTGTAGAAATACTATCCAAAAGAAAAATATCAGCTAATCTAGGAGATTCAGTATTGAAAGTAACAGCAGTAAAAGGCTGTCCTCAAGGAGGTGTTCTTTCTCCCCTTCTCCAGTTGTTGATGACCTTCTTTTAAAACTAAAGCATCATGGATTCGAAATAATTGGGTTTGCGGATGACATTGTCATTATAGTCCGTGGAAAATTCGATAAAGTTGTTTTCGACAGAATGCAAGAAGCATTTAAATTCACACTATCGTGGTGCAAAGATGAGCGTGACTGTCAATCCTACAAAAACAACTACCTTTTACTAAAAGACGTAAAACCTCTATCACTGATCTTAAACCAGAAGACGTAAAGCTGTCACTATCTTTAGAAGTAAAGTTTTTAGGAGTAGCTTTAGATAGAAAACTCTGCTGGAACAAACATATTGATCAACAAATAGGAAAAGCAACAAATGCTTTTTGGACCTGCAAAAGAACGTTTGGAAAAAAATGGGGTCTGAAGCCAAATATAACTGGATATACTCGGCCATAGCTAAACCCAGGATTACCTACGCCTCACTTATATGGTGGCCGAAAACTAAGCAACAAACGGCACAAGTCAAACTAATCAAGCTACAAAGGCTTGCTACTATTTCCATCACTGGAGCAATGCGTAGTACTCCCTCTACATCCTTAGATGCTTTACTCAATATCCTTTCTCTTCATCAATTTATTCAACTGGATGCAATGAAAAGTGCTCTACATGCATGATAGTGGTTTGCCACCGATTGTAGCACGGAAACTAAGTCCAACAGCAGTGGGCTCTCTTCTCTGTTTGTCTTGATCAAGCTTAATAACCTCTGATTGTCCTCAACATGTCGCTGTATGACGGGCCAAAAACGGATTGGGTAGATCAATAGGCAAAGTCGCCTATACGCATCTACGGAACAAGAGAATCTCCTTCCAGCAACTTGATCAGCTAATTGGTCAAAAAGACAAGCCCCCAAACAGGAAGATGCCCCAATGAGTGGGGAGAAGAGCCCACCCTTTATCCACGAAATATTATCAACAGGAAGTTGGCATTCCCACTCTCCCCGTCCAAATCACTTCAATCGGGTGCCCTGTTGGACCGTCCTTCCCTTTCATTTATGTATTTCAATGTATATAGGAGTAGATTGTAATGATTATTGTCAATAATACTTACATTTCGATGGAAATCGTGATACTTATCATTACAGAAACCAATTTTGAATCGTAGACCATGTCGTTCAACAATCCACTCGTTCCGTGACGGGGCTCTGTGATAAAGCCATCTTCTTCATCATGTTCGCTCGTCACCCGGAATGCATGCAAATGAAAAAGAGATACAACCAGGATTAGTTTTTTTTTTTTTTTTTTTTTTTTTTTTTTTTTTTTTTTTTGCCATAGTCCTTGTTACACATTCTCTGTCTTATCCTTTTTTCTTCCAGTGTTTATAATTTCCTTTTCCTCGATCTTCTTCCTCTGTCGATACACCATCTGAAATTACGCTATCCTCATTATTATAAATTTCATCCACTTTCTTTTTTCATTTTTCTTTGTCCTTAGCTAGTTCTTCCCATTCTTCTATATTAAGTTCTTCATATCTATCAAAGTCCTGATTTAATGATTTCCTCCAAGTAAGGCTTGGTTTACCCTATTTTTTCTTGTTGAATTTGAATCTATACGCTAATTGCAGTGGATGATTCATCTCTCTTCTTCTGATTTGTCCAAAATAACTTATTCTGCCTACCCTAACTCGTCTATTTATTGCTTTTCCTGCTAAAATTCTTCTTGCATTAAATTTCATATTACTTGGTTTTTTACAGCTATTAAAAATGTTCCTTAGAATAATTTTTTCGTAGTTTGCTAGTGCCACCCTAATTTTCTTTGTTAATACCGCTACCTTAGTTCCGTATAATAACGCTGGTGTCAAAACTGTATTATATATAAGCTTTCCTAATTCCCAGCTCGGATGAAATCTTGTACAAAAATCTACTACTAATCTTGAAGTTTTCAAAGCGTTTATAGATCTATGCCTATTGGTTAATTTCCTGTTTAGGATTGCTGTCAGACAAACTCCTAAATACTTAATATATTCACTAGTTTTAAAAGCAGTTCCATTAAGCATTAATTCGTTTGGCTGTACTGTTTTGTCATTTGGGTATCTGACTAAAATTTGACTTTTCTCCCTATTGATTTTAAGACCTAATTTGGAAAGCTCCTCTTCTAGTACTTTAAGAATATTCTCTAACTCATTTATACTTCTTGGTATTATTAATATGTCATCGGCAAATGCTAAAATTATCGGCAATTTTAAGCAATCTACATCTATCAATTCTAATTCAGGAATATCTCTTGCAACGTTTTTAAGAACATCTTGTATTAAATAATTCAAAAGTTGAGGTGACAGGGGACATCCTTGTTTAATTCTCTTACCTCTTTTGAACTCTTTAGAAAATTGGTTTTGCCATAAAACTCTAGTGAGTTCATTCTTAACACATAATAACACCCTGTCAACTAATCTAGATGGAACATTTAAATTAAGTAAAACTTCTCTTAAACTATTCACCTTTACTGTATCAAATGCCTTACTGATATCCAACGCTAAAACAATTAGATTGTTTCCTGCATTCCAATATTCTTCCATGACTCGCCTAGCAATGAATATATGATCATCTGTTGATCTACTTCTTGTAAATGCTGCTTGATGGAACCCTGGATCTCCTGTGAATTTTCGAAGCAGGTTACCTATCCATTTAGCATATACTTTATAAGCCACATTACAAAGATATATTCTACGAAAATGATCGGCTTCTGAAGCTCCTGCCTTTTTTGGAATGGGAATTGCTCTGATCTGCATTTTTAAGATATTCTAAATAAACTCGGTCTGGTCCTGGCGTTTTTCCATTACTAGAAGTATTGATTATAAATCTAATTTCATCTAAGGTAGGAGGGTTTGGTAACGGAACGTAATCGTGTTCATTACAAAAATCTATTTCTGGCCCTTGACAATCCTTCAAAATATTATCCCATACTCGTGTACTAATGTTTGATGTCTGAACAACTGTTTTTTGAAGTTTTTTAGATAACTGTATGTTTTTCTTATTCTCATTCCTACGTCAAAATCGTTTAATTGTTTAAAGAATAAACTCTAAGTGCACTTTTTTGACATAAGTGCTCTAAGGCTCAAACGGTCCATGAATTTCTTCGATGGAGATCTTATGGGACATTTGAGCATTCTAAAAGAGTTTCAGATAAGTCCATTAATATTGATGAACGAAGATTGTATGCTAAAGCGACATTATTTCAACCATAATTTCCAAGTTCCTTATGTGATTCGCGTTGACTAGGATGCACTGAATATAAGTCCTGGAGCAGTAATTTTCTATACAGATGCATCGAAACAAGATAATATGGTCGGGGCTGGTATTACCGGCCCTGGGGTTAACTTCTCGGTGTCCATGGGAAAATGGCCGACAGTATTTCAAGCTGAAATATATGCCATCTTACAATGTGCAATGATTTGCTATAAAAATACGAATATTGGCATTTGTTCAGATAGTCGAGCGGTTTTGAAATCAAAAACTTACACCTCAAAACTGGTGTGGGAATGTACTAAACTATTACAGCAACTGTCCTGTCGAAATACGGTTAACCTTTATTGGGTTCCTGGTCATTGTGGAATCGAAGGGAACGAAAAAGCTGATCAATTGGCAAAAATGGGGTCATCCACGAAAGTCATTGGTCCTGAACCATTTTTTGGACTTTCTTTTTGTGATTTAAAAATGGAGCTAAAAAACTGGGAAAAAACAAAGGTACAGTACAACTGGACCAGTACCTTAATTACACAAAAATTACTTAATCTTTCTAAAAAAGATTTGAATACATACGCTGGTTTGATAACAAGACAGTGTTGGTAAACTTCATGACGATAAATGTCGCTTTTGTAACTTAAAGAGTGAAAGCTCTGAACATTTGCTGTGTGTGTGTGACTGTGTTGCACTATTTCATAAACGAAGCAGATATCTTGATAAGGGTGTGATGAGATCTTAAAAAATCTGGGCTGCTGCTCCCAATCAGGCAATAAATTTCATAAGGAATGTATTACCTGGTTGGGATAATTGCTTGCAACAGTAGTGGTAGTTACTCAAACAATAGTGGCTTACCACTACGTTATGGTATACATGAAAAGAGGATACACCACAATAGATCAAAATAATGGTCACGGTGGTATTATGTCCCCAACATAGGGAAAGAATGTGTATAGTAGGTTAGATATGGTATGATATGAAATTTACCTACGGTTTTTCAAAAGTTAATTATTCTTAAACGCATTTAAAAATAGGAGATGAGGAAGAAATGTAATCATTGGTGAAAACACACTTACACACACAGTGAATAACACTTCCACATATACTTAAAGCAATAATGACATTGACAAGAATGTATACATTGAGAAAATACTTATAATAATAATGACACTGCCAATCGTAAATATAAAGACACTGACTGACACTGATTCTCAAAAAAACTTAATAAGATTATGTGAGCTGATTTCGCTAGTCCGGTGTTTATTCGGTCATCATACACTAATCCGTCCGGCATAGTCGCTTGAAAGTGTTCAAACATGATCCCCGATCATTGCAATCCTATGGGGATACAAAAACGAACTATTTAAAAATACTCAATGAAATTCTGTTCAAATTGCCTCTCAAAAATACCAGGAAAAGGGATAGTTGAGAAACGAACATTGTACGGTGTAGTGATCAACTTCACCTCGATGATCATCTTCACCCCGTTTTACGGTACTCATATCGATACAGCTGGGTGAATATTAAATTTGTGTCAAGGGGATTTTTTTACTATCGGACAAAATGGGCCAAAGCGTCTCAAAATGTTATGAATTTTTGCCACAGAGAGTTCATGGTTAAATAAAAAAAAAAAAATAAACAAAAAATATGTCAGAGGAATTCTAGCATGAGTATTAAAATTGCATACCAGTGAAGCTTTGAGTACGACAACTGTGAAACAGATGGTCATCAACCACACTGCCAGGTCTATCAGCGTCTTTGTAGTTCAAAACGCTTTCATAGTGAACCAAAGTGCTTCTAGTATGAACTTTAAATATGGATTAGCACAATGCGAATGCACCAGTATGTTCCAAAAAAATAGTGAGTGGCAAGCATACTGTCGAACTGATAGTTGCTAGAAAAGCATTCACTTTGATGTCACCGCTACATAGGATACGCAATTTGTATTTACACTTCGGCAAACCTTGGCTCTCAATTAGTTCGAGTCTCAACCCTGCGAAATGCAATTCATATCGCCAAATTTGGGCACCTCTGCAGGGTAATTACACCTCTGAAAATTGCTCTGCTGCCCCATGCCGTGCTCTCTTCTGCTGATTGTTGTAGCGTGGTGTTGATGACTCGAAAGATTCAATTGTCAGACAGATTGGAAACTTCACCGATCTCAATCTCAACCGCAACCTCCGGATTCAAGTTCAATTTTCGATTCCATTTTCTTCTCGCACTTTAAAGACACTGAAAGGCCCCCGGTAGCCGCCACCGTCGGAGCACCATCAGGGGAATATCGATTTAGAAACTTGCAAAATACCGCACCAGCCACCCGGCAGTATGCCATTTTGGTCGGTTATGGCAAATCCGAAAGAGAGAAAAAATACCCAATATACATACCTTTTCCAGTAACAAAGCACACTTCCATTCGGTAGCGCTAATAAAGCCAAAATCGGTTCGTTTTCTTCTATTTGGTTCATTTCTTACGGTTAAACTGCTGAATGATTGGCCGAATCAGTCAGTGGAAGTTTTTTTCCTCTACTGAATCGCATGAAACTAGCTACCAATTTCACCCGCCGTCGAGACGGCTGCCAACAGGAGTTCAAGGACCTATAGCTGCACAGTTGCATTTTGGAGTGTTCAGTTACCATATCGATCATGGTCTTGTTTGTTCTCATTCATTGACGGTGTCTTGGAGGCCTGTGGCAAACTAGCGGATACGCGATGCTCTGTCGAATTAGGCATTCGCAAAATTGTTTCTGTTTTTCTTTGCAAATCCTTCCATTCAAGTCGCACAGAGCTGCAATATATCTAACTCTCTAACCCTACTTGTTGACTATGGTGTCGAGAGTGAACAATAGCTGTTGCACTGAATCCGAGCTCTTGGAATTGATGGAGAACGACCCATTGCGGGATGGACGTTAGTTGCTATACAGCACAGCGGTCATTTCTCATGGTCAATCGCGAAACAAATAATGGTGCAGGGTGAAGATTTATTGACCGTGTCGTCCGAGACTACAGATCGTCGTTGTCGCTGTCGTGACGAAATGTCTTGGATTGTTTAAAGTAGAACTAGCAAACGATTGTGATTGTGATTGACTACGACTACGACGAGAATAGGGGGATATTTCGACGGTTCTTGTAAAACAGTCCATTAATTACGGGGTGATTGATTGTATCGAATCTGTAGCGGGAATGTCAGATGCAAATTTACTGCTTCAGTTGGCTCTTTTCGAAATGGTAAATCAGATATGCATACATGAATGTGCGTAGGCTTGGCAGTAATAATAAAACTGCATAAGTTGTATTAGAGCCTGTTCTTTCAATCGGATTCACTAGCACGTTTAAATGATTTATGGTCGCACAGATTGATCATTGTTTTTCAAATGCATTCAAAATAAATTACAAAGACATATTAGAGCTGTGTACGTCATCTCTACACAAAGGGGAAATGGATGTAATGTCAGCCTAAATGCCCCTAATTTTGGCCCATACATAAATTCAGCAATCGACTAAATTTTCAATAATGACCACTGACGCGTTCATCTATATAAAATTGATAAATATCAGATTTTTAGCAATGGGCCCAATCTTAGATTCATAGACCAACATTAGAGCCATTTCACCAATATTACAAATATTTTTTTTTGTTTTCTTCATTGAATTGTTAGTTTGGAGTTATTTTGCTCAACATTTTTGATTTTGTCATATAATTCCGTTTCTAAATGAGAATGTTACCTGGATTTTGTTTATTCATTTGAAAGCTGTACGTTCAAGAAAAATTTTCCGATGAAAATACTTCATTCCTTGTCATTTGGGGTCTTTGATCGTTCCTGCCTTTGCACACAGGTTATTCTAATCAGGATTTATATGCAATTCTGCTGGATTTGCTCTCGAAGTGTACTAGATTCGCCTTTTGCCTGATAATGCTTGAGACTTTATGGTGGAAATGTTAAAGATTACTTATTTAAACAATTTCTTATTATATATTTTTAATTTAATTTATTATAGTCACTATAACACTCTTGGATGAGATTTGAACTCGTTACTTACTGGTTGTACCCTCAACTGAATACTGAACCTTAATGAAAAACGTTACTTGAGCATGCTACTGGAGAAAGCTGGGTTTTCATTTTCTCCTGTATCCTCAGGGTTTGTTGGTTTTAGTCCAGAAAGGGACCACATAAATTTTAAGATAGGGTTCATACAAATCTTCTGTTTTTTAATGTATTTGATCGGAAAACGTTGTAATTTTAGGTTGTCAATCAAAATCTAACCAGGGGCTGTTCATAAACTACGTAGACAGTTTAGGAGGGGTTGATAATTATCCACGGCCCATACAAATTTTAAAATTTTTGTATGGACAATTGTCTACGCAGGGGGAGGGGGGTCAAGAATCCCAACAAAACTGTCAACGTAGTTTATGAACAGACGCCCATACATAAATTTATGTATGGGCTAAATTGGGGTCGTTTTGAGTGACATATGAGACATCTATCTTGCGTTTCCACTAGATTTGTATTTGAAATTAATTTGAAATCTTCAGATTTCAAATAAAAACTTCTCTGTAAATACTAATCTTGAGTTGAAGAGCACTGGGCATAACAATATATATTTTTGACGATTCGGTTTCGGGATCATCCAGACTCGTTTCGGAAGATCTTATCATTCAGATTCATTTGACTTATCTGAGATTTCTTGAAATTGATTAAAAAAAACTGAATGTCAATTGAATGAATTTGTTAAAGAAAACATTATTGATTTGTTTTGACTAAATAAAGGAATAATGTTTTCTTTAACAAATTCTAAAAAATATGTTCTGGCTTTTTATATCAGTGGCTAACAAATATTTGAAGATACAATTGAAAATCTTTGGACGCTATTCAGTTGAGCTATTCAATTTCTGCCTTTATTCGACTCAAAACGATTAAGATAAAATTCAACGGGTTAATTGAAATTTATGGAGATTGCCAGATTTGCTAAAATTAAAAAAATATATTGATTTTATATTTAAAAATTTTCAGAATATTTTATCAACTGTTTTGAATGCTTCTGACCATAATTACATGATAGCTACTTAAGTACATCTGATGAATAACATTTTTTAGCTAGCTTGAACATTTAAGTGAAATAAAATACACCCGTTTTTTTTTGCACGGATACATTTTTTCAATTCTCTCGTTCTGTGGTGATCCTAGAAACTTTTTGTTGGTTGTTTTGTGCAATAGATTCGTAATTTTTCTTTAACTAGTCTCTTTATAAATGCCACACTCGCTACTAATTTTATTGAATGACATTACCATAAGCTTAATAAGTTGAATATTTAGTAACCTCCCCTTGGCTAGTTTTTAACCTGGACGTTGGTGGGCGGGCCTAATCTTATGCTTCATAGTGGAGCGTTGGAGACAGGCTTCCGGAAATCTCACGCGTACACAAATGCGACAGCGAGCTGTTAGACAGAGCGTCGCATGACTCTCAAATCCATGGTGTGCTACATTAATTGTACAAAACAGAGACCAGAACAATGCGCGCGACAAGCTACACGCTCTCAACAAATTCAAGCGTTTCTATTTTTTTGTCTCATCGCATTGCTCTCTCAATGCGACGCATGTATTCAATCACATGCGACTGTTTCATTGCAACATCTCTATGCGCTCTCTCAGGGCGCCATCGCCGTGCGCTGTTTCGCATGCCTTGACTCTCGCGGTCCCATCATATGTGATGTTGTCGGGTGACGAGAGAAGGGACTGGAAGGGTTTGTTCACAGAAGACTTGTGTGCCCTTTTCAAATGGGGTGAAGTTTTTAAATGGTTCTAGAAATATCTTCTAGTATAGATTCAAGCAGACTCAACATATGGTTCCAGAGTTATACTGGAATCACCGTAAGATCACCACTCATGATCCTAGGAAGACGCAATTGCTTGTCGAAATGATGCTAAAGGAAGGTAAAGGAAGACTACGTGAGCGGTGGATGGCAACCTTACGGTAGTTGGGATCAGGGATGGAAAATCATTTACATTCATTTCGTGCATTCATTTACATTCATTTGTCTGTAACTTTTTCCATCAGCAGAATACCGTAAAATGATGTATGAAGCTTTTGTTAATATCAAAAGCTACTACAACTTTTGTAAATAATTAAAATCTGAATCTCTTATGCATGACGAACTAGAGCTGGCAGAACATGTTATTGTTTTTCAGTGAATGCAATTTACATTCACTGAAAAACAATGGTGGGTTCTTATCGCTCTGATTCATCATGCATAAGAGAAACCGATTTGAGTCATTTACAAAAGATGTAGCTAATATTAAAACCTTCAAAAGCCTTCAAACACTATTTTACGGAATTCTGTTAATGAAAAAAAAAATAGAGGCAAATGAATGTAAATGAATGCACGAAATGAATGAAAATGATTTCCCATCCCTGGTTGGGATACCGTTAGCATGTTAGCACCCCAAATAATAACGGAATAGCTGTGGAACTATGTGTCCTTCAACAAGTCCTTATGCGGAAATCTTCTAAAATAAATTTTTTGTAAGCGTCTGAAGCTTTCAGCCCATTTGATGGAAAAATAAACAAGTTATTGCGCATTTGCCCCAAATTAGACTCAGAATCCCTCAGAATACTTTTACTCAGACCAGTAAAAATATAAATGGACGATTTTGCATGTAAAATAGCACTACATTTTACTATACAAGATCATATAGTCGGCTTTAAGTCAGAAGCGACTAAGAAGCAAAATAAAAACAAAAAAAAAAAATGAGTTAATGATATCATAAGATCAAGAATTCCCTCAGCTATATTTCACTTTTTCAGCCAGATTTGAAAAATTAGAGTAGCAATTGTCCCATTACATAAGACACAATATTGAACAGCCAACTTTAAATTCGTTTTTCTCGAAATCAAAAAAAAAAATTTCACAGTTCTGTCTGACTTGACCGATCATATCAACACGCTAGTAATGATAGACCTCTGAAGATCAATATTTGTATTTTGTCTTGCTTGAGTGAACACTATTTTAAGGTATTATTTTCAACGCAGAAGTGTACTTTGCTGCCTAAACGTTGGTGGTGACTTCTTATTACATACACACAAGTCTACACTTAAAAATTAACCATGTTTAACATGTTGTAAATTTGTTCTGTTATGATCAATTGAGTTGAAATTTTGACTCAAAACTTGCTTTTCCATTGACCTTTGTCCGATCAGCTATGCACAAATTTTAATTTCATTGTCACCTTCGAGCAGGTGCTTCAAAAAATTTGGTATTTCTTACACGTGAAACTCAAAATATTTGTAGTTATGCGTCAAAATTTCAGCTCAATTGATCATAACAGAACACATTTACAACATGTAAAACTTGGCTATTTTGTATGAAAACGACCTTTGTCCGATCAACTAAGTACCTCAGTGTACGTAGGTACGAAATGTGGATTAAGGTTAATGTAATAAATTTAGGAAAAAGTTGTGTCATATCTGTATTACGGATTGTTGCTAAGCTTCTTGCTTCAGGAATTGTATTGAATACCTGTCAATCAACAAACTTACTACGGCAGCAACTGAATTCTTTAGATGTGTTATTGCTCACAGGATAGTTCATATCAGCCACCATGATGCTGAATTGAAACAATCAATTTGCGACGACAGATTTCTAAATAGTCCTAGTGTTAGTACCGTGGTCCCTCGGTGAAATTAAAAAAAAGCATATGTATTAACGAGCAAATAAACCACAACTTGATTGTACATTTCGCTTACCAAAGCCACATCTCTTCCTTCGTTGGTTATGAATGGGCTATTTTTCAAGTTAATACTTTAATCAACGAAAATTGCCGCTAGGAAAACTTTGTTGGTCATAACCATCCGACACCTCTTCTCCATGTTCGATAAGAGTGTAGTAGCTAGGTCGCGTTCCATCGTTTTCAAAACAAAACAACACTTTTCCCACATCAAGAACACGAGTTGGTCTTCCAGTTGAGTTTGTTATTTCGATGTCGCATTGAAACGTCGCTTAGCGACGTCTCATTGCGAAAAGTGCATGAGCTTCGGCTCACGCGACGTCGCATGATACTCGTTCTCATGAAACGCATACATCCGGAAATGTGCTGTGCTTACAAAACAGTGCGACACACTGACATTATGAGAATGTGAGATGCGACAAAACTGAAGAGAGAGAAACAGAGTGCTACAAATCTCTTGCGCATGAGACTGCTATGACTATGAGACTATTCGTATTGCGTCTCGCATACGGTAGCGCGTGCACTGGAAGCCTTGGAGACGGTTGGTTTAGGTCCAGCATCGTTGGCTCTTGCGTCATGAGGATTACTGAGCTTCCCCTCTCTGATGAACCATTGCATAAGAGAACCAAAGTTCTAGCCTGAAGTGATAGTATCACACTTGTTACTCCTTTATTTGAAAGCCGCGTTGTAGTACGCTTACGTATAGGCACTGACGTTGGGTGTGATACTGGCGGGTTTTGTCGCAAATCACTCTTATTTTATTTATTTTTACGCAGATAGATTTATTTGGGTTTGCAAGGGAATTATACAATTGAAATATTTCAGAAAGTGCCCAACGGTGCTCCTTCTATTTGCGTGACAAGCTTTCATTGTTGTTTTCATTGAAGCATTACTCAGGGAACAATATTAAACACCACCATGGTATTGTAACTAATCTTATATATGCTCTATTTTGGTTTGGGATAAGTGTTTGAACTATGGCTCGGGATTTCCACTGTGGCGTGCTTCTATTGTGACATATCAATACGTAATTTTGTGGGACGACATACTGGAAACGTGTGAGTGTAGTTGGAGCGTATACCTTATATAATTTAAAAATCAGCTAGGAAGCTAACTTCAAAGTGAAGCATTTAAGTCACTTGAAGGTGTCACCTGGGTCGATCTAAGATATAATAAATATAGATGAAAGTCAAAATTACTTGAAACACGTTGAATTTTAGATAACATAGTAGTTTAGGTACTAGATAAAGCATGAGTTATGATTGATTAGGTAAATTAGAGAATTCAATTATTTATTAAATTAGACTAATGAGATAACATAATCATCAAACGAACTTAAATAAGAAAATTTAGACAGCCTTATAACATTAAGTAGATTAACAAAAGAGTTAGGATGCGGGGGGTCCGCTTAGGGAGGCAACTAGCCTTTTCATATATTGTCTGTTTATTTTGATGGTTGCTTTAAAATATCAATTTGGTATATATGTGAAAGGATGAATCAGTGGGAGATAGATTTTCGGTTTCTTTACATTTTGCAACACAAATCTAGTACTATGCGTCATTTCCTCAAAACCCCCCAATAACCGACCTCTTCAATCCCTTCCTTTTCCCATGGCGTTCAAGTGGTCCCCATAGACTATTCAGCCATTACCCTTCCTTTATCCTCGGCTTTGGATTGACTTGCGCTCCCATTGCCCCACCAAACGTTGCAAAATGAAAATGAAAAAAGTGAATATTTAGTTTACTGATTTACAGCCTCTTACAAAAAAAATAGGGACCAGAAACTGTGCCACTTAAGAAGAATTAATTTTAATGTATGTTCTCAAAACTCTCAATTGCAATCAATAAATTCAAATAACATACTGTATATTTCTTTAAATCAATATTTAACATATCTTTATTCAAGTGTCTTCTTGGTGGCCATCTTACTCGATCTGCATTAAAAATGTCGTATTTTCATCTACATTTAATTCAAAATACTGCTTAGATTATGTAAACCATATTTCAAAGTAGTACACTGATTCATTAAAGTTATACAATTCTGTACACAATTTCCCGGTTGAACCATTATAGCTTAAGAGGTTCGTGTTTACCGCCTTACCTCTACTTACTTAACACAAATAGCTTGTGATGATGAAAGGTTAAATTTTTCATCATTTGGTATGATAAAATACATTATTACCTAGTCTTATTATTTTCTTAGACTGTTATTCTTAGATGGTTCACATAAATTCACTTGGTCACAAAATCTTGAAATGTTTGAAATTTTGCGGTAATCTAAATGGAGCGTAATCAAGCGTAAGCGAATCCAATAGATAGAAGAGTGGGATCAATAATTTCGTTTCGAAAGGAAAAGTTCCCTTAGCTTTTGGTTAAATTAGTCATGGGACAAATTCTAGTTCAATTTTTGGATTTTCAATTTCTGTCGAAGAAGACAAGCCGTGTTAGCAAGTTAAAAGTGATTGGTTTCTCCTTGCACTTTTCCCCTGAAAGCTAATCAAAAAAGTTAGTAGAATGCTACACAGTCGATTTTTAATTGTACTACTGAAAGAGTACAGGCCTAATGGGTTGAAAAAAAGATTCTTAAAAAATAAGTCATATTCAATTTAAATTAACACAGGTGTCATATTTTGATCTACGTTCTCCAGTAATTGATCTATCTTAATTTAAAAATTTATGTTTATTTTTCAAAACATTGTTTGTCAGGGGATTAATACTCTTATTTTCGTGATTATTTGCGCAAATAACATCTTGATAATATATTTAGAACTGAGTAGCTAATTATTGAAGCATATTTGTCAAAACCGTTCATTTAAGCTTATTCCACCACCGGATTCATGCTTTTAAGTGAGAGCTTTCGATATCCAATCAACCGTACAGGTTTCGACTGAAATACCTTCTTCATCGGTGTTCATCGCATTCATTTTGAATGCGGCAATCAATCAATACTCCTCTTCCTTCTAATCGGTATTGGAACAATGAAACCTCCGCAACTAATTTGATTACGCAAAGCCTCGGACAAAAAAAAAACGATATAGACAACAAATAAGACTCACTCTCAAAACCGTTTTTGTCTCCACATCGCATTGCGCGCAGGTTTCTACAGGTTAGGTACGTAAGCTGTGCTAATCGTCTCGCGTATTATTGTACACCATTGATTGTCTCGAAAATGTACCCCATTTTAACCAACGACAGCAACACAACAGTTTGTCTTTCCTAATACGAAGCTCTCGAAACGAGCTATACTATAGGAATAGCGGTTCGAACCGCGGCAAGTGATGAGCATTGTTGCGCACACACCAACCATCCATTGACTGGGGCCGTTTAAGGCGGGTTACATAATAAATGTCCGAAAAAGCAAATCACAACACAAACAACGACCGCTGACCACATCGAAATCGTAAACGCTCCGCAATCAGCTGCGCGGTTTGATGGCGATGACGAAGCTTGGGAATGATGGTGTGATACCAAGCTATGTCGAAACTTTCCGAAGTTCAATTAATTGAATTTCTCTCAATTTTCGCCTGTAAGCCAATTGAATATTCATGATTTGTTTGTTTTTCCCTCATTCCAGGTGGTGAAGTTTTCCTATCAGCCATTCGACCGACGATTCATCGACGACGACAATGAACCTACTGAGTGCGCGAGATTTGGCGGACCTACTGCGGCTAAGACGACAATCGAACGTTCCAACAGAGACCATTGGATCGACCGGGTAATGACCAGGTCCGATTACCTAGTCCGATTACCTAGTCCGATCTTCTGAAGTGCGCGTATTTTGACCCGTTTATTAGCGACTTAATAGTGTGATCAAAATGTAGACAAACGCGGCGACCGTTGTATTTCGTGAGTGATTTTCTTAAATCATAAAGAAGAAGCAGAGGAAGAAAACGTCCGCCAATTGCTTAGTACAGAGTGTGAATGGTGAAACCGCAGCAGTAGTGTGATCTAGTTGTGCAATTGTTTGTTTGAGTGATTGGTGCCGAGGCCCACGAGCACAGTAAAGGAAGATGATGGGTTGCAGTCGGGTGATCATCATCCTGCTGATGGTGCTCACCGCTTGCAAACTTGCCGATCCGGTACGATTGAACGGCGGAAATGCCACTACCGGTGGCGATGAAGATTCTCTAGTGCTTGGCGGAAGCGAACGAAGAACCCCGCCGTCGTCGCGTCAAACTGAAGTGCAATATGTTGCTGCTAGCCGTGGTGGATCGTCCACGGTGACGACATCGACGCTATCGCCGCCATTGGTGAAAGGGAGCAGCGGTAGTACGACTCCGACGGCGTCGATTGCATCGCAGCTGGATGGCCGATCTTCGCCAGATGCCACCGACAATCTAAATGGTGAGTAAAGCTGTTGCTGCCAGCCAGTCAGCAGTGTGATGATGGAATTAAGAGCACTAATTAAGATTCGCGCTCGCAATTGTGTAAAGTTGGACCCCGCGCGTAGTCTTGAAGAAGTTGAGGGTGGTTTCGTAACTCGCGGCCATAAACGGTTGCTGGTCGATCGGACGATCGGTCTAGATCTGAGACGGACGCGTGATGACTACTCGACCGTAAGAATGCACTCTTGTAGTGGATTGGATATTCAAATCAAGCCGATGCGGACGACCAAGAAGTCTTCGTTGATGCTTTTGTCTTGTCACAAATTGGGTCAACATGTTGTAGGTTCTCCGCCGCCACTGCGGCTTTACTGGAGGATGCTTATGCTGAGGACACACGACCGCTTTTTTTTTATTTGTCGACGATTGCCGGCCCGTGCTCGCTCGTGATCTTGATATTGAAATCATCAATCATCCATCATCGATTAGATGATGAAATTGGGTTTGCAATGAAAATGCCGGTGAACTTGGGAACTTTCAACATTATGAGACTTACAGGCTGTCACTCAAATTACATATGAGTATTGGATTTTGTACTGATTCCATATGAATTTTTCATACTTTCTGGAACATGTTATAAATTATCAACAGTGTTTTCAAAAATAAAATAAAATTGAATTGTGCAGTTGGGATTTCTTACGCAGCACTTAGTTTTGTTAAAAGTATTCATAATTATTGTTTTATTTCTGCAAATATAATAGGAAACTGCCAAATAGCTGGAAACCTCTATAACATCGATACAAATATTATTTATCTTTAATTTTTTTATTTTTTATTTATTGATTTATTTGTACAGGCTCAATCGAATAAACTTTACAGAGCCAAGTTATCATTTGCGTTAAACATAATTGATGTCTTAAATCTAGATTTAAAGGACAATATATTATACAAATATTTCATTATTCCTAAAACATGAACTTATTCCTATTCAATTTGGTATCTACAGTGTAATTATACAATTATTACAGAAATAAACATTAAAAAAAAACCACACGAACAAAACAAAAACTAAACACAAGGTTAGTCAAACTTACAATATAAGGTTAATATTCTTTAAAAAAAAACATATATAAGTTTCATAAACTCTAGATCGCGTCTACCCAAAATATATCGAATTGGAAAATTAGGTTGTCTACCTCGAGCCCGAAGGGAATCGTACAGTTCAGATCTGACTCCGCGATGCTCAGCACAAGACCAAATAATGTGATCTGCGTCCTGGTAACCTTGTCCACATTCACAGAGATTGCTGTCTCCCAGCCCAACACGAAACAAGTGAGCGTTTAACGAGTAGTGATTGGACATGAGGCGATACATCATACGAATGAAGTCTCGACCCACATCCAACCCCTTGAACCAAGGACTCTTCGACACCTTAGGGATGATCAAATATAGCCATCGTCCCAAACTTCCTTCACTCCACTTATTCTGCCAGCTGACGAGTGACTGTTGACGATAAATGAAGAAAAATTCATCGTAGGCGATTTGTCGATCGTAAATATCGCCTTCCATAGCGCCCACCTTAGCAAGTGAGTCAGCCATCTCATTGCCCGGAATCGAGCAATGAGATGGGACCCATGCAAAGGTGATGACAAAAGATCTTAAAGATAAAGCACTTAAAAGCTCTCGTATTTTCATGAGAAAATACGAGGAGTGCTTTACCGGCCTCATAGAGCGAATAGCCTCGACAGAACTGAGACTATCCGTAAAAATAAAATAATGATCTGGTGCAAGTGAGGCGATCGTTTCTAGCGTATAGTATATAGCCGCCAGCTCAGCTATATATACGGAACAGGGAGCTTGAAGCATTCGAGAGGCGCTATGAAATTCGTTATAAAATACCAAAACCAGCAGACGCCTCTATTAATGATCCATCTGTGAAGAACGATCTTGCGGAATCAACTTGGCCAAACTTTGCAGCATAAATTGAC
This sequence comes from Ochlerotatus camptorhynchus, assembly GCF_037179485.1. NCBI lineage: Eukaryota > Metazoa > Arthropoda > Insecta > Diptera > Culicidae > Ochlerotatus > Ochlerotatus camptorhynchus. The sequence goes on from NW_027040743.1 coordinate 984,614, forward strand.
GGAACAATCATGGAACGATGATGTTCTGGAATCTCACGAATCTCCCGCGTCATAGATAAATCAAAACTAACTGAATTGCCGAAGTCGGAGAAGCATACACGATGAGGATTATGCTGTGAAGGGCTGACATCCAGTGTTATGTACACGTAGTACAATGACATAAAACGAGTTTGAGGGTTCAGCTCAAGAAGCTTTTCAAAGTTTTCGATTACCAGTGGGTTCATAACTTCGCAACGGGTGAGGAGCCTGAGTTGCAACATGCCCGCCAACACTTCTAGACTCATCGTATGAGTCGAGTGCATGCAACGCGATACGAAGACAACGATACTGGATACGTTCCAGTTTGATGATGTGAGTTTTAGCCGCCGACTGGAAACAAAAACTACCGTACTCTAAAACCGATACAATCGTTGTCCGGTACAACGTTAGAAGATCTTGCGGATGAACTCCCCACCACGTTCCGGTAATTGTTCGGAGAAAATTGATCCTTTGTTGACATTTTCGTCTCAGATACTCAATGTGGGATCTCCAGGTGCATTTTGAATCGAACCAGACCCCAAGATATTTGAAGGACATAGAATGAGTGATCGGTTTACCCAAAAGTTGAAGCTTTGGTTGTGGGCTATGCTTCCTAGAAAAAACGACCAACTCAGTTTTCTCCGTGGAGAATTCGATACCTAGCTGAATAGCCCAAGTAGACAAATTGTCTAAGGTATCCTGTAAGGGTCCTTGCAGGTCGACCCCTTTGGGCCCTGTCATAGACACTACGCCGTCATCTGCAAGTTGTCTCAACGTGCAGTTGTCACTTAGACAATTGTCAATTTGTCTGACGTAGAAATTATACAAAAGGGGGCTTAAACATGAGCCCTGGGGGAGACCCATGTAACTAAATCGAGAAGTTGTAGAGTTTCCATGAGAAAAGCTCATATGTTTCTCTGACAGCAAATTGTACAAAAAGTTATTTATTAATGGAGAAAGGCCACAAGCGTGGAGTTTGTCTGAAAGGACTTCAACCGATACTGAATCAAAAGCCCCCTTGATATCCAAGAATGCAGAAGCCATTTGCTCTTTTTTAGCAAAAGCCAACTGAATTTCTGTGGAAAGCAACGCGAGACAGTCATTCGTTCCCTTGCCCCTACGGAATCCAAATTGAGTTTCTGAGAGTAGGTGGTTCGTCTCAACCCATTTGTCCAAGCGAAAAAGGATCTCCAACAATTTTCGAATGCACGATAACATCGCGATGGGACGATACGAGTTATGATCCGACGCGGGTTTTCCAGGCTTTTTAATGGCTGTAACTCTCACTTGCCTCCAATCATCCGGAACAATATTGAGCTCTAGGAGCTGAAAAAACAAGTTCAACATGCGCCTCTTAGCGACGTCTGGGAGGTTCTTCAAAAAATTGAACTTGATTCTATCAGCCCCCGGAGCCGAATTGCCACATGAAAGGAGCGCGAATGAGAGCTCCAGCATTGAAAAAGGCTGGCTGATCTCGTCTACCGAATTCGTCGTTTCGCGAGGAATCATCTGTGCCGGCACGGAATCAGGAAATACTTTTCGCGCGAACTTGAGAATCCAACGATCTGAGTACTCCTCGCTCTCGTTGTTCGAAGACCGGTTACGCATCCTTCGCGCCGCGTTCCAAAGCGTATTCATCGACGTTTTGCGCGATAATCCGTCCACGAATTGCCGCCAGTATCCGCGTTTCTTGGCTTTGATGAGGCTCTTGAGTTCGCGTTCAAGAGAAGAGTACGCTTCGAAATTCACGGGTGTTCCACGTTTCCGGAAAAGCTTAAACGCGTCGGACTTTTTACGATAAACCAGTTGGTCCTACCAAGGGGAAGGAGGTTTCCTACGGAACGACGTTCCAGGAACCGGCCGAGTTTGAGCTCGAAGCGCGCTGTCCAAGATCAGATTGGAGAGGAAGTTATATTCCTCCAACGGTGGAAGCCCTTCTACATACGACACGGCTTCCTCTATCGCGGTCTTGAACGTTGTCCAATCGATATTACGGGTGAGGTCGTACGCGACGTTAACGGATTCCGACGGATTGAACCCACTGGCAATCATTTATCTTTTATGTCCGACCCTTTCGAAAAACAACAATTTCATATGGTAAATCAATGAATTTCAATGGTAAATCAATTGTATAGCAAAAATATCGTGTATATAGTTGTAGCAAACGCTTGGAAGTCATGTCGTTGAGAGTAGAGTTGTTATTAACGTCAAAATGGGATACGCGTGATATGAAGGTTTGCACTCATTATTCGCAAAAACAAAAGAAGCGCTCCAACCGAATTAATTTTTATCTTCATCCGATAGGCCGAAGTGAATTCTATGGCGTTTCAATTGCGTTTCAATGCGTTAGGCCAAGTTTAGAATCCGTAGGCCGAGTTTGGCGTCGAGAAGCAGTGTTAGACTTTTGACAATATCTCAACGATTGGTTTCTCTTTATCAAATCTTACGGTACGTACGGAAAGGTAAATAAATTTGGAAGCCACCAGATTAAGCAAGACTAAGTGTTGTTAGGCCGAAAATGGCGTAGTTAACCCTATATCTCTGCCTTTCGCTCTTAAAACTATCATCCATTGAGGTTGCTTTATTCAATCAGTACAGTTTATGAAAACATAATTTTGAATATAATGGTGTTGAAAATTAATTCGAATTCAATTTTCGCAAATGACCATGGGCATCTACTATATAATCAACACTCATGAGTTACATGGATGTAGAACATATATTGGACAGTATTTTGCAGGATGGTTCGATAGCTAAAGTATAAAATTATAATATACCTAAATTAGATAAAATTAGTTTTAAATTAATTAACTGACACGCACATAGAAAAAAAAAACTAATTTTACTCGTGACGGAATCCATCTTTGACATAAAAGATGAAACCTAAACCAACATGTCATGTAAAATTTAGTGCTCCGAGACTGAAAAGTTCGTTACTCGACGAAAAGTACGTTTGATTGAGCTGAATTTCACGTCTGCCATGACTCAATTTTATGTCAAAATTGACGCTCGTATATATCAGTCTCAGAGCACCTAGACTGATATTTCTAAGTGTGCAGATATTTACAACAGAATTTCGAATCTGATGTTCTGCCTGTAAGAGTTGGTGTTCCTCAAAATATAATGTTGAGCCACGAGTATTCACCACGTTTGATGTGTCTTCGTATGAGTAGTTAATTTCTAACACAAATTTCAGTTACTAATTTCAAACACCTTTTCCCTCCGTCACGTCAAAACGGCACTCAATTCCAACGGGATCAGACACGTACGCTCCCGGCTTGCCTGATAAATTTTCACGCCATTGCAATCCGATGTTCCCCAGGCAAACGACAATTCCTTCGTACCCGTACTGTTTCGTTTGATCATTCGAACGATCAATCGTTGTTGATAGAGCTAGCCTCAGTGTGTTTAAAAAAAATCAACAAATTCGCGGGATAGCCATATATTTGCCATTTATGTGCTGATTGAACGGTGTACTGATGGTGCTCCATTTGCATATCGGACGATTGCCGCCGCCAGTAGTGCTTTTTTTTCAACTGTCCGTGCGCCGCTGCCATTATTCGATGTCGATCATCTCGATCTACACAGCAAAAAAATAATTTTGATATCACATCAAAGTGGATGCACTACAATCATGTCGAAAATTTCATGTAATTTTTATGACCACATAAATAAACAAATGTAGTAAAAGCAGCGTAATGTCAGTTCATGCATTGTATTAATGATAATTTTGACCATTTTAGCAAATAATATTACACCATATTTTCGACATGATTGTAGTGCATCCACTTTGACGTGATATCAAAATTATTTTTTTGCTGTGTACACCCGCATACTTTATTCCGATTCGGAACCTGAGGCTTGCGGTTGGTGCTGAGGTGGTGTGACGGGGGTTTCTAATTTTCCATGAATTGAAATCCACCGATGGCGATGAACCGGTACCGGTCATTTCGGATTGACTTGAATCTCTTCGACTGCTGGAGTGCTGCAGTGTAATTTGTTATTCAACACTTCAAAATAGATGTAACTGAGTGTTGGGTGGGCTCGGTCGGGGTCCAAGTGGCAGGGCGTAGGGTTCAAAACGTAGGGTAAATAATAGGAGCAATACGGCCGCACTTTTAGCTACTTTACCCCCGGCTACACAGAGACGACGTAGTCATCAGCCGAAGAGATCGAGGCGTAGGGTACTGTTATTTAAGAGAGTTATTTAACCTGACAGCTAGGTACTTGTTCTTTCCGAATGGAGTGGTTCAGAGTTTGGAAACAATGGAAATGGAACTGCGTCCCAGAAGCAGGTCAAAGTAAGACGCTGCTTCGCTTCCGAAGTTCCCACTTGAAACAGAAGAATTTCAATGCTACACTTTCAACTGTTTTACTGCATCACCACTCGATTGTGTAGAATTGCATCATATCTACGGTCTTGTTTCGCTGCCAGAACCAGAAAATATCGCATTTTCGAACGGCTCATGTCAATCACTTCAGCAGAAGAAACATGTTATTTCACAAGTTTTTCCATTCGTTCTATGGTCGGATTTTCTTCGAGATCCGTCACTAATTCCATCGCACCCCCGAGACGACGATCGCAGGGCAAAGAACTCCACCGGGAGATTTCAGACCGTTCACTACTCTCGACATTCACTGCCGTCAAAGAACTTCTCGCGTTGCTTGCTGCACTCAATCTCCTACGTCGCATCGTATCTGATGATAGCCTCGAGGAACGCTTTTAATTAGTTCGTTGCGCTTTTACAACTGCAGTGGCTGGCGGCACGTGTGCTGTCCATTTTCATGCGAACCCACGGCTCGCATATCTACGAGCAGGGCTTTGTAAAATTCCCAAAGGGAGATAGATGCGACTGACATGGAGGGAGACACGTGCGCGAACAAAATAGAGCTTCCTAATGTATTGAATGCGATCGACAAGCGCACGTGAAATTGATTAACGTGCATTCACTCTTGCACTTTTGCAGTCAGGTTATAATAAGCCAGAGGTGCATCGAATTTGATGTTTGTGCTCGTTTCATGGCGGGAGGCAATGTGACGTTGTAATTAGCTCTCGATGCTTTTGTTTGGGAAGATACATAGTTACAAGATTTGGAGAGCTGGCAGAGGCTTGTATGTTCAACAATCGCGTGTAAAATGAATTAGCTGCTTTGCGTTAGTCCGTAGTTAGCTAGTAGTATATTTATACATTGGTAGAGAATGTAGATAAGCTTGATAGCTTTATTTTTTTAGCATTGCGGATCGGATGTATACATATTTGTATGTAGCACAAAATTAGATTTTTTTTTAATAATTAGGTATCTTAGTATCTGAAACCTGGATGCTAATTTCTATGAAGGTTAATGTTTTCAATGTAGCCTATGTGGTGAATAAAGCCAAATAGTACTGTTGAGTGAATTTTTTAAGGCTAACTCAAGATGCTTTAGGGGTTATGTTCAGAGGTATTATTAATCAAATTCATGGATTAAATCTAGGTAACTAATGAGGCAATTTCAGAGGTCTGATAGATTGAATTTATAGGCAACTTCACATGTCATACATAACTTCAAATATCCTGATTCTGATCAACTGGAAAATTTTATGAGGTTTAACTGATCTTGAGAGTCAATTACAGAAAACGTTCGGTAAAACTGTGACTTTCATTTTGAAGCCTACGTTCAACCTTGATCAAATCTTGTAATTGTAGTGGAGATCTCGTTTTAAAATAGCTTTGAAACAATTAAATTGAATGGCCCGAATAAAGAAGCGGCACCGGTAGTGGAGTGGTAAGCGTGATTGCCTCTCACCCCAAAAGGCCTGGGTTCAATCCCAGTCGGCGCCGCCGGGATTTTTTGAGGCACAAAATCTCTGATCACACCTTGCTTTGGAAGGGAAGTAAATCCGTTGATGGGTTGATGAGTTGATGGGTCGATAGGTAGGGTCCAGGTGTGAGAGCTGCCTCCCTGGCGTCGGTAGCATTGGTACTCAAGATCGACGGAAAACAAATCAAAGAAGAAAAAAAAAAAAAGAATTGCCTAAATATTACCGAACAGTTCAGCTGTTGAGATTTCGATAAAAAAAAGTGTATAGTATTTCGAAATCAAGAATCTTTTGCGTCAACTAATGAATTCCGGAGGCCATGAAGGATAAGTCTAATGGCCTTGTGGGGTCAATCTACACTACCGTTTTGTCACGCTATAATCATGAGTTCAAATCTCATATATCTATCTATCTCGTTATACGTATAACTGTTGCATACTCTACGCAATCGTTTGGAGCGTGGGACATTAATACATATAGATCTACAGGAAATTTGTAAAGATCTCGTAGATATGTCATCGTAAGTTTTGTGGATAATTTTAAATGCTTAATGTAAATAAAACCCAATTGTAGAGGTCTTCCCCGAAAATTTTAGGGGGAAGCTTCATATACTTTGTGGTCATGGCTAAAGATCTTTTGAACCAACTTGGAATACCTTTCATTTCATCACCTAATACCGTACGGAATATACAGAAGTCTTAAGCGTAAAATTCGTAGACCATAAAGGTCATCATGACAGATGTCGTGGGTCAACTCTGGAGGGATTATACCTATATTATACACCCAAACCAAAAACTTATTACAATGGATGTTAGTTCCATTTCCTATCATCCTCTGTTCATGAACATCGCAGCGAATGTTAGAAGTTGACCTTGCAGGCGATGCAATGGTTTTTTGTCTTTTTTATTTCGTTCAGACAGAACTGTGCTTTCACAAGCATTTGCCTTGATTTTTATGTATAACATGGTAGAACAACGCACACACTTGCCTCGAATCTTCCCAGCAGAAAAAGCATACGAAGTCAAGTGTGAGAGGAAATGAGCGCTTCTTGTTTGCTTTTAGGCTACTCATATTCAGATGCATGGAGAGAGCAGTGGAGAAAGCACAGGTTTGATAATCGCAATGTTCATTGTTCGAGTCCAGTCGGCAACCTTCTACCTATTTTTTTCGACATAATTAATTTCACTCACTAATACACTCCACATTTTTCGGTCTCCAATTTTCTTGCATTGGACCGCAGCTAGGTATATTGCATCCTCGGTTCATGCGGTCTCCACTTACATCCTCTGATGATGAATCCCACATAATTGTAAGCGAATCTTAAAGGGTGATACGGTCAAAATTTGGTCAAGGGAAAACGCGTGTAAATCGGTGAAATCGTTTATTAAAAAAATCAAATTAAATTTCTTTTTCAAGTTCAATTAGTATAAAATTCAGGAAAAATATTCAGTTAGGCTTCCGCTTTTCCAAATCCAAATTGCCGGGCCTTACGCTTGACCCCTGCCATCAGATTTTGTACAGCCACCTTGTCCACCTTCTTCGCCGCAGAAAGCCAGTTTGCCTTGAACTGCTGCTCGCCCTTAGCAGTTTTTTGGTCTTCTTTAGGTTCCGCTTGACAATAGCCCAGTATTTCTCAATTGGGCGGAGCTCTGGCGTGTTGGGAGGGTTCTTGTCCTTGGGAACCACCTGCACGTTGTTGGCGGCGTACCACTCCATGGCCTTTTTACCGTAATGGCAAGATGCCAAATCCGGCCAAAACAGTACGGAACAACCGTGTTTCTTCAGAAAAGGCAGCAGACGTTTATTCAAACACTCTTTTACGTAAATTTCTTGGTTGACAGTCCCGGAATCTATGAAAATGCTGCTTTTCAAGCTACAGGTACAGATGGCTTGCCAAACCAGATATTTCTTTGCGAACTTTGACAGTTTCATGTGCTTGAAAACATCTGCTACCTTTCCCCTTCCTTTTGCCGTATAAAACTCCTGTCCCGGAAGCTGCTTGTAGTCGGCTTTGACGTAGGTTTCGTCGTCCATTACCACGCAGTCAAACTTCGTCAGCATCGTCGTGTACAGCCTCCGGGATCGCGCTTTGGCCGTCGTATTTTGTTTATCATCGCGATTTGGAGTCACTACCTTCTTGTAAGTCGATAGTCCGGCTCGTTTTTTGGCTCGATGCACGGTTGTAGACGATACACCCAGCTTATTTGCGGCATCTCGGAGAGAGAGGTTAGGGTTTCGCTTGAAACTACCGGAAACTCTCTTTGTCGTCTCAGCGGCTTCCGGTTTTCGATTTCCCCCCGATCCAGACTTCCTGGCTGTCGACAAACGTTCCCCAAACACTTTAATTACATTTATAACGGTTGATTTGACAACTTTTAGCGATTTTGCCAACTTTGCGTGCGAGTAGCTCGGATTTTCGCGATGCGCGAGCAAAATTTTGATACGCTGCTCTTCTTGCTTGGACGGCATTTTGACAACTGAAGAGTGAATTCCAAAATCAAAATAGGAGCAACATTCTACACACACACACACCTTCAAAATGAGGGGTGTTCAGGTTTTTTGAATGCAAAATTTAAAGAAATACGTCAAGTTGATATTGACCAAATTTTGACCGTATCACCCTTTACATCCACCGGTTGGGTGTATCTAACTTGTTCCGATTTCATAGAAGAGGTTTCTCATATCCTAAGACCTCCATTTTATTTCTATTGGAGTGTTTGTAGAACAACTTTATATAACGCTCCACAAAGATAATGTGACTATGGCATTTGCTTTCCTCACTATTTTGCAACTTCTTGGATAAAGATGATCCCACACATAGAGCGATGGTAAAAAGCCCCCTCTGTGTGGTGTAGCGAGCAAATGGAAAACAGTGTAGACAGCTAATGTGATCTTTGCCTTTTTCGCTTGCCATGATAGCTTACGTAGATCACAAGTAAGATGAATTTCGTCTTTTGGCTGGATTTTCCATTTGCAATTACTCACTAGTGGGTGTCATGGCTTGACTCTGCGTTTTCGTTATTTTTCAGTTTGTATTTCTCTTATCTTTATGTTGCGCCTCTTAGTGCGCTAATTTTGAACGACAATACTCTTAATTAGAAATATCTCGTTCAAAAGAACAACTTGGCAGATGATCGGATCTTTCTGTGTGGTCAGGACTATTAAAAATAAGGCATTACAATATGTTGCTCTTTAGTCCCGCCTAGTGCCACCTAGTGATACATTTGTTATCAAATTATCTGCCTTCTAAAAGGTTTCACTAAACTGAACAGCTTTGCCAAAGACTGAAGAGATATCAAAAACAATATTTTACTCACTAGTGCCACCTAGTAAAATAATTTTGAACGATAATATCCGCGATTAGAAAGGCTTCATTCAAATGAACAACTTTGCCGAAAACGGGTACTATCTTTATGGTCAGGATCAGTAGAAGTGAGACAACATATTATTTTTCCATTAGAGCTGCCTAGCGATACATTTTTGAACTAAGCTATTCACTATCTGAAAGGTCACCTGAACAACTTTACTGAAAACATGATAGTTCTACATTAGACTGGCCCACATTTATATGGGGGACATTTTTTATCATTTTTTTTCAACGGGCCAACCCCTAGATTTGTGCCATTAGGTGAAAAAAACACTCTCTGAAAATTTCAGCTCATTCTGATGTAACACGAGCTGGCGCTTTTGATTGGATATTGGTTTAAATGTATGGAGAAATAATATTCCTTCAAACTTGCAAACTTGATTAAGCTCAGAATTTCAGAACATGTAGCTCAAACTATAAGGAACAACTTTGCTCAAGACAGCATCACGGTTCAAGTTAGTTTTAAATCTGAATTTTAATAGTGATGTCAACATTCATCCACGTAGACTTGTATTTCATTTCATGCAACCGAGAAACTTGTAAACAATGTTGTTTACAACAATGGGTTTTGTATACAATATTTGCTAAATTGCATGAAATGAATCAGAACTTTACATGATATAAAATGTAAACTTATTTGATATGTGACGCTCCATTTATGTGCATCATACTGAACAGAAATTTACACTACTTTTTCGAACTGTGTAAGCTCTTCCACGGCTGATAAGATACACTCATAAAATAAATCACATAACCAGTGGAAAATATCCATGTGAATTTCACATAACTTTCATGTGATCCCATAATTGGACACACCACTAAATCACATGAACGTTATGTATCTTATTTTTGTTGTTGGAAAAATATTTTGTGCGTTCCTAATAGAAACTTAGTGAAAACTTTTTTCAGTGTAGGTAATTTTCCTAGATTATATTCTTATCTAACAACTACCTTTTGTTAAGGGGATTTTAAAAGAACATCATGAACAAGTTCACGGGTATTCTATGGCAGATTGAAACAACTGCTAATGAAAATGTTGTAGGTCATAAGGGCAAGTTCAAGAATCAACTTCAATGAAATTTCAACTTCACCGAAGAGTACAAGAAATTTCGGAGCATTCTCAGAGAACTTCAAGCACAAGTGTAATGAGCATACTTGGATAGTCTAAGTCTGATCTTTGCTGATGATACGATATGAATTATATCGTGGTTTTTAGCAAAATTCTGATACCTTTTACATGAATTCTAATGAAATATCCTGGCTAAACTTAGTCTTAAAACTTTCATTGAATATTACATACAAGCCTGCTAACAATTGCTTTTTCTATTCTAATTATATTTAGCTAAAAATACATTCATTCGATGATTCAATCCATATTTTTCTCTGTGTACAGCTATCACAAGAGCTTCTTACTAATTGTAAGATTTTACTATTCACATTCTTTGAAGAAATAATTTCTGCACAGACAAGAATTCTAAATTTAATCCAACGTGTAAAATTTCCCCTCGTTTAACTTCGAGCTGTTGTAGGCATAAACATCGAAATCGTTTACTAGCTTATATATAACATTGCTGATTTATGCGATGTTTCGCAAAAATTTAAATGAAATATCGTGTAAATTTACGCCAAATCTAGCGTTAGCAACGTTTAGCTAACCTAAAGTGCCTACGAATTTCATTAACAGGCCCCAAGTTTCAATTTTTGGGTTTGATGTTTGCTTGTAAAAGTTATAAAAAGTAGACTTGCAGATTCTTCTGAAGCTCCGCCACACATTGAGTTCTAATCCACTCGATGCAGAACAGGTTCTACACGAACCACATACCAACCTTTTCAGAGTTTTACTGAAATTACACCCTTATCTGCAATCAGAGCTGCACCAGCAGCAAGCAATAATTGCTCCTTCATTAAAACTGCGGTAGTTTTTCTTGAAGCATACATATAGAGAAAGAACAAGCAAAGTGGAGCAAGAGCAAATGGCAATAAATTAAAAAGTCACACCTATTCCCTTCTACATACCACCAACTGTATGGTAGGTATTATAATAGCAGAGCAGAGCAATGATCGACCATCGCTAAGGGCTGGTAGGGAGTGCAGTTTGCTGAGCTCCGTAGAAGATCGTTTGACTTATTATAGAGATTATCTTTTTGCTGGAACTGGTTCACTTCAGCGGGAGAAAGGACCACGGCGGGGTGTGCTGAGAAGAAGTAATATCCTGTAGGATCAGAGATGCGCTCGTCGTCGGTCGGGGAAAAAGCAGGTTCGTGTCATCGCCATCGGATGAGTCGCTAGTTTCTACAAGGAGTGTGTACATTGCCCTTTCTCAACTAGATGAGTGCTAGGATTATTACCGACAATGTTATGGAAGTTATTGCCCTTCTGCTGAAAGGGGAGTGTAATTTACTCATTAGCTTCGGACGAGAACTAGTTTCCTGTCGGTGTGATGAGTAGCATTTGAAGAGGTGCACTTTTGCTTTGAATAACGGTAATGCTGCATCGGTCTGCCCTGCATCGGTCGAACCTCGACGATTGAAACGTTCAATCAACTGAAGGTTCCATCTTCCATAATTAAGTTGTATAACACATATATAATATAAAAGAGCGAATCTACGATGACGGCGACGACGACGGGCGGCATCAGTTTTTACAACGGCCCATTGATGGACTCATTACCGGTTGATGTTTTGCGGCGCTTCGTTCAGGCTATCGGCTGCCGTTCATCTTAATTAGGGTCCTTCATCGATGGGGTGCAATTTTTCGCACCTTCAACAACCGGTGCGCGCAAAACAATGCGCATCGATCCGGCTGTGGAGGCCGTTGCTTGGTCATCGTCGTGCTCCAAATGGATTGGCACGTATCGACTAAAATCGATTCGCAGTAGCTCCGTCTTTTTGGATGAAATTCAATTTTAGTTTAGTTTCATGGGTGGGCGTGACTGTTTCACCCTTGCTTATAATGTCAAAACGCAGAAGCCGTCATTTTTATCATTTTCTCTGGATCCATTTAAACTGAAAATTTTCTCTCTGAAATTGTCTAAAATGATCAATTGACTATTTCTGACCAGTACGACGACAAGAAATTCTGGTATTTATCGATTAAGCGTCTATATTGTTCTCAATCCATTAAGATAGTACAATTGGCTAGATTATCAAATTGTAAACCCTATATGTCCTGGATTCGGATCTACCGTTGATTAGTCGGTAAAGGTTCAGCTATGAAGCAAGACCATGCTGGAGGCGGCTGGGTTTAATTCCCGGTACAGTCTAGGAATTTTTCGGGTTGGACAATTTCTCGACTTTTCTGGGCATAGAGTATGATTGTACTTGCCACACAATTATACTAATTCAAAAAATGTACAGGCATATAAAGCTCTCAATTATCAACTGTGAAAGTGCTTCTAGAACAGTAAGTCGAGAGCCGACGTAAAGTCCCGTAATAAAGCCAAAGAAGAAGAATGTCCTGAATTTTCTCACTTACTCACTTACACTTACATTTATTCAACATTTAGCACTTCGTTCCCGAAGTCAGTCGCTACGAGCTTAATTCTGCGTATCGCATTACGTCAAAGCTTCGAAATAGAAAGATGGTGATGATGACCCCCTTCATCGACCGTCCGTTGACTCGAACGTAGCAACAAAAAAACCGAAATCGTGTTGTGGCAATTAAAAACTCTGATGTTTGCTTTAATTCCATTACCTCAACTGCATAGTGTCCGCCATCATCGCCTTCAACGTCGTCGGTGGTGTGGTTATGCGAGCCCTTTGAAAGCCGTGGGAAGATTTTTCAATTCAAACTTTGAGCAACCTTATGTTTGACTGTCGTAAATTTCCCAAAATGACCTCCGTCATAGTCGACGAATGAGTTTGGAAAATATAGTTTTTTCAAGTGAAAATCGTCATGTACCGCGAAGCGATTGCACCGACCAGATAATTCCGGCTCATTTCCATTTCGGAGCAGCAAATCGCGGGGAAATAAGATGAAATGATATGCAGACGAACACGGCCGTTGGCATGTGGCATGTGGCTCCGAAGATACTCAGGAAGAGCGAGAAAATAAAGTTGAAACACGCGCACGTAAGGAAAATTGGCGAAACCCGAAGTGAAAGGTTTTTACGGTATGATAAATATTTGTGTTTCGGGAGTATGTGCACCAATATGTAGAGCGGTCTGGCAATGATACTTGAGTGGTTTTAGGTGTTTATGTGTTTATTGAGATTGGAGAAGGCATTTTTATGGCCAGATAAGTCAAATTTTGTAAAGTGATTTTAGATTTAAATTGCTGCTACCATCTAAGAAGACATGGTAGCAATCAAGCTGTAAATTAAAAAGTTTTGCAAATCCATTAGGACTGGATGATGGGTGTGTTTTACTGTTTTCCAAAAAGACATAAAGCTTTTGTTGACTTCGTCCCACTTTAAGACATTTCATAAGCTCCAGCCTGAACATTGCATGATTATGATTAAAACAAAATTGCATTGAAGCTTCCAAACTGAGATATTTTTCAAAAAAATTACCATGCAAGTTGGAATGCGAAAAAACGCTGACCACCAAAGCAGTTAAAAAACAGCCTAAAATGTGCAAGAATAGTCGGAAAACAATTAAAGGATTATCGAAACTCATGAATAAAAAGAGAGTAGTATTAAGAGTGAGTAGAAATAGAGTACTATTAAAACTAAAGATGGTTTAAACCACAAAAATGGCCTCATAATCGTTCTTAAAAACGTTAAATCAGCCTGAAAACTCACAAATAGTATAAAAAACCAAAATGACATTAAAAACGTAAAAACTCAAAAAATGGCCTCAAAATAGCTAAATCAGCCATGAATTACCAAAATAGCTTTATCTCACACAAATTAATTGAAATAGCTTAAACACACTCAAGAAGCTTAGAATGACCTTTCCAAATTTACTTTAAAATACCAGAATGGCATTGAAAACACAAACATGGATTCTAAAGTCCTGAATAATAGAACAGTCCTGAAAGTGCCAACGTAAGTAATCTATTAGTCGCAAAATGACATTGCAATTCTAAAATTATTTTAAAGCACTTATATATTTATAGAATTTCGATTCCGTTAGACAACCACCCAAGGGTTGCGATCCATACATTAAGAAACGCAGGAGTAGACTAATGTGGCATGAAAATTAAATCATAATTGAAGTTATTAAACCCATCCACACCGAAAACTGGTAACGTCAATTGCAAAATCTCACTCCACTATTTGGAAAAACGCTCCATAGATGGAGTGTTTCACTTATTTTTTAATTTTTTTTTTTCCTTTGGTTTGTTTTTTTCCGTCGATCTTGTTTTCCGTGCTGAGCACCAATGCTACTGACGTGCCAGGAAGGCAGCTCCCACACTTGGACCCTACCTATCGACCCATCAACTCATGAACCGGGGACCAACGGCTTTACTTCCCATTCGAAGGAAGGCGTGATCAGAGATGTTATGCCTCAGAACATCCCGGCGGCGCCGACTGGGATTGAACCCAGGCCTGCTGGGGTGAGAGGTAATCACGCTTACCACTACACCACCGGCGCCGTTAAGAGTGCTTCACTTATTACGGTATAAAATGGAGCGAGCTGAAGCAGGCCTCTTTTTGTTCGAGGATCTTAAAAACCATTTACATTGATCCCATGTTGGCTTTTATCGTTCTAGGGGCTCGAACAGATTAAGAAGAAGTTTTTTTTTTGTAAATTCTTGAACTTGGATTCTTGAATTTAAATCAATACAGGTATCACTATAAAATCCTTTAAAAGAACCTATTGTTTGCATGCCATTCGAAATCTTCAGGGCTTTCATTTTCCACATTTAGAATTAGTGGCGGCCATATGGAATTCAGCCGCCGTATTAGATCCAAATTATTTTTTCCTAAGTTTGTCTCCCATCAATTTAAAAAAAAAATGAGTACGCCATTTTGAAAGCTGTAGTTATAAGCGTGATTGCCTCTCCCTCCAAAAGGCCTGGGTTCAATCCCAGCCGGCGCCACCGGGATTTTCTGAGGCATAACATCTCTGATCACGCCTTTCTTCGGGAGGGGAGTAAAGCCGTTGGTCCCCGGTTTATGAGTTGATGGGTCGATAGGTTAGGTCCAGGTGTGGAAGCTGCCTCCCTGGCGTGGGTAGCGTTGGTACTCAGTACGGAAAACAAGATCGACGGAAAACAAATTCAAGATTTCTAAAAGTTATTAAGCTAGCATGTTGGGGTGATTCAAATATGACATAATCAAGATTTTCGATTTCTTTACCTACATCCCTTCCTATGTATCATGCATATTTTCATACTACTCCATACACGTGTTATCAGAAATTCTACGACAACCTCTCTTCTCAAGAGTTGACATCTTTTTTTTTTTACTATCTAATTTTAACATATTTTTAGGTCATTCGTGACTTGTCCGGGGATGAGATTTGAATTCATGACCATTAGCGTTAGAGACATGGATGCTAACTACTACACCGGTCTCGTCGCTAGGGTAGACTTCATATTGATTCACCCTGAAGCACTTTGAGATCAAGAAATAATTGACTTTTTTTAGAAGATAAACGGTATTAAAGAATCAAGCCGATGTTCACTAGGCCGTACACCATTCGGCCGAATGGGTTAGTCAAAATTTGAGAAAACTTGCATCTTGCTTTAGGAAAAATGTCCAGTTTTGGTGCATAGACAAGTTTCCAAAGAACCTGAGCCGCACAAGGATTTTTTTTAAAGATGGATAGTAGAAGTTAAACGGAATTTTATTAACAGATCGAATTATGGAATCAAAATAACACTACATGGATCATCGAGCAAAGGAGGTATCGGGTTGTAGAAAAAGCGATTTACAGAGAGTTAATATGAAGTGACCGCTGAATTCATTTAGTTATAGAAAATCTCATCACCTCAGCGGTTGGTAAATCATCATTAACCATCATTTTAAATTTTTTAAATATTTTTGAAACAATTTAAACGTTACTCAAATGATCACATATTGTTAGTTGAATAGTTGAGTTTGCGATTTTCGTAGCTTTGAAGCAATCAGGGTACATGGCTCCACTGTTAGCCTATGGATCTAAAGATTAGACCCATCGATGAAAATCTCCTGTTTTTCAATTTTTCTTTGAACAATGCATCATAAGGACAATACAAACGGTTATTTTTGGTTGCTAGTGATACATTGTCAAAAAATGCCCAATATTCGGGCAGAACACCAATACTTAGTAAAATAGTGGGAAAATATGTTTTTGGGCAGTTCCACGCCAAATGACGAATCGATCAGACTCGAGCTTCTCCGATTTGCATGAAAAATTGGATACTTGTTTGCTACGGGCAATCATTACACATTTGTGCTAAAATTTGGTCATTTTGAATATTGAGTTTTTATCAAAATGGCGTATTAGACATTTTTTTTAATAAATCGTTGCATGAAAACGTCACTTCACGAATTGACGTCTGAGACAAAATTTAAAAAAAAAGTAAATATTTTCTAGAAATAATATGCACGGTAAATTTGGTTTGGTAATTTGGGTAAATATTTAAAAAAGAAGGTTAAAACTTAAATAGCCCATAAATTATTTCTAGATAGAGCTGGAAGTAGGGCGTAACAGCTTTTGTAAACAATGACTTCTCTCGATGATTTCTACAAAATCAAGACCCGTTTTCTATATAAACATTACCATAATATTGCACAAAAGAAAAGTAAAAATATTGAACATAAGTTCTTGTTCTACTATTTTTGAATTTTTTTTTCAGTTTCCAAGGATTTCAATACCGTAAGGTGGGGTGACATTAGTACTAGGGGCCAAAATTGAAAAATATTTACTAACGCAAATATATATTTGAAAATGATGACTAGAATATGTTCCTTGAACTCCTGGTTTAAGGAGTTGATAAAATTTACCAGTTGTTTTATTTAAATGGTGCTGTAAAGTAAAGTGTCATAAATAGTAGCAAAAAACAATTTAAAACATTTCACAGTTTAACAAAAGTCTGAACACTTTTTTATGTGGATAAATGAGAATTACACGCGATCTTCAGCCATACATATGAAATACATTGTGGTCATAATCAAGGGTACTCCAAATAACTACGTTACATTTACATATTTTAAGATATTTTAACCAAATTTATGTTTTGGTCCAATGTCACCCCACATAAGGTTTTTCATTGGTCTATTTTTTACTTAGTTTTAATTAACCCTCCGTTACTCGCGCTGTTGTACTTTGTACAACATACATGAGTTTCCAATTGCCATTTTGTTGCTGAGTTACCAATCGATCTGAGTATTCATCAAAAAGCTTGTTTTGATCTAAACAAGCTAAACTTTGATTACAGTAAACACCTAAAAAAGCGGATAATAGGGAAAATGTAAATGGAAACCGCGTAAACTGTGACCATAGTACATGGGATTTGACTTAATTGATTACAACATGGAATATATCGAGATCCTGACCAGATAGAAAGTTACTGTCTCTGACAAAGTTATTCAGGAGATCATTGCCTTGTTGCTCGCTGACAGTAGTTCAGAAATTTCTCACTAAGTAGCGCTAGTATACATGTGAAATTCTCGCATGTGATATATCTCGAGATCCTGACCAGATAGAAAGTTACTGTCTTTCACAAAGTTTTTCAGGAGGTCAAAGCCTATTGCTTGGGGCTCAATAGTTCAGAATTTGCTCACTACGCGACGCTAGTATACAAGTGAAATTCTCAAATAAAATATCTCGAGTTCCCAACCAGATAGAAAGGTACTGTCTTCGGCATAGTTGTTCAGAAGGTCAAGGCTTTTTCGCAGATGGACAGTAGTTCAGAGTTTTCTCACTTTATCTAGATCCTGACCAGATAGAAAGTAAATGTATTCTGCAAAGTTTTTCAGGAAGTCAAGATCTTTTTGTTGGATGACAAAAGTTTAGGACTTTCTCATTATGCGGTGCAAGTATATACGTGCCTTTCTCACATATTCAAAAGCTCGAGATCTTGATCAGCTAAAAAGTTGCTGTCTTCGGCAAAGTTGTTTAAGGGGTCAAGACAGTAGTTTAGAATTTTCTCACCAAGTGGCGTTAGTATATATGTACACTTCTCGCATATGCTATATCTCGAGATCCTGATCAGATAGAACGTTACTGTCTACGACAAAGTTGTTCAGGAGGTCAAGGTCTTTTGGCTGGTGGACAGTAGTTCAGAATTTTCTCACTTCATGGTGCTAGTATACATGTGAAATCCTCGCATATAAAATATCTCAAGTTCTTGACCAGATAGAAAACTACTGTCGTCGGCAAAGTTGTGCAGGATATCACCACATTTTTGCTCGTGGACAGTTGTTCAAAATTTTGTCACTACGTAGTGCTAGTTAAATATGAAATTCTCGCCTGTGATATATCTCGAGATCCTGACCAGATAGAAAGTTACTGTCTTGAACAAAGTTGCTCAGGAGGTTAAAGCCTAGAGTTTGTGAGAAAATTTTGATCTACTGTTCACCAGCCAAAAGACCTTGACCTCCTGAACAACTTTGTGCTAGACAGTAACTTTCTATCTGATTAGAATTTAGAGATATAGCATATACGAGAAGTGTAGATGTATACTAACGCCACGGGGTGAGAAAATTATTAACTACTGTTTTCCAGCCAAAAAGGCTTAGACCTCCTGAACAACTTTGTCGAAGACAGTAACTTTCTATCTGGTCAGGATCTCGAAGCAAACCACATGCCAGAATTTCACGTGTATTCTAGTGCTACGTAGTGAAAAAAAATTGAACTACTGTCCACTAGCGTAAACTATCTGATCAGAATCTCGAGATATTTTACATGCGAGAATTTTGCGTGTATACTAACGCCACGTAGTGTGAAAATTCCGAACTATTGTGTTCCAAACAATGGGCATTGACCTCATGAACAACTTTTTCAAAGACAGTAATTTTCTACCTGTTCAGAATCTCGAGCTTAGCATACGCGAGAATTGTACACGTTTACTAACGCCATGTGGTGAGTAAATTCTAGGCTTCTGTCCACCAGCCAAAAAGTCTTGACCCCCTGAACAAGTTTGCCAAAAAAAAGTAACTTTCTATCTGCTCAGGATCTCGAGCTATTGTATGCGAGACAATTGCATGTGCATACTAGCACCGACTAGTGATAAAATTCTGAACAACTGTCCACCAACGAAAAGATCTTGATTTCCTGAACAACTTTGCCAAAGACATTTACTCTCTATCTGGTCAAGATCTAGATTTATCACATGCGAGAACTTAACATGTATACGAGCACTACCTTGTGAAAATATTCTGAAGTACTGTTAACCAGAAAAAAGGGCTATGATCTCCTGAACAACTTTGCCGAAGACAGTAACTTTATATCTGGTCAGGATCTCAAGATATTTTATATGAGAATTTTACGTGTATACTAGCGCCGCATTTTGATAAAATTTTGAACTATTGTGCACCAATAAATAGGCTTTGATCTCATCAACAACTTTGTCGACGACAGTAACTTTCTATCTGGTCATGATCATCGCTACGTAATGAGAAAATTCTGAACTTCTCTCCACCAGCAAAAAGGTTATGATCTCTAGAACAACTTTGCGGAGGACAGTAATTTGCTATCTGGTCAGGATCTCGAGATTTTCCATGTTGTAACCAATTAAGTCAAATCCCACGTAGTACGGACAACGTTTAAGCGGTTTACATTCACATTTTCTCTATAATTCGCATTTTTTTTGGGGTAAACTGTGACAAAAGTTAAGCTTGTTAAGTTAAAAACAAGTTTTTCAATGAATTTTTCATATCAATTGGTAGCTCGGCTGCGAAATGGCAATAGAAAACTCACACTAACGCGCGAGTACTCGTGTTACAAAAGTTGGCGCGAGTACCGGAGGGTTAAATGAGTTATAAATTTCAATTAATCATTTTCATGACAATCGTTAATATATGATTGATGAATATACTCACATGCTTAAAATTGTTTTTCTTGCTAAAATGTGAATGTTGTAAGGAATCAATCATTGTTTGCATAGGAAATTTAATACGGATTATAGAATTTATGATTGTTACCAAAATTTATGGATGGTCTGCCACTGTATGTTGAGATAATTGATTGATTATTGAATTCTCACACTATATGCCATGAAAAACCAGCATGTCGGTGTCAGTTTTTCAGCAAGGAGTTATCATAGAAAAACAAAACTCCAGCTGATGTTTTCCGGCAACTTAATAAAAGAAACCAATCCAGCAAAATCATCATGAAAAAATAGGTAGAATTAGTTTTACTTCATTCTTCTCAAAGTTGCTTTCGAGTGCTATTACGTCGTCACCATCGTCTTCCGCAATGTTTACATTTTTTCCTCTACCAACGCTTACATGAGGGCTAGATCTCCACACCTTGTATAAACCATGTTGATCGGGTACCATCACCAAGGCAGACTATGTGACAGGAGCACCATCGTCGTTGCTAGGTGCAAGGTCAGCTGTTTTAGGGACAAAGCCAAGGTAGTTAATTTTTGACGATTTCAACAAAGTAATTCTTAATTTAACCACGAACGTGGAAGGTATTGAGTTTTAGTTTTCAAATGTAAAGTTAATTTATATATGTATATGAACAATCTGATTTATATTGCTTGCTTCCACTGTTTCGCACAGAGAAAAAAAAAAAACAAACAAACACAGTTTTCCAGTCAAACAGGAAGCAAGCACACACGATCGTTATCTGCCACCGGTACCGGTAGTAGCTTCCAAACGTAATGCATATAAATAAAGTTTACTATCCCTGCTGTCCACTATACTCGCTAGAATGATGCCACCCACTGCCAACCAGCGAATCGACCGCAATCTACCGGCAACGAGAATATGATTTGCAATCGGGCTGTCTAAAGGTGAACTGGACTCGCTATTACGTGTTTATGGCGTTCGTGCATTCTTCCTGAAGTGTGCTTCATCCAAAACAGTATTTTTTATGTGTGGGGATAAATCAAATTGCCTTAGGCTAAGTCATGATTTGAACCTACTCGAACTGCTCCAACAAGGTTAAATTAATAAATTATTAACTAGGTATTTCTTAAGATATTTGATTACACTGAAATAATCGCTAACTCTCGCACATCTTAAATCCTCACGAGTGCAAGTGGCAAAAACCGCAAACCACACAAGCATCGAGATCCTAAAACGCAAGTTCCTACACAACGCCTAGTTAGCAGCGTAGTGTGCAAACATGTGTGCTTAGAAATTGGAGTCGTCCTTGACTTACCAAATCGCGACGACGACGGCGAACGCGTACAGCGTCGTCGTCGTTGTATTCAGTTTTTCTTACATCAAATCTTGTCGATGAAAACAAGTACAGGAACCCCCCGAAAAGCGTGGTGGGAGGTGCAGTCTTCCAACGAATTGAACTGATTTTTTGTATGTGATTAGTATCAGCTACAAAAAATTAACTCAATTGGATGACAGCCGAAAAATAGCGGTATGTGGACTGAACCACCCACCGTGCTACTAGGGGGATTCCTGTATTATAAAATCGATTCAATTAATCGAGCACCGTATTTTTGTTGTTGTTATTGTGCGATCATCGTCAGTTGCGTATCGGTCGACTGGTCGGTGTAGGTAACTACCTGACTTCGCATTTATGGAAGGTGACCTGTTGTGGAAGTGCATCGGCACACGGTCGGTACTGCCTTCCGATGAATGGGGGTCAGTGTGGCGTAAACGGATAAGGGTGTGACACTGCTGATTGAAACTGAATATGTTTTTTTTTTTTTTTTTCTATAATATTGGATAGCGATTTGAAACATTTTTTTGCCTTTCTCGAAAACCTGCACGTAGTAAAATATCACTTGGTAAACCCATTTTTCGGTAGAAGGGTGAAGTGTCACATACCAATCAGCAGAAACGAGATTGAAAATGTCTGTGTGTGTGCGTTATTCAATCACTTTTCTCGGAAATGACCCAACCGATTCCAGCTAGTCCCCGTAGAATCTTGATAATAAAATTAAAAAAATAAACTTATGGTGTCACAAATATAAGAAATAACAGACACGTAGGTGTCACAAAGACAAAAAAACAGCTCTCTAGAGATGAACAACATGATTGATAAATCAAAGTTGTATTAGTTGATTGTTGATCCAAATCAAATGGTTATGGATTCCGATAAACATTGCCATCAAATCGCAAGAAGATTGTGGCTCAATAATTAAACTGGTACACTCACCCTACACACCATAATTTGAAGAATTTTTGGGGTTGATTTACAACTTTTTACTTGTGAAATAAGACGTCATTTGTGGAAGTGACGTGCGATATAAAATTGGTATTTGTTATTTCTCTACATTGTTTTCGTCTTTGCAGCAAAGAGTCGATTCATGTTTTAGTTAGTACATACATATATAAATTCACAACAACCTTGCTGACAATCTGCTGACTTATGAAAGCCTACAGAGTGAAAATGAAAAGAGTTCTTACGGAAATCCTAATTTGTTCAATAAATAGTCCGGCAGCGATCTTTCATTCATGAGTTTACAGATTATTTATTTTCATGATTCACATTGACAATGTTTTCAAAGCATCCATCACGGTTTTGTCCTCGAAGTTGATAAACAACCAAATTTTGCTTACCACCATCATTCCTCTCAAAAATCCAAGCAAAACAAAGAAAAACAAATCAAATAAAACAAAACATCCACCAGCATAACCACGCGGCGCACAACCTTTTCTGGGGCGCGGGTTGGTTCAAAAATTCTGTCAGTTACCCCCCTCTGACAAACCATCACTGCTTTTGGAGGAAATCAAAAGTTCGCTTCACTCCAGCAGCGTGCCACGAAGGTCACATTCATGGTTTGTGCACGGCAGTCATCCGACCGTCGAACGAGCAGCGCGCGCGTGAACAATATCTTCTTCCGTTTGCGCGAGATTTTCCGCGGTTCTAACCATACCAGATTCCGCCGTCCGACCGATTTGACTTTGGTGGCCCGCAATGATGTGCTGTTACTGAGCGGCCGTAGTCAAACAATCAATGCTTTGCAGTGCACCAAAAGATCATTGATCAATTGAACGACGATCATCGTTTGCCTCACTGCCTACGTACGCGTTTTGATTGGATTCACTTGATTTTCACACCGATGTGCTACTTGCCACTACGAGGAAGCACTATTTATTGGAAGCCGTTCATTAGTGCTTTTAATGAAGCTTCCGAGCGCGGATTTCGGTGCTTGACGGCAGATGTGATTGCTGAGCCAAAGCGTTTTGTTTTCCTCGATGTACTTCTACCATTTTACCCAATTGCAAGTAGTGATGATAGTTTTTGTATGAGTGTGTTTGAAGCAATTGGTTGAGGAAGAAGAAGAAGAAGAAGAAGCATAATTTCGCGGATCATTAGCCGAATCAATTTCGTTCGATATACGATATTTTAATTGACTTTTCCGAGCAGGTGGTGTTGTGTGCTGCGACTTTCGGACAAACTTTTGTTTTCCGAATCATTCGGTTTCAATGTAAACATGGAAGCAATTTATCCTAAATGAAATTCCTTTCATAGATCCTGATAGCATTTTATTTTCTTTCAACCGCATTTTATTTTCGTACGACTCATTGATCATGCTTGATTATGCTAAGATTTATCCAGCCTTGAAGGTGGATCGACTCATTTACCTTGAGCTAAGACCCATTCGTACCAAGGAAGAAGGAGGAGGAGGAAGGGTCACAGGTTAATGGCACCGTATTCTTCTCGTGTCTATCGCGCACATCTTCAACTTTATATTGTTTCTAAAGCCAAACTGCCAACGCAAATGGAAGCATGAAGCACTCGCCACTAAAAGCATCGCGATAGTGAATCGTTCCGTACCGGGGATTCTTAATTGCAAATTTTAGTTTCCTCTCCGTCCTCGTGGGGATGATCTCCCAAGCTACAGGCGAGGCTCGATAAAATCACAGAATTAACATATATGAGGACCTTCCATGCATGAAAGCTGTTTGTAAGAATGATTGCAGTATGAGTGTATATCACACGACTACACATACGCAGATGCACACCTCCTCCATTAAGTGACATCAGGTAAAGATCATCCAAACACGATTAGTGCGACGCACTCACTGGCTGGTTCTTGTTGAATGCAATCAACGTCAGGTAAATGAAAAAAAAGGTTAATGATCTTCTGAAGTGTGGGGTGCACAATTTTGCGGTTTTAAAATGGGCCATAAGATACGAGTTCAGATGTAGAGACAGCAGTATTTTCAGTGTCAGTGACTGACGGTTTATGTGGTGTTTGATGGGTAATTTTACACTCAATTAAAAAACGTTTCAACGGTTAGGATCGCGTGTGCGCAATCAGAAGTGTTGCAGCTTCCTAAAATTACAGAAACGTAATTATCAACGCGACTTTTTTCTAATGACCAACAACCCTCTTAAAAAGGATTATGTTTGAC
Organism: Ochlerotatus camptorhynchus; assembly: GCF_037179485.1. NCBI lineage: Eukaryota > Metazoa > Arthropoda > Insecta > Diptera > Culicidae > Ochlerotatus > Ochlerotatus camptorhynchus. The sequence goes on from NW_027040743.1 coordinate 1,009,168, forward strand.
CTTGCTGGCTGATGTGAGTTGTTGGTTGACGAAACACGAAGGCAACCGTCAAGCATTAAGCAATGCAGCATAGTTGTCTTATAATTACTTCTGTTATATTTGTCAGTTCAGTTTATCAGATTTTGATCACGAATGCTATATAATAGCCAATAACATGGTACGGAAGACGAGTGCGAGTAAATATCGAGGTGTTGTGGTTGTTTACAATTATGTCGTCTTGTTTTTTTTTTTTTCATAATCGAGAGTGGTCGTTCGAATCTGTCAAAATGTTTGCAAATAGCAAATGCGAAACTATTTGTTTTCCTTTATTATTAACTTTGGTCTCTGTTACGCAATCGAGAGCCAATGACCGACGAGCATCGATTGCCAATTGGGTGACTTTCACACCTGGAAGCTATCGAACCCATCAACACTTGGCCGGGACGGCTTTGCTTCCCTTCCAAAGGAAAACGTGACCAGACATATTTTCGCCTCTGAAAAGTCCCAATGACCTTGGCTGGGATTGAACCCATACCCAATGGGGTGAGACAGCAGTCACGCTTACCACTTAACGACGGACGTCGTCTGATGATGCGAAACTATTTGAAGATTTGTTTTTCCAATTTAATCGAATACGCTGCAAAGAAGAATTAGCATTTGCGGGAGTTTTTTCCTGGCACATTGACGATGTCAAGCTTGTAGCTTGTTTGCGCTGATATGTAATCAAGAAGACTGGCAACTTTTCTAGAATCCCCATGCGACAGATACAGCAGTACTGCGCTAGAGCGATGCAACGCATAGAAACATATTTCTTCTGAGGTTAAAATCTTTGTTATCAAATTCGCTTTGAGCATTTACCTTTGACGGATAATTGACGTGATTGTGTCTGTCTCATAGTGGTTGTCTGAAGAAATAGAAAAGTTTTACAGTAGGATTTAAAAAAAATCACGTGCTTTTAAAAAATCAGTATTGAGCCAAAACGGTCTCGTTATCTGTGTAAAATCATAATCTCCAATACTGAAGACATGTTGAAAATTTCATCAAAATCGAAGGGGTACGTGCCAAGTCGTTTGCTCATTTGACAGAGAAATGCTGTAATGTAATATGCTGAAAAGCCACTGTATCCACAGGTACATTTAGTTAACCAGACACTGACTGAAAAAAAAAATATGGAAAACATGGAACGTTTGTCAATCACTTGACTTTTTTGAGATTTATATTTTGCCTAGATGAATACCATCACCAATTTGTTTTGACAAATCTGCGTAGATGGCGACAGCCCTGGCGTGGTGGTTAACATCCATATCTCAAACGCAAAAGTCATGAGCACAAATCTCATCCCGGACAAATTACGAATGACCCAGAAGTGTTTAATGTTAACATCGAGTTTACAAAATATTGTTTCAAAACATAATACATAAAAAAACATTTTTGCATTTTGATTGTTTTAAACCATTGATCTAAATGTTGTTGTTTCCTCGAAATTTAATTCTTTTCCTTTTCTTTTTTTCAGGTATGTTATCGATTCAACCGCATTTTAATAGTAGGTGGTAAGATTTCTTGCTCTTCAGAATCAGTTTGTCCTAGCATTCTTCTGTAATTTTACCATTTTTCTTTTCATAAGCGTAAATTATTTTAGTTATTCGATTAGGAAAGTTCGTTGTTTGTATTGCTATTTTTATAATAATCTAGATATTTTTAAGTCGTGTTCCACTAAGTGCTTCGTAAAACCTTTATGCTAGGGTTCAAGTTCTTCGAGGTGGCAACAGGCAAATCGCAACAGGCCAAAAACATATAGTTTATGTTATGAAAGTCCAATACTTCTAGAGTAACGAGGCTTGGTAGCTCAGTGGTTACCGTTTCTGCTTACTGAGCAGAAGGTCGGGAGTTCAATCCCAGGCCCGTCCCCTTGCTTGCAATTTTTCACTTTGCCTTATTCTATACCCACTAGTTTTTAATGAAAACAAATTCTTCTTTAACACCGATCGCATCACTTACCACAGTGTGTGGGTCCTGATCTATAAATAGAAATTGGATGAGTGCGCGCGCCTGTGTGTGTGTGTGTGTGTGTGTGTGTGTGTTTGTGTATTATAATCGTTCTACAAAAAAAAAACGATCCCTGCGTGTGCGTGCAACCTTTCCCCACATCTCCAACATCCCAGTGATTTCTCGTGGAAGCGCAGAAGATTTCTCGGTTTCCTTCACAGCGAGTACCACGTCAACACATTCCTTCCCATTCCCTAGTTGACCTGCATTCGGACAAGGCTGGCGCTGGTATTGCTAAATATTAGATCTCCAGTTCTTACATATTGAGGATGAATGTTAGTCCCAAACATCATCTGTTGGTTCTCTGTGTAATTGCAGCTGATCTGGTAATAACAGAGCAGCAACCGTGGGCGGTCAATCATGCTTTTTTTCATGCTTTGCTCATGCTTGAAAGTCCAATACTTCTAAACTATGTATTAAAGCGTTAGTTATACTGATTCAAGTACTAATGGGTTAAGCATAATCATTTTTGATAACATTTCGTGGATAAAGGGCTGGCTCTTCTCTCCCAAGTAACAATTCAAACTGAACAGTAAGAACAGAAGCTGATTATTGGTTGATATAAGGTGTATAAAGCTGATTAACATTAGGCTGAAAATATAGTTGATTAATAGTGCATGAAGCGAATTGTATCCCCATAATCCAACCTCAATAAGTTAGCTGATCTGGAGATTGAACAAGCCTTCTTTAAGCTAAACACAACTCCACAAATCAGCAATGCGTTGCACAAATTTTGATAGCTTGATATGTTAAATGTCGTCAGTATCTGTGTTACTCGCTGCATTTCCGGCATTTTAGTTCTTGTAAATTCACTGCCTACCTTTCTTATTTACAAGCAGTGGCAGCAGTAGACCCTAGGAAGAGGAAATGTTTAGGAATAGCTCTAGGTAGATGTGGACTGTGACGACGTCGGAAGAATTAACATTAGTATTGCTGTGTTTTGTCTGTTATATTGCACTGATGTTTTAGACCACATTCCAAAATTATTACTCAACTATGGCAACAAAATAGCATCCAAATGACCATCCAAATAAATCACGCACTTGTGTCCACATTGAATTAACTGCACTTGAAAATGAGAGGAATGTTTTACTGTCACCAGTTGTTGTTTACAATTCTGCATTGCTGTATAATACCATAGAGGTAACTCTAAGACTAGAAGGTCCCAAAGAAACGTGCTCAACTTTTTGGCTCAGCTCTGGTACTATCTTCGGTCCCAAGCTAATCGATGCACCCCTCGAAACATAGGAAAATCCACGAACCCCTCATTTTATCTGTCAAACTTTCATAGAAAATCAAAACAAACATATTGTAGTACTAGAATTTCGACTAGAATGGGGTACGTTAATCGATTTGTTTGAGACCAACAGGCTAGTCAAGTAGTGAGCCAATTTTATATCGTTAGTTTCCACCGGTTGATAATACTCTTCCGGTTGCTGTTATTCAACTTAAATTTGACGTGCATCAAGTCAATGATCATACCTTTTGCCACACATATGCTTAAGTGGTCCAGGAGGTATGGTTGACGCCTGTGAATCAGCGACTGAAGGTTCGAATGCCGAAATGCAGAGGTAATTTTTAGACTTACATTAACAATATAAATATGTAAATCCAATTAGTCAGAAACAAGATTAAAGCAGTTCCATATAAATGCATAATAAATGAAGCGGTCTTCTATTATTATTTTTGAAATAGAACTAGAAGGCTGAACAAGGGTTGGAAAATACTGTTATTTAATGCTTTAAAAAGCTTATAATGTATATTACTGTTAAGCTTTTGGCAGATTAAAATCACCAGATTTAGATGTTTAAAAGCTGAACATAGGGTTACGTGGTCTATGCACAGGAATTATTCAATCTAAGGCTGAATTAAAATCAACTAAACAACACTTGTTAAGCATCAAATTGTTACCTGGGCTCCACTCATTGAGGCATGTTCCTGTTTGGGGGCTTGTCTTTTTGACCAATTGGCTGATCAAGTTGCTGGAAGGAGATTTTTTATTGTTCCGTAGACTTTACCTATCGATCTACCCAATCCGTTTTTGGCCCTTCATGCCCTTCATACACATGTTCAGGCCAATCAGAGGTTATTAAGATTGCTCAAGACAAACAGAGAAGAGAGCCCACTGCTGTCGGACTTAGTTTCCGTGCTACAATTGAAAACAACTATCATCATCCAGCATAATCATTTTTATATTTTGTTGTTGGGCACCTAATTTTGCCTCTACAAATCCTTTGTGTGTACACCGCATCGTATGATAACCGAACGACATAGGTTTTTTTTGTTAACATTGTAGAACAGGTAGGGAAACATAAATAGGGGAGAGTAGATACACTTGATCCCCTGTTTTGATTTTGGATATATCTCAGCAAAAAATCGATGGCTTTAGGAGGAGTTGGTCATTTCTCAATTTTAACATAATTCAATCATAAAAAATTCCAGAATATTGAATAAAATCCATCATTTGCTGATATCCTTTAGACCAATATTGATCCCAGAATAGACTCCAAATAAAATGTTCATGACATTGAAGTTAACGGAAAAAAAAATCCTTGAAAATTTATTTGAAGTTTCCGTTTCTTAAAAGCTTTCTTGAAGTTCTTTGATAACTTTTCTAAAATTCGCTAAAAACAGCTCTGAATTTCCATGGGGTTTTCTTTTGAATTCATTGAAGATTTTGACGATCCTTGTGAGCGTGAGAGCTTATCAAAAGTTCACCGAAGTACCTTGAGCATTTTTTTTTGAAAATTTCTCTGAAGTATCCTGAGAACATTTTTGAAGTGTTCCCTAAGAAATTCTCAGAAGTTTCCTGAGAAGTGCTATGAAGTTCCCTGAGTAGTTTCCTGTGAGCTTCTATGAAGTTACGTGAGATCTTCTATGAAGCTAAAGGGTGATACGGTCAAAATTTGGTCAATATCAACTTGACGTATTTCTTTCAATTTTGCATTTAAAAAACCTGAACACCCCTCATTTTGAAGGTGTGTGTGTGTAGAATGTTGCTCCTATTTTGATTTTGGAATTCACTCTTCAGTTGTCAAAATGCCGTCCAAGCAAGAAGAGCAGTGTATCAAAATTTTGCTCGCGCATCGCGAAAATCCGAGCTACTCGCACGCAAAGTTGGCAAAATCGCTAAAAGTTGCCAAATCAACCGTTACAAATGTAATTAAAGTGTTTGGGGAACGTTTGTCGACAGCCAGGAAGTCTGGATCGGAGGGAAATCGAAAACCGGAAGCCGCTGAGACGACAAAGAGAGTTGCCGGTAGTTTCAAGCGAAACCCTAACCTCTCTCTCCGAGATGCCGCAAATAAGCTGGGTGTATCGTCTACAACCGTGCATCGAGCCAAAAAAACGAGCCGGACTATCGACTTACAAGAAGGTAGTGACTCCAAATCGCGATGATAAACAAATTACAACGGCCAAAGCGCGATCCCGGAGGCTGTACACGACGATGCTGACGAAGTTTGACTGCGTGGTAATGGACGACGAAACCTACGTCAAAACCGACTACAAGCAGCTTCCGGGATAGGAGTTTTATACGGCAAAAGGAAGGGGAAAGGTAGCAGATGTTTTCAAGCACATGAAACTGTCAAAGTTCGCAAAGAAATATCTGGTTTGGCAAGCCATCTGTACCTGTGGCTTGAAAAGCAGCATTTTCATAGCTTCCGGGACTGTCAACCAAGAAATTTACGTGAAAGAGTGTTTGAATAAACGTCTGCTGCCTTTCCTGAAGAAACACGGTTGTTCCGTACTGTTTTGGCCGGATTTGGTATCTTGCCATTACGGTAAAAAGGCCATGGAGTGGTACGCCGCCAACAACGTGCAGGTGGATCCCAAGGACAAGAACCCTCCCAACACGCCAGAGCTCCGCCCAATTGAGAAATACTGGGCTATTGTCAAGCGGAACCTAAAGAAGACCAAAAAACTGCTAAGGGCGAGCAGCAGTTCAAGGCAAACTGGCTTTCTGCGGCGAAGAAGGTGGACAAGGTGGCTGTACAAAATCTGATGGCAGGGGTCAAGCGTAAGGCCCGGCAATTCGGATTTGGAAAAGCGGAAGCCTAACTGAATATTTTTCCTGAATTTTATACTAATTGAACTTGAAAAAGAAATTTAATTTGATTTTTTAAATAAACGATTTCACCGATTTACACGCGTTTTCCCTTGACCAAATTTTGACCGTATCACCCTTTACTTGAAAATTATGAATTTCCTTCAAATTTCTCTGCACAGCAAAAAATTAATTTTATTATCACATCAAAGTGCACTTCAATTGGGTCGAAAATATTGTGTTATATTACTAGCAAAAAAGGACAACATTATCATTAATATACTACATGAACTGACTACTGCATTTGTCTATTTTTGTGGCCATAAAAATTACATGAGGTTTTCGACATGATTGAAGTGCATCCTCTTGGATGTAATATTAAAATTTATTTTTTGCTGTGTGATGTTCCCTGAGAGCTTCTCTGAAGATCCCTTAAGTTCGTTGAGAATTTTTGAGACGTTCCTCGAGAAGTTGGTGGAAGTAGCTTGAGAACTTCGTAGGATTTCTCTATACTTCATCTAGAACTTCGTTAAAGTTTCTTGTGAACTTCATTGAAGTTCCTCGGGAAGTTTTCTAAATTTGCCTTGAGTATTTCTGAGAAGTCTCTTGAAAACTTCTTTAAAATTCCCTCAGAACTTCTTTGAAGTTCCCTGAGAACATAATCTTAAGTTCTTTAAAAAATATGATAGGGAAAATGACGGCTTCGGCTATATATCATTAATGAGTGCTGTTTCAAGTGCTGGTGAGCATGTTGTTCACAAAACTATCGGTTTATATCAATTTTGGTTAATCAGCATTATGAACCAGCATACATGTAAACAGTTTGAATAGCGCGGGCAGTGATTGTTGACCATCACCGATGAGTTTTGTATTGGCTAACGGTTGGAAGCTTTTTATGTTTTTTTTATTTTTTATTATAGTCTCTTTAAGTCTATGGGTTCATTCGTGACCAACGTTGCCAAATATCCTGGTTTATCAGGATTCATCCGGATTTTTTGGGCCCATCCCGATAAAATGATAAACCCCTCATTTATCATGATTTTCCTAATTCATCTTGATTTACTCTGATTTGTCATAATTACCCCATGACCATTACCAAAATTTGAGTTCTTTTTACTTAATATTGAGTTCAGCCTCTCACTTGCACTCTTTATTGTTGTCAAAAAAGGAACGAGAGATTTGACCCAACGATATAGTTTAGTCCAATAAGGAACTTATGAGTAAATTGCATGTTCTCAAATTTACGTGAATTAAACTTAATTTTGGGTAGAATATACTTAAGAGTAGGTAATTTTTGAGGTGGTGTTTTCAAAATTCACATATTCTGCTAAATCCTGATTTTCAAAAAAAATATTAGCAACCCTGTTCGTGACTTGCCCGCGGATGAGATTTGAACTCGTGACTTTGGTGTGAGAGGTATGGATGTTCTTCACGCTAACCGTTTCCTGGCTGCATAACGACAGATTATGCGTATGTAGATAAACGGAGCGCGAAATGCAGTGGGATGATAGTGGGTGGATGATACCGATGTAAAAGAGGGCGTAATGTGGCTGAGTGACACCCGGGGCAGATACCCCTTATATTAAATAATTTAGCTAACGCATTACAATGGTCACTTATAATTTCTCGATTTATTTTTGAATAGGCCCTATGTCCATTTGCCGATAAAAAAAAAAAAAAAATGATGAACTTGATTGGCACGAAGACTCACGTCACTTACTGCTCTAGTAACAGAGAGTATAGAGAAAAAATAAATTAAAATGAGTTCCTATTAGCATAGACTAAATCGTTCAATTCAATTAAATCCAATCCAATACATCATACTCTTCGTAAACAAATCATATTAAAATGGGAAGGTCCATTAATTATGTCACAAAATTTGGCCCATTTTCAACCCCCTCCCCCCTTTGTCAAATTTTTTGTATGGACCTTAATTTTTTTTTGAATGGCTGGTCCCAGTTTCCAACCCCCCCCTAAAAGTGTGACATAATTAATGGACGATCCCAATGATCCTTACCTGAGGTGGTGGAAATGACACTGTTGAAAACATCCACAACAAACAGGTTCAGAACCCTCGCAAACCAGTTGAAATATCATCCTCGTATGTTGGTTATTCATCCATTAGAAAGAAATAAGCAATTTAAGAAACCTTCCTTAATTCGAGCGCTCGTAAAGCCACCCTCGAACGTACTGTTTTCAACGCTTCACGCATTTTAAAAGCATCACAAAACCGTAAACCACTGACGACGGCCAGCGGCACCATTAGACTGCAAAAACATCATTACCGCGGGTAGATACAGATCAGCCCAGAAGAGGATGAGCACGCTAGAGCTTGCTCTTGCGGGGGTATTACATTAATTTGAGTGACGCGCGAGATTTTACGCCGCGGATCTTTATCCGAGCGTCGAGCGCCAATAAGACAGGTGCCCCCGTCAAGAAACCCTGGCAATGATGAAGATGAAGATCTTCGAGTTCCTTGGCACGTCACAGAGAACACCTCTTCTGACAGTGCGCGAAGCAATGGTCGTCGTTAACGAACCAAAGATTGATGATGACTTGAGCTTCTAAAATACGGGGAAGATCTTATTCCTGCGACACCAACCGACCGACGATGATGACGAGACTGACCTTCACGGAGTTCAAAACCAACGGAGCGATGTTTCCTGATGATCTTTGCCCATCGCAAAGTAGGAACTGGGCACACGTCTTCCACAGCATCCCGTTACTGTGCGGAAAAGTGGGGTAGAATAGCTCGATTAGGTGAGGCCTTTTGAACGTGATTGCCCGCGCTTGACTCGACCGGCTGACTCTGAATGACTGACTGGAAAGAATGGGATCAACATCTCACCCGGCTCGGTCTTCAGAGGAAATACAGTTACAGTTACCCGCGTTTCTTGCTCTTTTGATGATGCTTGAGAGATTCAGTCCGTTATGTAGAGAATGGCAGCAAGTTGAAGATCCCAGTTTCATGAAGACGGGCAAATGTGCAGGCTGTAGTAAAGAAGAGGAAGGCAAAAACAAAGAAAAAAAAACAATTGCCAATAATTTTTAATTTTTTACTCGTGTGGAACGATTCGGAAGGCTTGTCTCGAAACTAAATCCTCGATTGCGGCTAGGATACTCAAAGAGGGAACAAGTGCGGACGGGTTGTTGTAATATTTGACAGAATTGACGCATTTGATGTTGTTTATCCACTTTACTTATTTTCACAAAGCATTTAATTTCCCACAAATGTTCGATCTGCTCCAACTATACAGTACTGCGAGCAGCAACTTTGTCATAGAGCATTTTTTGTTTGTTTTTTCATTGCCAGTTTTGTTTTATTATTTTTCGATAATTGGCCGTTTTCACCTTCTTGTTCCGCCCTGTAGAACGCCACTACGGACATCACAATATAAATATTAGATTCTCATCAAAAGCCACGCTGCTGGGTCGTTCCAAGGCCGTCCACACCGTAATAGCAACAAGCGTGGGACTTTCCGTCTATCATAATAACAGTTCATAACTCTGTGTTCAGATTTATGAATCTACTAGGATTGTTTTTCTTTTTTTAAGCTTTAACTTCATCAATTACTCAAATTCCGAAAAGATTCCGAGAGCCGTTGACAATCAGTGACTGTCACAGCTTCTGTCAACCAGGCCTTGGGCAACGCCTCTTCAGGGCGACTGCCTCCTTTCATCATGTTGCCTAACGATTTTGACGACACAAACGAGAGTGATTTATAGTGGAATGAATAAACCTCCCGGTCCTTCTCCAGCCAATACATCCACTACTGTGAATGTGAACTGAATTGCAGTTCGTTTTAAAAAGATCTATATCTTCCTGACAGACGCTTTAATCCAAAGGAGCCTGCAAATCCGTCACACGCAAAGGCAGCTGGGAAACTTTATTATTACCATTTAACGGCATTTGACAGATCTACGACCGAGTAGGAGCTTGGCCCAAGTGTGTGGAGTAAAGCCCTCTAGTAAAAGTATGGACGACTGTCACAAGGAAACTTAGAAAATTAGTTCTAATCGATCAAACCAGTGCATTTTGACGGTTAGATTGGAACAGCTTTGCAGATGTCCAAACTTTACTACAGGGCTTTAATATGCACAAATCTTTATTGCCAACCAAACACATAGGTGGCGATATGGTGGGATGGGACATTCATTCGTTTCAAACGATCATTAGCCGACAAGGTCTTCTCCTCGCCTTTATGTAGGTAACTACGCTTGGAGGAAGATAGATCGTGAACTTTTGAATCCACGTTGTCGTGTGACGCGAAGAAGGAAGTTTGTCGTTCCGGCTCTGACAGGGGTACCGCCTTCAGATATGATTCTAACTGATTTGATTGTGAGAATAAATTTGACTCAGTGGGTTTTGACGTCAAGTGGTGCAGTGGTGGTGGTGGGATTAAATGCCAATTAGCTTTTACGGTTGAGTTTAATTGCCGCAAAGTTGGATTACTCAAGATCACCAATTAAACGTATTGTGAAAAATGTTCCTGTTAGATTAGTGGAGAAAAGACTCAGCGTGCACGGGTTTGATTAAGCCCGTTCGAGGATTTCTTCAATTTGGAAAATTTGTTAAAATTCCTGTCTTTGATTTTTTTAACTTATTCGTTATTAAAGTAATTGCATGTTCTGGTATATTATAGGTTAGTCGAATGTAGAAATTTCATATGGCTCAAAATTTGAACTTCAATCTTGCCCAACTTATATTAATTTTATTAAGTCAAACATATAGCTAATAAACGAGACCAATTTTTAAATAACATGTGAATATCATTTCAGATTTTCATTACTCATTAATCTAACTATCCTTATTTAAGCTTATATTTTCCAACCGCAAATCGGACTGCAAACCAGTTCCAATTGGAACCTGTTACCACCATAGACCACCAACTAAGCTCTCATACTCGAAAAAAAAATATAATCGTGACTTCAAAGCGCCCGTAATGAGCCGGATTGGCGCTACTTCCGATTATTGATACTTCCAGCTTCATATTGACCTGAGTGCGAGGTCACCACTCCAACTGGTTGATCGTTTCTGCGGGTGCGGAAGAAGTGTTGTTTGGCAATCACAAACACGTTTGGGCGAACCTAGGCACAAACAAATCTCGTGCTCGTGGTCATTGAACTATGATCCTCGCCGTGAAGCTGGTTTCGGCTCAAAGAAACACCTTTCCGTCGTCAATGTCGCTGTTGGTGCAGTGTTGAACCGTGAACCGAAAAAAAAAGCGGTGAAAGAAACTCGAAAAATGCTACAGATTTGAATTTTTGCATGGCTCAAACACACCTTTCCCTTTTGAGGTGAAAGTGAATCGATTGGTTGAGCGAGCTCGATTCCAGTCAGTTTAGCTCAGCGCTAGTCATCACTTCGTTACGACTCGATAATTTTAGCAACTTGCAAACCGGTTGAAAACGAAACTCATCATTAAATTTTCGATAGAGTCGCATGTATGTATGCATATATGCTGGAGCGTTAAATGTATTGAAGCGTGTCTGTTGAACTGTCAGCGCGAGAATCAGAATCCATGAGGGGACACACCTTAAAAATTCTCTGCACGACGATGCTATAATCGAATACCGATACCCGATACGAACAGGTGGATATGGACTCTGGTTAATTGTGGGCGCTGATTTGTATTATAGGAAGTATTTGTTGAAACGATGACAAATTTCCGATTTGTATTTTGGATATGGCCGGCCAAAAAAAAAATCGATTGACGATAAAATAGTAAGAGAAAATCGTGGAGTAGGAGAAATATCATTTACAAATCATGATTATAAATGAAATCATAATGTTGAGCGCACCATATTTGACCAATAAAATTTTTCCACACCTTTTGAAAATCTCATGTAATTGTACAGAACACATGTAGGTTGTACTGCATTTAGCGATAATTCATGTTAGTAGTGGTAAAATATCGCGAAAATTGACAATTTTATATGTACAAGTGCGTTGATTATGTTAAGTTATACTTAAAATTACGCGATGGAGATTTAATGCAACGCTAAAAATGCATAGAAGATCTGAAGGACAGAGGACTTCACGAATATACATAGGATTTTGGGATCAAGTCTAGAACATTTTAATGATCAATATGGTCGATCGAAAAAGCATCAAATTCTATTCGAAAGAGATCAGGACGTCTGCATCGTTTAAAAATGTTTTGGTAATTTCTGTTTTTTCTGGCGTATACGTAGTCGATGCCAAATTGAGCGTAATTTTTACATGTTATCGTGCATATACATGTGTTAATGTGTTAGAACAGTTTCAGATCCAATGATAAAAATTATAAAACGTTCAAGAATTGCATTGAAATTTCTTAATATGATCTAATGAAACATTCTGCATCTTGAATTTAGATTTTTATTTTAAATCACGTATTATGAATCTGCATGTCCAGATTAAACTAGTATTGTTGTCCGTGTAAATTTAGATAACTCATTTGAAAATAAAATAATCTGGATTTTAAATTATTTTTATATGACAAAGATTATTTGAATCGAATTTCGGATGAACCAACGTAAGGCTAAAAGTCTCGTTAATAAAGGAAAAAAAAATCAATCGAATTTTGTTTATTTTTTTCTTTATTTACGTGATTTTTAGCCATCCAATTTTGCTAATTTTTGGGCCTTAGAACATAAGTTTAGAATAACAAACTAATACAGCGCATCAAATTATAAACTCACGAAACATTTGGATTGCAATGTTACAATGTAATCCTGCCTCCGGATTATTTTTGTCAGACTTGTCAGACACCTTGATCTATACACGGAAATATCACATCTCAAGGCTACGTTACCGTGTAAGTTTTACCTAGCTCTTATTGATGATTGTTATGAGACCCGGCTTTTCCAGGGGACAAACAACATACAAAAGATCGTTAGAGCTGGTATTCCGTTGCATGTTCAATTAGACTTGTTTACAAATAAAAGTAAAAAAAAATGAACTTTAATGTTTGACCTATGATTCTTATGTAAAATCGTGCGCTGAATCCAAAAATGTGGTCAGAAAATCTCAGTAGGATAGTTTTCTAGGCACAGGTTAAAAAAATAAATTTCACTTAAAAAAAATTGTCCAGCTCGAATGAAGCTATACCAATTATTTGATAGTTTGTTTAATGTTTTTAATGTTTTGCATATTTCCAAGAAAAATTGGATTTCAGCAAAAAAATTAAGCAAGGTAAATACAATTGTTTGTAGTGGTTAGGCCAACAATACCACTATTAAATCTCACTGAAAAAATACTCAAATTCAACGAAAACAAATTTTCTCACTTTTAATTTGGCATTGAAACAATTGATATAGCTTCATTACAGCCGTAGATATTTGTATTTTAGTAAATAATCTTTTATAAGGTGATTTTTTGAGCTGTATCTAGAAAACTATGCTACTGATATTTTTTCACATTATTGGATTCAGCGCACGATTTTGCATGGGAAATTGCCATCAGCGTACAAAATTCAAATATGCTATATACTAGTGTTATAAGTATCATCACTATTGTTTGTCGTTTGTCGTTGATACAACTAGTGGAATTTTGCAATTTGTAGATGTTCTAGCTACTAGAATAATAATAAGTGTATCGAGCCAGACTAAACTTCTTTGCATCATATTTGTGATGGAGTAGATCGATATGCACTAAACAAAGAACACGGGTAGATCACAACAGATCAATGATCGCTGTGCTGCATGAACACAAGAACTTCTGTAGATCATCTTCAGTATACCAACAATAATTTGGTGACCTAGAGGAACCCATTTTTGCTTACTGAGCAGAAGACTGTGGGTTCAACCTTAGGCTCATTCCGTTTAATTAGTAACGAGGGTCACATCGTTTTCTACTTTTTTAATTTCTTCTACTGTGTATCTCAAAATATAGCGTTCAAGTGTGTTTAAATTTTAAGAAAACAGCTGTACGAGCACAATTTAAAAAACATGGATTCCTGAAAACATTTTTTCAAGAAATTTGAGCGTGATTTTTTTTACAAGCGATTTCACAAAACTGAACCAACAAATTACTATTATTTTTATGATTCTAGATGTATAATTTTCAACATATTATTATTATTATTATTCAGTTTGCTACCACTCAAACGTCATTTTGAACTCTTCAAATGAAGGGCTAATTTTTGACTGCTTTTCTCATTCAAAATGTCGGTTGGTTATATTTTTAATGGAGACTTTTAACAGTAAAGTTGATAATCGAGTGTTTACTAAAATTACTTAAACTTTATACAGGCTCTGCCAATAAAGTCCAAACCTATACCAATAAATCAATAAATACTGGTTGAACCACCAGCCACGATTTCAAAAAAAAAAAAATTCTATTAACAGTGTTACAAAAAATTTTCCATTCAGGTGTACGCTCAATTTCGAAATACACTGTATTTCTAAACACTGCCACATGATTTACCAAATCGATTCCATTAGAATAGCTGCATGTTGTCAGGTCGTTAGTCATATTGGTTTGTTGTGATATAAGGAGCTCGATGGTCTAGGAGAGACAAATGTTGCTTACCAAGCAGAATACCGTGTGTCCAAACACAGGCTCCTTTGTATAAAAATCTGAGCATCGTTTGAAAACATAGCCTGCCGCCCGGGTTTGTTGAGACGTAATGGGATCGGTGGCCTTGTGGCGATCATTTTTGTTTACTGAACAGAAGAGCGTGGGTTCATTCTCTTCTTTACATTAAAAATGATCGAATCACTTTCCATAGAGAATCTAGAAAAAAAAAATCCCTTCGGTTGATTAGAAATATAACATCGGATTTGACAATTTTTCGATTTATCCTCCCCTCAAGGTTGAACGTCATATTTGAATCGTCTCTTCTCACTAACAAAATCGTCCTTCCCGTGACAGTCGTGAAGATGCAGAAGTGTATTCGGTTTCTTGTAATAACGGATGTTGAACTAACAATCTTTTTTTTTCCCTGATGACCGTAAGGACGTGGTCGGTGGCGTTATTAACTATATTAATTAACGACCCTTTGGAATATGTACATAGAGGATTATTAGTTTATCCCAAGATTTATTAATTTGGATATACATTCCCGATAATAAGTTTAGGGTTATTTACGTCCAATTTTCTATCTCTGTAGGTCATTGGATAGGAATTGGATGGAATTTTATTTGTCAATACAAGGCAAAATAAACTTTTCAAATTTCGTATACTAAAAGTTTACCCAAAGTTCCAACATTTTTCAAAATTTACGCTGATTAATCATGATTTATTTTCTCAGAATTGTGATGGCTAAATTTTGAAATAAAAATGCTAGTAGAACCCTTATTCTTTACCCAATGGTCCACTTTTGAGAAAATTTGGAGGCTTAATTTATAAAATATTTAATTCATAAGAGTATTTATTCAAGTCACCGATAAAAAGTTTGGGGTCCTGAGTGACAATGTGACTGCCATTGAAGTTGATTTTGGATTCTAGTGAGATTTAATGCATCGCATGTTGGATTTCAGCCAATGTCAGAACCTAGCCATTTCGCTGCATCCTGTCCGGATGTCGCCAATGTGCTCCTGAACATTTGAAATTACCTTATATCAGGGTGTCCATTCAAATTCCATTTTTCAATTCCCCGTTTTTTCCCGGTTATTAAAAAACTCTACTTTAAACAAAAAAGGCGTTCAAAAATAACCCTTTAGAGATAATAATAAAATTTATTCAGCAGAATTCCTCTAGAATTTGCAGGGATGGTAGTGGGTTATACAGTAGTATTGACTACAATAACGAAAAAAGTTACCAAATAGTGACTTTAAAACAACAACAAAAAAAGTGACCAATAGTGACCTTTATTGATCGGAAAGATATTAAAGATATTAATCTAATCTGTCGTTGAATGCGATCCGCTGTGACAAATATTATAAATTCTTAAACCACCATGAGCATTTTACAAGCTTTTTTTTTAAATAAAACAAATGAAAAAAGCATTCCGCTAACAACCCAATTTCATTACTTCAAAACAAATGGTTGATGGATCTTATAAATTTGTTTTCGTAAAATCAGAATTAATTGGATAATCAATATGTAAATTTGTAACCTCCATTTCCTCACACAGTAATCATTTTACTGCCATGATGTTTTGAAACCAATCGTTGAATAAGTTGAACTAAGATTCAGATCACGAATTGGTTGAATTTCGCGATGTGAAAATTGAACATAGAAATTTAAAATTTAACCTTGAATTGAAAAAAAAAAAAAATTGAAGCGCACAGAAAAATGTTTAACGTCTTGGACAAATTCGTCAATTTTAAGACAAGCAATTTTAAAGATCTCGAATATAGAAACTTCTGTAAAACTTCAAACATATTACCTTATTACGGGTGTCACTACACGGTGATAAGGAAGTGATACTCGGAATAAGAGCCGTGATTGCCGTACAAATCAAATGGGAATCACTTCACCGTGACGACAAGCGACAAGTTTTCACCGTGAAGTGACATTCGTAATAAGCCCCATAGACAAATTTTCATATCTCTGGAACCTAGACAAGTGTTCTGGATCGTATCAATAATTATCATTATTCTGGAACGAGACAAATTTTCTCGAAAAATCTCGATCGTCTCGAAAAGTTGTAAGATTCTGGTATACATTTTAGAGATATTTGACTTTTTTTTTTGTTTAATTCTGGTACTTAGTAATTCGTTATCTTTAATTCAAATAAATTAAGAAAGCGTAGAATAATTTACGATATGTTAGAATGTAAGTTCACAGTCCGAGAAACATTTAATGATTCTAAAATATAGAAAATATTTCATGATTTTAAACATGAAAATTTATTGATTCCGGACTTGTATAAAATACAATTCGATGAGCTTGGAAAAGAATTTCGATGTTTGCCAATACTAAAGCTTCTGACCTTCAAAGATTTATCGAAATTCAGGTCTTTGAAAAAATCTCTACCGCTTGGAAAGTTTCCTCGACCATTTTCCCACATACCGTGCCGATTCAAATTTCGGACACTTAAACTCGAATTTCGGACACTTTTAAAAGTTGATTATCTCGGTCGAATATGATCCACATGTCTTGTAAATTTTAATTTTTTTTGACTAGTGCCCTCCACGATCATCTAACATTATTACTTTGTTTCTAACTGGATGTAATATTTAATTAAAAATGAAAGTGTCCGAAATTTGAATCGTCCGAAATTTGAATCGGAACGGTATAAGGTTTGGCAAACTTTCAAGATGACGAAGAGAGAGTTTTTTTTCAAAACCTCAGAAAATTTGTGATATCTCGAGGTCATAGACAATGGAAAAAAATTGTATATCCTAATTTTTCTTGAATATGACGGACTTTAAACAAATGCACCCTGGCCATTCTATTTAAGAATAAAAAAAAAACTGTTTTTTTCCGTTTTTTTCCAGTTGTCTAACCTAGTTTTCCCAGTTTAATTGAAACAGTTAAATATGGTAAAATATCCCAAGTACCGTTACAATTTTTATCGCATGATAAAACCCAAATCCTTACTTGAAGCATAGATTATTATTTCGTTTAAGTGTTGACCGTAAAGAATACAGTATGTAATGTAGTAAGCTCAAATCATGTTTTTCGCAATTGGGGATTTTAATTGAGAAGAGAAATGCAAGGAAATTCCAATGATGATTTTAGAAATAATCTTAAAATAATCTTTACAGGATTCCAAGAGGATGATTTGAGAATGCTTAGCAAAATTTCAAGGAAAGTATTTTTTATTTATAGTAATTTTACACTCTCGGATCATTCGTGCTTTATCCGGGTGAGATTTGAACTCATGATTTTGGAGTGAGAGGTATGGATCCAGATCTTTATGTTTTACAGACTAACCTCGGTATTCAAAGATGTCCTTATCTTGGTATCTGGTTAGCACAAAGTGCAGAAATTAATGTTTAATTTATCTCTATGTCCGGCGTCGAACACTTGCATACCAAGCATGATCGGAGTTTGCAAGGAGTTTGAGACGGCATGAATCTGCTTCTCTATCTTGAAGTAGCTTCGTAACAGGATATGTCTCGCTCAGCCTTTATACTAGAACTACTTCATTAGGAAGACTGTAGCAAAATAATTCAAGCAATGAGATCATATGTTACCATATGTATTCCAATGACACCATATTAAATTCTATAAATTTAGCTATCGTAGTAGGAACAACGACAAAATCACTGCTTGATCCGGGCACGAACAAATTGTGAGTGAGAGAAAAGAATAATATGAAAGTTGTAAGCAAGAGAATATAATGATGTATGTATGTTGATTGATTCCAAGTAACATTATAAGTTTAAAGGTTTAAAGGATTCTGCAAGACCAAATGGCCTACAAGACTAATATAAAATCAAAATTGTTACTTGAAATGAGTATTTCCCGGTGCAATTTGGGTTTTCCCACATTTTTTCCGGTTTTTTCCCGGTAAATCCGAATACCCGGTTTTTTCCCGGATTTCCCGGTTTTCCCGGTTATATTCTAACTGTCATTTAATTTCATGTGTTTCATGATGGTGTGATATAATTTTGAACCATTTTGTGATACCGATGAGCGCCCTAGACATAGTTCAAACATAGTCACATTTCAGAACCATAGGACCAAATAAAAAATAAAGAAAACTAACTCATTTAAAAGAGTTCATCTTTAATTTGATGTAAAAATTTTCATAGTTTGATGCATACAACTTAAAAAAACTTAAATCTTGGATCTTTGCCGATGAAATATTTTCAAACTTTCTGAATCTTGATTGCATTCCTATTCCACAACTTTCGATGAAATCAAATCGTTTATTAATTAAATTTACAACAACAGAACTTGCAAAATTCGGTAAGGGTTGCGTGGGTAAAATAGGCATCATAAGAACACATTTGATTTTCGGTCCTCTTATCAGAAGGGTCTTCATCATTATAATTATATTTCAGCTTAACATGTTGGTTTCAAACATTAACCTTCATTTTGAACATTCTAATTAATTTATGATTTTTTTTTATCAATTTCAACCAAAACTATGCTCTGTTGGAGCAAAATGGACAAGTATATGAGTTTGGGAGTATGTGATAGGAATACTCAATTATAATTGAATATTTATATTATTATTCAATTTAGTGAACTGAATAATTTCGCTTTTCATTCTTCATAGCCCCACAGTAAATCAAAAATGAAAATAAACTATTTCCATATTTAAATTTATACTAACATGCACAATATTGATACATATCATGAACACAAACATACATATGAAAATAAAATTAAACACCGTAGCCCGTAAACTGAGAAGCATAGCTTTTTAGTAGGTATCTCTTCGTTCCCGTTGGTTAAGTAGTGGAAATTCACTGGATACATTCCTCTGAACTTCTACAAGAAGTGATCAGGATTTGTTCTCTTAGTCCTCTGAGTCATCTTTCTAGAAATTTCGGTGTCATTTATCGATAAAAGTTGATGCTACATTCTGTGGAAGAATCAGATTGAAATAAGGAAAATGGAGATATTGCTCCTCACAATAAAAAGAGCTATTGTTCCATTGACCTAACTATTTCGATGACCACATTGAATCACATTGGGCAATTGATAAGAATGAATTCTAGAAGGACAATTATTGATATCAGGAATCACATTGCGCATCTCGAAACGAAAAACTTTTTCATACAACCGTTCGTACAAAAAGTCTTTCGTTTCAAGATTCGCAATGTGACCCCAGTATTCATTCAGCTGTCGACCGAAGCAGGCCTTTCTCGATGTGTGTCACGCGATCGTCTGTTTACTCGGCAGCAACCATTGTGTGGTCCTCCTCGTTGTTCTTCATCAGCAGTTCTGTCGGTCCATTTGTCGTCGACTTTGTAAATCAACCGTTTAGTGATAAGTGTATGAGTGCTGACCACGTTTTGCGTCCATTGCTGCAATGGAAGCACTATGCCGTTGGCGATACTGCCATACAATGAAACTACTGCAAGCGGCTCTCGTTCAGATGGAGGAGGCTTTTTGGATAGCGGAAGATGAAGTGTTTATTGTGTTGTACCTTTTGACTATAGTTTTAAGATGTTTTTTTTTATAGTGAACTAGAACTCTCAGCTCTGTAAAGTTAATGCAATTGAGCCTTATAAAATAAATTAATGACGATTGTTGTGTATTGAGAACGCTTGCGCAAAAAGACTAGGGAGGGAAACGGATTCGAAACTCATATGTCATTAGCCAAATACATCCGTAGACCATAGGTCCACCGTTGTATAATTGGCAATGCACCCGTGTACTGAATGGGAATTGTGGGTTCGAATCCCACCGATGCCCTTAGATTTTTTCGCAAATTTTCTCACACGCACGTCTCTTGCCGATGATATGTGCTAACCTCTCAGTATCTTCTAACTGTCGCATATAACAAATAAAAATTGACTTTCAGTCGCTAACCTAAATCGATAAATTAATGACAAAAAAATCTTATGAAATGTTGCTGTTGGATCGCACCATCGGTGCCGGGCTCTACGGCATTTGAATATATAGAGCGTTACCAGTAAAAGCCCCCCGGCACGTTGGTAGCGATGCGATCCACATTGTTTGTATCATAGTGTTTTGTATGCATTTGTTATTGTTTACCTTTTGTATGGTTGTTTTTAGTTGTAAATAATTATTGTGAGTGAATTTTATTGTTCGGGAATAATATTTAAGGACTCATTTTTTGTAAATAATTAAGTTATTCGTTCCTCCTCCGAGCAGGCAGGATGCCTTTCGGAGGCAATACAACAGTGAACCAAGTGGTAAATAATTGCAGTGTTTTAATTATACTCTGGAAAAGTCTTCGCCTTGCCGATTTCCATCACACTGTAAAACCACAACGTAGGGCCTAGTCGTATCCTGGCCAAACAGTTACCAATTGGTAAAAGTCAATTGAGAGCAGTTCCATGCGAAATCTTCCAGAAAATGCTAAATTCAGACGCAAATCGTTTTGGTTTAAATGAAACTTTGTCTATGTTTTCAACAGGAGGGATTATTAATCTTCCATTGTTTTTTGATCCAAATCGATTCAAGCGTTATATTTTTTAAGGGCGTATGTGTTTTCATGGGCACTATGTTTAAAAAAAGTATCTAAACAACTGTTGATTTTACCGTAATTGTGACTAAGGACGAGTTTACAGAATTGATTTTAAAACGTTAACAAAATATTGAATGTCAAATATAGTTGATACTTTTGTTATTAATTTATTCTAGGTCTTAAACACTTTGATCCTTTTCAATTATAAAAAAGTAAAATACATTACAAATTTACAAGTGATTAACCAACTGATGGCTGTTGATGAAATCTGAATTAGCTTAAGTACAAATGGAAGAAAGGGGAATCACACATTATTTGGTATGGTCAAATAAAGGAATTATGGCAAAAACTGGGGTGCTCAGCCTATTTTCTATAGCGCTTAAATCAGCTGCAAAGAAATAATAGTCCTAGCATATTTAGGTACAATACTGTTCGACAAATTCTACCTGCGAGAGTAAAAATAAATATTACTTTTGTGCTTGTAACTTCAAACCGGTTGGTTGAACATTCAGAGTGCAAAAGGACAAATCGTTGGAAATTCACTTGCCCAAAAACATAAGCCACCGACTAGCTGCAGAAACATATGAAAAAGCTTGTAGACAGGTAACATTTAATTTTTTTTTCTGAATATCTCGAAAATGGCTGCAATTAAAAAGATCATCACCATCAGCATTTTTGTTCAAAATAACATCACAAATCGTTTCATGTGGTTAAAATACATACTTTACATTTAAAACTATAAAAAATCTCTAAATAGTTGGGTTTTTCCAAAAAATTAAAATCAATTCTGTACAACTCGTCCTTAGACACCATTTCGTTACAATCAATGTTTTTTTAGATACGTTTTTTTCAACCATAGTGTTCATGAAAATACATACGTCCATTTGCAAGATGACGCTTGAGTCTAAATGGTCTAAATATCTATGGAAAATTCATATTTACCACATATACCCCCACATAGACAAAGTTTAATTTAAATAGGAAACACTCAAATATAGTAATTTACTTCTAAACGAGTGTTCCATTGCTGGTTGATTATTATTTGATTGATTTCATTGATTTGGTGAAAACTTTTTTCATTGTGACATACGTGTAGTGAGTACACATATAACGCATAATTTATTCCATCAATATTCAAAAGTAATTTCATATCAGAGAAAAAAATATATAAATAAATCCCTAATCATGCCACCTAAGAAGCACTGCTTGAAGGAATTAATTGCATCGAAAATTAATCTGCCATTTGTCTTAATCCGCACGCAAATTGCCCTCTCTGGACCATAATTGTCTTAACGAGATCCCAAATCAATGAATGTTTTCATCCGGGCTCGTTGTTCAGCAATACAATCCAATCGAAGCCTATACTTATTGTGTCATCGACTCGATTGGCTCTCTGTAGTAAAGATTCCCTTCTGGCAGTTGGCGTGCGCTTGATTCTTGATTTGCAGCGGTGTGAGCACGTTCCATTCCTTGACCCCCCCCCCACTGAAAACCTCCCCCGGGGATTAAGAATATCAATCCACCGCAACCAACAGCAAGTGATGGATTTAATGACACGATAATTATAGGCATTAACTTTGTCTTAAGTTCCAACCTGCCACCGCGTGTGTTTGTCCGCATCATCGAGGCACGAATCGTTCTCGGATTACCACATCATCGTTCAGTTCTGCTTGGTAACACCACATCACACTTGCATGCCGAGAAAGGGCCTTCGCATGCTGAACGTATCAGTCCCTAACCTAATAGATACTGGAGACGGTCGGTGGTGCCCCTCCCCCTGGGCAAGAGTTCTCTCGGTATATTACTGTTATTATGCTCACACACACGTGTGGTGTTTCACCATCCCAAGAAGGTTGCTGCTGCTGTGGTGTTGCATCTTTTGTGGTCAGACAGTCTGTTTTCTGCGACCACCATCATCGATTGCGTAACGACACGAACGGTAAGAGGGCCTCTACTTTAATGGTACGTGGATCGTTGGGACGAATCGGAATGCCATTGCTGCTTGAGTTTTGCGTACCGTGCAGCCGATAGAAGCTGAGTGACATACACTGAGTCGAGTTGCAGTGCAGCAGCTGCATCGATGGAATGCGATTAGACCAGGACTGAGGTTGAGAGCTAATAGATCGACAGTGATAGATACTGCTTTAGACATATGCATCGAAGGCGTTTTTATGAAAGTGCAGATTGAAAAATTCGTTGTGACAGAATTCTAACATTACTGGAATTCTGGTTGATCACAATATTGTAGTGAAGTATTGGAGGTTTCAAGTGGGGTCGTTTGGCTTTTAAAGTCCTGGAGATGGTGAAAAAACAATGAAAAATGCAGCATATTTCTTCCCACTCAAATTTGATTTATTTGTTTCGAATTATTTTCTCATTGATGATTTGTTTGCGTATAATTTTGATTGGATCGAAACTTTTGCAACTTCCTCTAATTATAAAGAGCACCGGTTGTGAGATTGTTATATAATTTCAAATCTAACTGGTTTGTTGCTGATTTTGACCAAATATTTCAACTAAATTTTTTTAATAAGCTAATCGAAACGATTCAACGGTTTCCATACACATGTTGGCAAGTTCAAATCACATAGAGCCGATTAAATGTTAAATGCTTGATTATCGCAATTCAATACCGAGGCAGTTATAGTAGCAGTCTATCACGTTTAGGTTGAATTGCCATGGTAGGCGCAACCTTTTATTTTTAGCAAACATTTGCCAATTTAGCATCGTCAAACTCTTGTCATTATCGTAATTTTGCCAAGAGTAGAAAACCTGTTGTTGTTGTACCTATAATTTTGCACTTGCTAGTCGCTCAAGATGATGCAACGAATTAAATTCCTTTTTTGCTTCCTTCAAAGTATACAAAGACCTGAGTTGAGTGCGATTGCCGGCGACCATAAGCTGCCATCGTTATTAAAAACAGAAAACCAGTCAGTGAAGATGATGGCATTTATCACTCATTTTTGGCATGCTTGGGCCCTCTTGGTTGTGAGTCAGATGGTGGTGAAGACAAACGAGAAAAATTTCACACTCTTCGTGGTACCCTTAAGCAGGCTGATTGAGGATGGCTCGAACCATGATGTGTTGCGTTTTGGACACATCCCCAATCGGTGATTTATTATGGATGGGACCAGTTTGCTTTGTAATTTTTATGTTCTGTAGCTTCAATCTAACAATAAGTATGGAGACTGGTAGATTGATTAGTTGGGACGAATTTTTACCATTTTAAGAAAATTGGAACGGTCAACAATTATTCCCGAGATTTTTCTGATGAAATTGGTCAATAGTAGAAGTCAATATGCCCAAATATGTACAAAGTTAAAAAAAAGGCAATTGTAACAATTATTTTAAGGCAGATTTGACCGATTAACCACTGCTGCATCTTTTCCAGTGTTGCATTACCCTACTACTGGTTAGCGATCGGTCTTATATACTCCCACAATTTTAACTCCATCTAACTATCTGTCATAAAGTTGCACAAATTTCTTTTCAAACGACAACGAAGCTATCTTCCTCCTCATGGATCATAAATAATAATGTGCCCAATCGAGCACACGATATACTAAACAAACGACTCAAACGAAACCCAGTTTGGCCCGACCATTCGGTCATAACACAACCATTTAACGACATTACTTGTTGGCGATTCAGCTCACGCCCTGGCTGCATCAACTCGCTGTCGTAATTTGTTGGTCGCTTCCATCGTACCATTCAAATATCATTCAAATTCGCTGCTTGCTTGCTTTGAAGATAGTGATGGCTGTCACACCAACACAAAAAGCACATTTCCAAAAAAAAAAAACAAATCTCCGAATCTACTATACCTTTATTGATCGATCGATAATCTCCATCCAGACCCAACATCTCAGCTCTTACTAATTATGCATTCGCACCACCAAGATGGCCCTCTCGACGGGCTTCCGAAACATATAAACTATCGGAGCTTTTCCAAAAAAGCGAAAGCGATTAAATTAACACTCTCGTTTACAAAGTTCATCTCCCTCCACCGTCATGGTTTTCGAGGTTTCCTTCCGATTCAAATTAATTCACTGTAAGCTACTACCCACCGAAGTTTTGCTGTTGCGCAACCTCTCTTCCAAGTCACTAATAATGTATTCATTGTAAGAGCATGGTAGCTTTGGTTAGTTCATCCCCTCGG
The DNA here is from genome assembly GCF_037179485.1 of Ochlerotatus camptorhynchus. Classification (NCBI taxonomy): domain Eukaryota; kingdom Metazoa; phylum Arthropoda; class Insecta; order Diptera; family Culicidae; genus Ochlerotatus; species Ochlerotatus camptorhynchus. The sequence goes on from NW_027040743.1 coordinate 1,034,384, forward strand.
GTCTCTGGAGCCTAGGCAGTTGAAGAGCTGTCATCGTTTTTGACAGGTCCCTCCTAATTCATCATCCGCCTATCCGTTTCGGTATTCGGTTTGGTAGGGAGATGTGAAGGGTTATGGTTACGGTTACCTCATCTTGGTATTCCATTTACGTATGGAAGGATGGTTCACGCCAGTAGAGCCATCATCGTTGAAAGAGCTGAAATAGAAGGTTGGACAATAAACGATGGAAGGCGCAACCCGTTGGTACAATCACAACGGAATGCACCGCCGTTTTGTTGTGATTGATAACTCTATCGAGAGGAGGTGATGGATGATTGAGTCTTCGTTAGAGCTGAATACTAATGGGTATGAACAATTAGTGCTGAAGAAGGGATTTGCTGAATGGGAACCATCGGATACCATTTGTAATGATTTTTAGGAGAGTATGAAGGATGGTGATGGTGTTTGATTTTTATGTTTAATAAATGCCTTATCCATTTAAGGTGAATGTTGTATAATCTTCTATCCGAATTACTTCAATCACAAACAAGTTTCAACAACTTCTCGTGACATAAAAGTGCTTCTAGTGTAGTGGTTGTCAATCCATGGGTCACGATCCACCGGTGGGTCCGGAGGAGGTCTTAAGTTGTTAAAATTTTATAACAATTAAATTTAATCAAAATTGAGTTGAAACAAGAGCCTTGGTTGATTTTATGCTTAATTTTTTTAGCTGTTTTCTTCCAAAAGCATTTCACTTATTATTATAACAAACTTTCAGCTATTATTATAACAAATCAATCCTCTTATTGGAATCCTACTTTAGAGTTTTAATGGGCATTTTTTTGATTTCTCGTCTAACCCAAATAACCAACAAGCCCGATTATTACTGTTTCTACAAAGTATCCTGTATTAACATCAAATTGCAATTGGTTTGTTTGCTACTAGGGTACCTTAAGCTGTTTTGTTTATGTTTTCTGATTTTCATTTTTATTTTCTTTTTCCCCTTGATTTGTTTTCCGTGCTGAGCACCAATGCTCCCGTCGCCAGGGAGGCAGCTCCCACACCTGTAACCTTCCTATCGACCCATCAACTCATGAACCGGGGACCAACGGCTTTACTTCCCATCCGAAGGAAGACGTGATCAGAGATGTTATGTCTCAGAACATCCCGGTGGCGCTGACTGGGATTGAACTCAGGCCTGCTGGGGTGCAAGGTAATCATGGTCACCACTACACCACCGACACCGCTAATTTTTATTTTTTTGCTGCTTGACTTACGATGTTTTAAGGATGTTTACTGCTCATATAAGCATATCAGTCCCATCTGGAAAAACTCCAAGCCGAGAAAAATGATGTTGGAAATTTATTACTTAGGAGGCTCTTATGGATGGAACTTTTCGTATTTTTAACGATATTTTCTCAACAAAACATGTAACTTTTAGTGCACAGTGTAAAATGCTGGTAGCTTACAATCGATTCGAATGCAGTCCATATGGGACTGCTATGTTTTTATGAGTAGTTTAGGTATTTTATTTTCACAAGAAAGTTACTTGTCGTCAACCGTGGGTAGTTTATTCAAATTTTCAGATGAAAATCAAATAATCCTCATAAAACTAGCAATCCATGAGATGACAAGTCTACAACGAAACCAATTCAATCCATCGATATAAAGCAGTCATTCTCTGCTGACATTGAAGGATTCCACTCCTCCAAACTTGCAAAATTTGGTATGTAATTGATTTGCTGGTCCCTACCGAATCGATCATATCCAACCTGTGGCAGCTCCTTACATTATGCAACTCACTAACTGCCCCGACGCCTCCATACAAATCACTTGAACAAACAGCTACACGGTCAACCATCTTCTATCATAATCCATACGGTACTTGAAGAAGTCGTGGTCCACCACCACCAGAAGAGGGGTCATCTGGCGAGGTCATCATCATCAACGACGGACCCGAGCCAAACCGATGATAGCAGCGCAAATCTCGTAGATAAACATTGGACATCTCAATGCAGATTGTCTGCAGCGTGAAACGTCAAATAAGCACTTGAAAAACCTGTTCTCAGCGCGATTCAAGCTACGACGACAACAACCGCGTCGCGACGGACGCAAAAACGAACACAATACCTGTGGTTTATTTTCCATACAGTGCCCGTGTGGGAAAATATTCGAACGCGCTTGTTAGAACAGCGTCATCAGTAGAGCTGGACAACCTTGTCCGGATTGGAGTCTGTTCTTGCTGCTAAGTGGGTGCGGCCGTACTTCCATTCACCTGGAAAATAATGCTAACTGGGTTTCTATCAGCACAGATTAGCGGGATGATTAGCTGCAAAATCTGCGCTCCGTTCCAAGTCCAGTTACCTACCAACCATATGTGAAGAGGAGGTGCGAAGAGGAAAACTTGCTCCTAGACCGAAACCGCAGCCTCCCAGATCATCAGTTGTTTGTTGGCACGGTGCGGTCGAACAACATTCACTTGTCTGCGCCTCTGCACACTGCGGTTACGGTAATGTTAGACGTCATAGTGATGCATTGCAATCGCATTTGGTCGAAGTGTTAGAAGCCTGTTATGGGAGTAGTGAAAACCGGACTCACTTTCCCTTTTTTTATTTTTTTTCTTGGAACGGGGAAATGAATTGCGGATTTGCTTTAGGAATCTGCGGGTTGAGGAATGTGGTAGCCGGTTGTCCTTTAACTTGTATAAGACTGATAGGGAATGTTGTTGGTGTTCATTTGAGGTTATGCGAACATCACACGCAACTTCATCAAGGTTTCAATGTTTTTTTTTTATGACGGTCAGATTTGAGTTCAGGGCATTTTGTGGTTTGTAATTGTTATGATTAAATAGTTACCGTTAAATCCAGATTGCCATCAAGATCTTGTTAACACGAAGATTGGTCAGTCATAGTCCGATTTTTTTCGGATTTTTTTCACTTCTTTTTTGAGGTACAAGACTCATTTGTTGAACAAAATATTGGCATAAATTGAGACCAACAGACACGCACATTCCTTGCTTATTTGGCGTTCATGTAGACCTCATATAAAAGAAACATAAATTTCGAATAATAGAACGACGGACTGTCTACTCTGACCTGTATCCGAAAATTAACAATGCAAGACCTTTCATTGACAATTAACTCAAATTTCAGTTGACCCACTTGGCATCAACTGACCTCCACTAACCTCTCCAATTTGTAAAGATTTTACTATTCGCCATAAAACGAAACACCTTTCAAACTACCAATGCAGGCCATCAAAGCCCGGTCACAACTCGTTCACCCATTCTTGCTCCTCACTGTTCGTCAGGTTTTCTGTTTAATTATCTAAACAATTAAGTTACAGCATCATTAAGGCTCTGCCTCGAACACGCCAAAGGAGCTTAATTTCGCTATTCAAATAAATTTAAACAATGCAAAAAATAGACCTCTCTCTCTGTGTATGTACTGCAAGCCCAAAGCATTGCTCAACAACTACACCAGCAGTAGCACCTGACTACTTGCCCGCTTGCCAATATAAAATTTGCTCAATCATCTTTTCGCCCAAACGAAGTGCTACTAAAGCCGCACCTAAAAATAATTTATAGCAAATAGTTTAATGTCGGTAATTTGCATAACCCTGCAACCCCGCGAGAGTCCACTTGGAGGAGCACCAAAACAACGACGACGACCAAAGAACTTGGCGAGACCTACCTCTGTGTCGAAGCGTGAAGAAGCATCGAAGAGTTATCATTGCATCATATCAATCATCCAGCACGCGCGCTCGACCACTCTCGATACTGAGCTTTTGTCCGCCAAAGACGGACGATCGGTCGCCTACCGTGCCGGGAATATTTAATTCAGTTGATCGCGTGAAATCCAAACCAAACTACATTCGCTGAGCGCAACCCCTTGGAGAACCCAAATGCAGGGCGTGAAATAAATGATACATTGGGACCGCGGTGTTGATTTGCGCTGACAGACAGGTGGACGACGTGTTGAGGTCAGGCTGTAGTCATTACCAAGTAGCTATGTAGGAGAATTTGATTTACGAGTGACTCAACATTTCAACAATGAGCCATTCATACAAGCTTGAAGCTTTGCATGGAATTTTCGTCTTTTGAAGATGACAATAAAGAAAAAATACTACTAGAGCTAACGTTAATGTAAAACTATGTATATAATATTAAATCACCTATTTTCTAATCAAGTATATAACATAGTGACGATAACTGTGATTATGTTTGTAATAAATCCAACCTTACATTGGATGTAAGAGAAATTAGTTTTGCACGTATATTCCAGTGGAACAAAGTCGAGCATATGAAGAGACTTCTGGAAACATGATCTGGGTGATACATTTTTCGAAATAAGCACTTATGTATGGTGGTCGTCACTTATGTGTACGGACAGATAAAAAGTTCACTGTTTCTTCGAAAATTACGAAAAATACGCCACTTTGTCTGCAATTTTCAAAATTAAATTTTGTGAAAGTGTGAATTGTTTTAGGTGTCCTTAAGGATGCCTGAGAATGTCATTGGAATTCTCACGGAAATTCATTGAAATTTCATTTGAATCTTCCCTTGAAACTATCTTCAACATTATTAGTTTCCAAACAAATGGTCACTACCCAGCAAAAAAAAAAATTTAATATTACATCCAAGAGGATGCCCTTCAACCATGTCGAAAATCTCATGTAATTGTTTTGGCCACAAAAATAAACAAATGCAGTAAAAGCAGCGTAATTTCAGTTCCTGCACTGTATTAATGATAATTTTGTCCTTTTTGGCAAGTAATATTTCTTTTTTTTCGACACGATTGAAGTGCATCAATTTTGATGTGATATTGAAATTATTTTTTTGCTATTTACAGGAAGGCAAAATTCCAAAAGTTTAATACGGAATTATCGGTACACTTTCTCATTGAGGAGCAAGGAATTCATAGAAAAATTCCATAAATAATTGAGTAAAGTTCCACGCCGAATGAAAAATCACAAAACATCGACCATCTCCAATTTACGTGAAACTTTCCATAATTTTTCAAAATTATAATCTAAAATAAAAAAAAATAATTGCAAAATGCTTCACATTTTTGCTAAAATTTGACCGTTTTTTATCTTGTGAAATTTTCAAAATGGCGTCCCTGAATTTTTCAAAAAAATGTTTAACGCAAACGGCACTTCTGATCAAATTGTCGTCTGAGACAAAGTTATAAAGCAAAATAATGATTTTCTGGGAAAAATATACAAAAAAGATACTTCTGTAATTTTTGGTAAATATTCCAAATTAACGTTTTAACCTAAATATCTCAATATGTCCTTGCCGATTTTTTTTAAATATTCGAAAAATGCAAATTTCTGAAACGTTTTAAATAATGGACACTTAAAAGTCGTAAAAAATTAACTTTTCGTCATATTTTTGACCTTTTTCTAAACGGTTTTCAATGTAATGTAAAACAATGTTTGAGATATTTATCATTTTCAATAAAAAATACCCAAAATGCATACCAACAAAAAGTTAGAAATTTGACCAAAAGTTCTTGTTCTACTATTTTTAACCTTTTATCAAACATATAAAAAAAATTGTTTGTATCTAAGTTTTGTTCTTTGCAAGTTTCTTTCTTTCAAATTTTACTAAAATTTCCAATTAATTCTGTTCACTTCTCCCCAAAACTTCCATACACTATCCTCAGATGTTGTAAGTTTGAACTTCCGTAGAATGTAACTCGAAACTACTGCAATACTGCTAACCTATGTCGCATTAGGCAGTCGAAAACATCAAATTCTCCTTAAGATTCATTTGGAATAGAATCAACTTCAGATACAGATTGCTTTCGAATTCTTATCACAAATCTTTTGAAATAATTGTCAGAATTGCTAAGAATTTCTTGTTAGCATTGCTTTGGAATTCTTGTAAGAATTTATTTGGAGTTGTGAATTTTTGGATACTTTTTGGAAGTATCCGCTGAATTCTCTTTAAGCTCTTCCCAGAAATTCTTTGAAATTCTCCTAGACATTTCCTCACAACGCCCATGGAATTGTCTCCAGAATTGCCATGTAGTTCTACTTAATACTACTTTTAAATTGCCCAGGTATTTTCCAGAAGCTTTCCTTGTCTTCGAAAGGACCTTCGGATTATGCCAATTTAAACCGAATTCAATTTTAATATTTCCTGTAAATTCATCCAATTTCAAGCCACATGCCAAGATTTAAGCTCAAGGATTCTAAAAGAATTTATTACTACATTCTTTCACTTACCGAAAATTCAACCGTTTTAACCATGGCGTTCAGCATAGCAGCCTTCGGATAATTTTCATGATTCTGATTCTTAAGTCTTAAATGAGGCCTTATCAATCCTTTGATATATTCAAGATCAAAATAGTAACTTAATTTTAGAGCTCATAAAATTTGATACATTTTTTAAAAACAATATTTTGATGATTCGTGATCTAAATGGTTTTTAAAGATCTAAAAAATGTATTTGTTTTTGTTTCAATGCATTATGAGGAAAGTCGCAAAATAACAAATCTTTAAATTGCTTTAGCTTTTCTCCCTTGGCTGCTTTTGCCATCCGCTTACTACGGTGCTGAGTGTGACCCCCACTTTACACAGAAACTTGCAATATGGCCTGCCTTCAGCTGAGCACCACTGATGTAGACGATGCAATGGTTTTCAATCTTTTTATTTCGTGTTCTGTCCACGCTTTCGACTATACCAGCAAGCTTTTTATTTATAACATTGTAGAACGACGCACACACTTGCCTCGATTCTCTTCAATTCCCGTTCAGCAGAAAAAGCATGCGAAATAAAATGATCGTACTATGAGCGCATCTTATACGCTTTCTGAAGCATGGAGCACAGGTCTGATAATCGCAACGTTCGGGGTTCGAGTCCAGTCGGCAACCTTTTTTCCTGACATAATTTATTTCACTCACTAATGCACTCCACGTTTTGCGGTCTCCAGTCTCGCAGCTCGGATTATATCATCCTCCGTTCATGCGGTCGCAACTAACATGCTGCGATGATAATTTTTTTGATTATAAATTTATTGATAAGGCTCAACCGAATTAAGTTTACAGAGCCGAGGATTCTTGTTCACTATACAATACATCTTAAAACTATAGTCAAAAGGTACAACACAATAAACATTTGATCTTCCGCTATCCAATAAGCCTCCTCCACCAGAAAGGGAACCGCTTGAAACGTGGTCAGCACTCACACATTCATCACGAAACGGTTGCTTTCCAAAGTCGACTACGCATCGACCGAAAGAACTGCTGATGAACCTGCGATGATTAATCCCTCATAATTGAAAGCAAATATTACATCCCCCGGTTGGGTGTATAATAAATAGCACGGTGATCTAGTGGTAACCGATTTTGCTTACTGAGCAGAATATCATGAGTTGATAGGGTCGCAATTCAAATTAATGATATACATACATATACATGCCACGGTCTTCGCTAACTCTATTTCCATTTCCCATAATAGATGTGGAGATGCAGTGGTTGTTCGCTGGCAACGGTCTCAGTCTGTGGCAACGTCTGCAATCCCAATGACTGTAAGGGCATGGCTGACGCCCCTATTGATCTTGAAAAAACTAATTCACCGCTATTTCAACACTGAGAATGGATTGTCGATTCCAAGCATGGTGCATATAGTCTTTTGTGCACATTTCGTTGGATCTGGTCAATCTTCGGAGTAGCAACTTTTAATTTAACGGTCATCAATGCTCATGTTTATGATTAGCTGTTTTTATTAAACTGCACGGAGAACAAATTATTGCAGACGTCAAAATAACTATATTGTTCAATTGTTTTAGAGATAACCCAAAACTATAGTTGATTTAACTATATATAGAGGGCAACAACTATAGTTCATAGTTGGCTCCTCGGTTGGCTCAACTATATTTTTCAGTAGATGAACAAACGTCAAACTTCAAAATACAACTATGCTTTAGTTGATTCAAGAAAACTATTGTTAGGAAAGCAAATTTTTACAATGTTTATTAAACGAACTGCTCTTCATTATCGACATATTAAGGAAGTTTGTTTTGCTTCATTATCGATCTCAAAAATACAACTGCAAAATCATAAAAAAGTGAACAAGAACATTCAACTTAGATTTGAACCGTGTTCATCTGCGTGAAAGCCAGCTATCTTATCACCTGCCAAAAGTATGTGGATTTATGATGATCACTTGAAACCAAATCATATGAATAAATTACATTTGACGGTTGTTATAATTGATCAAAGTTATAGTTGAATTGAGTATAAGATGAACAGTTGAATCTATTAGGTAGATATGATTGAGTTGACGGTCAAATTAATGTTGGAATAACTATTAGTTTCTTTCAAACAACAATATTTGTTCATGTGAAAGTAACTATTAGGATTGTTATCTTAACTTAACGAATTTTTTCTCCGTGTATCTAGGTGAGGCTATCACTGTAAAAATGCCTAAGTTTCTTTAAAAGCTAAAAAATGGAGTCGATAAATTCACTAAAAAGACATGCCTTAAAATTGCCAAAATTGCAACGCTTCGAACGTCTAAAATTGTCTATAAGCAATTGAAATCACCTAAATTTTTTTCACAACGCCTTGAAATCAACAAACTAACCTCAAACCGCCGCACTAAAACCTCTTTCAATTGGGAGCTTTCTAGTTAACCAATGCTTGAATTGTATATTGTGGGGCATGTTCAATGATACTCTATGCCCATGGAAGTCGAGAAATTGTTCAAAACGAAAATATTGTTTAGGCAGAACTGGGACCGGGGATACCCATTCTTGCCTCAAGAACAAATGACGCTGCTAATTTCACACTTTATTTTCGACGATAATCTGAGAGTGATTACGAAATTTTCTCTACATGCCAGGATTCATACAACACTCAGTTCACCCTTTAAGAAGTTGCGTACCTTATCGCTCCCGTTAATCTAATAACGTGTGACCATGATCCACGATTCCACTACCCACGCAAATTTAATTAAACCTTCCATGCCTTCAAGTTCTCCCAACATCGGGTTCCAATTATGGCCATCACCGCAGGGGAACCATGTCACTACATACATATGTTCAAACGCGCGCTCGTACTCTACGCTGGCAGACCACCCCGTGTTATCCCAATATGGAAGCGCTATCTTCCACCGTGCATACATTACATTGGCTAACATTGCGTAACGGGTTTCGCCGGGGGAGGGGGCAGCCTCTAGCAGCTTTAGCATACCCATTTATGGGGTATACTGCGTACTTTTAACGCGGAAATCAATCCCAGCTCGTCGCTGTCAAACTCGCAGGTACGTACGCATCTGGCAGCAGCAAAAGTTTGCTTCGAGTGACAGACACACTGTTAGGTGCGTCGATCATAACTGGATTTGCAAATCCCGCGCATATGCACCCGAACGTGCTCATATGGAAAATCTTTGTGAAGCAGCAGCAGAGTTGGAGAGTTTGTTGACATCAGGGAGTTAATAAGCGTAACAATTTCTATACCAACAAGAAAAGCATGTGAGGTGGGTGCTTTCGAGTTGGAAAGATATGCGATATGCCTCGTTGGGCGGTAGCCAGCCGTTCGTCAGTTGAGCGCAAACTACATGTAGTTAGTTGGTGCATTGTTGCTTGGCAGCATGCATTCAAATTATGCAAATCATTCGTAACTGTTTCCAAGAATGTGGAACACCCTAGATCTCCCGTAATGTAATTTTCCCATTTCCAAACACGCTATCGCTAACCTTTATCAACAACTATTACAATGTACATTCCCGCGGTAAAGATCTCCCGAAGACCTTGAGAAGTCGTAAATAAAATTGCATTCCTTCCTCGAGTCAACCTAATGCCATTCATCGTCGCCTCTTGTTTGCTGTTGTTGTGATTGTACCGAGAAACACCGTTATCACGCCAACCACGTGAAATGTCAGCTAAATAAACAACACTTTGCTGCGCTGACTGGGGGAACCGCGCACTATGACGACGATGACGACGCAGACGACAAGGAGGGGTCCGGTCTAGTCTGGTCTGAGCTATTTGTTCAGTATGAGATCTCGGTAGGAGGCTTGCAATGTCGGTCGATTGAAAGCGAGAGTGAAACAACAGCCCCCGCATATAAGCGCTCGAATCAAAACGGGCGATGATTTTATTGCGGTACTAGAATAACTGGTAGAGCAGCTCGTGCCGGGCGGCATCCAGCGTGTAAATGTTTGTGAAATTACATATGCAGATTAAATTAGCACCGGTTTGCGGGGGTTCGATGTGAATAGAGCTGCGCTCGAGCCAAAGTTACGCTATTTTTACGACGCTGAACGAGAGTGGTCGGATTCGCTCATCCGTGATCGTACCCACTTTCGAACCAACGGGTTTACAAGGAAGCGCTGGAATGCGGGATTAGTTTTAGGGCTGTCTCTCTAAGCAACGTGGACGGCCCCTTTCAAACTGTCTGCGTTTTTTATGGACACCCCCTTATTGCCATGAGGTGATGATGGTGTGAATGTTTGCTTTCCATTTTGGGTTATTATAATTAGACTGTTTCCCATTACCAATGAAGCTGCCACACTCTTTACCAGCCACCATGTGAGGTAGCAAGGGCCTTGTGTCGATCCATGCCGATTACTTTCTCAAAAACAAGCAGCTTACTTTACTCATTGGGGATGGCTCGGACGTAGTGGTTATCGTCCATACTTCTCACGCTAAAGTCGCGAGTTCAAATCTCATCCCGGGCAAGTAACAAACGACCCAAGAGTGTAAAAATGACCATAACATAACAAATTTAATCGTCAGCTATACTTTCTTTGACCGAACAGTTTTTAAATTGCGATGACGAATGTGTTTATATCTAGTATGTAGCACAGTATGTGGTATTTCCAAGCAGCCAGTTGCCATAACAAACCCTCTAATGATCACAGAAACAAACATTCCACACTCTGTGCCTACGTAACCTTCCGATAAAATCTATATCAAAGTCATTAAAATTCTTTCACCTTGCCTGCAGCTGTTTTATGAATACCAGTGGTTCTCCAAACACCACATTTTTTCTGTCGCAAATTTGAGGTTAACCAATTCAATTTTTTTGTTGCCCCACTTCCATTTCCCCTGCAGGCTCAATCTCCGGCAGCAATCAGATCACAAACCATCTATTACCAATTTCGGTCAACATTCGTCCAATCTCCGGATTCGGATGTCAAACAGCAAAATTTTCTCATTCTCTCTATCTCCGATCGTCGCTCCAAATTCGAAGCTTCGAGCATGGTGGAAGCTGAATGCACCGACTTCCATCTTTGCACTGCACTGCCGCTTCTATGGCTGCCTATTGTAATTAATCATTATTTCGTCGTCGCATGCAAGTTCAATTCGGTATGCTCGCGGGGGTGACCTTGAAAGCTTTTTTATTCCTCCAAAGTGCGCGGTGCGCACTTCAATTACGATTCATTGCAGCAGCAGTAGCATCCGATTCGATCGAAAAAGAACTAATTGAGGCAGGTGCTGTTGCTTCTACTCGTTCTCGGCTGGAAGTGTGTGTACGCAAAAATTAGATCAATTTTACATGAGCAATTTTCGTTCATTTATAAAAGCTTCTTACTCTGTTTAAGTTTGAGATGGAGCTAATCGGTTTATGAGAGCTTGGCTTCAGAAATCGATTACCTATTGCTGGTGGTGGCGGTGCGGCGATCGACGGAGTGTATTAGTGGCGTGCCAAAAATGGACGCACCCGGTCCTTTGTTGTGCGGTGTTCCAAGGTAGGCCGCATTTCACGTCTACGGTCGATGCTAGGTGGTAGTAGAGCGTTCTTTCGGGGTGAGGTGGTTGTTTTTGCTCTCTAGCAAGCGTGGGTATTTGTTATTATTAGATCAATTTGCAACCTGTTGTAAAGTGGTAGGTACGGTACGGTACGTTCAATAATGTACGTTAGGCCAACCGTTTGTTGGGCGGGGCTGGTTTACAGAGTCATGATTAGGTTTCGTTGTTGGTTGGGGTCGTGTATCGACTGGCAAGTTTGAAGGACATTCTATCGGATCACATGGGAACCGAATGAAAGTTCTCGCGATTTCAGTGTTCTTCAGGATTCGTTGATGCAATTGGAATGTTTCTTGTTTTTATGTCTGATTTTTCGTTATGTAAGGAGTCCTTATGAAGCACATTTAGGACTTTCCAACTAACCGTAATTTTTGCCTTAGATCACATCTAATTTAAAAAAAAAACTAGGAAGAAATACGTGTACGTGTTTCATGTAGATTTTTATGAATAGAAGCTCTTTTAATCTTCTTTAAATGCCCAAAATGAGAGAATTTGATATTTGAATTGTCTATTCTCTGTTGAACTTTTTCTGTAGTTAATTTTTGATATCTGTATTCATGAAAATATCACCAATAGAAGAGCTCTGATGAAGACTTTGGAGACAAAGGAGACTTTGAACTTTGTATTTTAAAACAATGGACAATGAAGACTTGTTTTCATAGAATTGATAAATTTGGAAGAGGGGAAGGGGGTGTGTTTAAAAATGTGATGTCCTTAATATGACAGCTATCACTGGGTTCAGAACACATTACATAATGGGCTCCGGGTCATTTGGTAGAATGCAAACTTTATTCGGTCGAATACTGATTAATGTCGAAAGATCTTCTTCTTTCTTTTTTCTCAACAAATTTTTCAATGGCGATTCAAAATTTATAAATTTTAGGACAAATTTATGCAGTGCCCAAATATTTTTTTTTATTAAAAGCCCAAAGCATTGCTTTTAAACATGATGAACGAGAAGGAAAAAACTAATGAAAAAATAAATTTTAATTGCACCCATACTGTTCTATTCTTATTGTGAGCCATTTGTAGTGCCAAAAACATCTAAACAAGGTCATTTCTAAAAAGCTGCTCACCTTTATAAGAAGAAAACATCTCATAAGAATATCAAATTCTGATTACTCATTGATTTTTTGCATTCTGTGCTTCGTGGATGGTGGTGTCACTTGTTATTCTGACATCTTGTGACACCCGCAAAGAGAGAGTTCGATTCTCGCTCCCTGATGGAACTTTTCTTAAATTAGGAATTTGCTACTGCTGGGCAGGGATGGATCGCTCTTTTGTTACTTTTTCGATACTTTTTAATACAGAATGCTTACGTTACATCCAATTGAAGTTTTGGTTAACCCATCTTAAAGAAGATAGTTTAATTGATATTAATCTCCCTATCAAAATTCAAAATATCCGCACCGTAGAGCCACACCCTGTGTTTTCACTGAAGGTACACTTGAGAGCGCTCTCGAGTGTAGCTTCAGTGAAAACACAGAGTGTGGCTCTACGGTGCGGATATTTTGAATTTTGATAGGGAGATTAATAGCATTAAACTATCCATTTTAAGATGCGTTAACTGAAAATTCAATTGGATTTAACCGAAGACAACAAATCAAGAAGACTGGCAACTTTGTCAGAATCCAAGCGACAGATACAGTAGCGCTGTACTTGAGTGAAGGTGGAAGCAACGCATAGAAAAATGAGCAAACACACAAACCCTTCTTCTGAGGTTGTAATCTTTGCTATGAAATTCGTTCGAAGCATTTACCTTTGAGCGGCAGATGACGCGATTGTACCTGTTACATAGCGTTTGTATGAGACAATGGAAGAGTTGTCAGGCCTCTTGATTTGTTGTCTTCGATTTAACGTAAGCATTCTATATTAAAAAGTAACGAAAAAGTCCCATAAGAGCAATCCATCACTGCCGCTGGGTGCGGTTGAAATTAAGTATCACTACTAAACCTGTGCGCCGGTTCATAACTATGGTGGCTGTCAAAATGTTACATCAAAATTTAATATAAACCAACATTTTGTATTTCTGTATATCTGACTTGTTACAGATAATGCCTTTTAAAGTTGCTACCGAAAACACCAACACCACGTTTCAGAACTATAACTATTTCCTATGGTGGCACACACAGCACAGAAACAAAAATATTCTAAATATTACTGGTGATGTAAACATCCAATAAATCTTACTCATATTTGAGACTCGTCAAATTTGCAAAAGCGTACAGTGAGGCATATAAACATAAAAATTTCAAAATGCTTGACTTATGAACGACACATATTTATTTCATAAGCGTGACATATGACTGATTTTCCCAAGCGTTGAAAGACGAGTGGCCAACACACGGGCCCCGTAATCTCCACGTCAATGGTTCGGTTCTAGTCTGCTCTGTTTTATTTATTTCTTTCAACATTATTTTTCATAAAGCAAATCAATTAAATTTATACCGATTCATTAATTCATTCATAATTCTTATGAAATTCAAACGTTCTTTTGCTTCAGTGTAAGTAACTCATAGAATAAGTAATTTTTTACATATTTGATTGATATTTACTCCTATTTTAATGACAGTTACTAATATTTGTGTTAAAATTTACTAATTCTAAGAGTGACCTACGTTTTTGCGAATTGGAGCGAACGGGATTCAATATGAGTTTAATTCATTATGCCGCGTAACGTAGGTAGATCACCTTCTCGTGGTACGTTACGGGATGTAAGATCTACCACCGATTCCTAGTCCTGACTACTTCAAACTAGGGGAACAGGATTTTTCAGAAATCCAAGGAACACATCTTAGTCCTTGTTACTTTTTATGCCTTGTTGATAGTGACAAGACTTGGCTTTGTTCACCGAGGATGATTTTGAGTAAGTTAGTCTATGTGATTCGTAATCTTCTATTCGTTGTTCCCTAGTTTGAAGTGGTTAAGACTAGGGTTTTGAAGCATGGTCATTATCGGTGTCATTCCTTAATTTTGTTGCTAAGGAATCCAATTTTGACTGACAAAGGGGCGCGCCTTTGGAGGGTGTTACAACACTCCGATTGGTATAAATAGCGGGACCTTTCAATTAGAGTCGGATCCTTGCGATAAATGCGAGAATGACAACTGTAAAAAAATCGAATACCTCATCATTTCTCAATGGTGATGGAATAATACGACATGCACTAAACTAAGGACACGGGATATACTACAATAGATCAAATTACTGGTCGCAGTGGTGTTAGGTCCCGAACAGAGGAAATAAATATATTCATTTGCCGTGTATTTTTTGTAACGCAAACCAACAACATGCAAGACATAATGCTTACAAAGGTGGATGGTTGCATACAATGTTTTAAAAAATTTCATTAAATCTCTCACAAGCTATAACTTTATTCGAAAATTTAATCTTGTATGATATATAGCACTCCATTGTACATGTACATATCATATTGAATAAACATTTACACTACTTTTTTTTTAATCGTGTGGATTTACTAGTCTTGTCTGGTACAGCGATGAACCAGATGGCTGAAAGTCACAGAAATAAAGACAAAATAAGAAGAATTACCCTAGTACGTTATGGCGGTATCAACAAAAAGAAGGTGGTGGGTTTGATTAACAGCTCGGTCTAGAAAATCTTATGGATTTGAAAATGTCCCGACTTCCATGGAAGTGCTTAAAGAACACTAAATATAGAGTATCCAAAACTCTCGCATAAGAAGTGACAAAGCCCGTAAGAATTAGAAGGAAAATTATGTTATTTGGCTGAATGCGCAATGTTTGTAAAGATATTGTCAGTCTGGCTACATTAAACATTAGTAGAGATTTGTGAGAGAGTTTACAGCACTCCTAATATGACTAACATCAAACTATGGTTTACCATATCATCAGCTTTTAGGAACATTTGGCCAAACTCTATATTACTTCCATTAACTTTTTATCGAATTCTCATGTGATTTGACGTGTTGCTTGCTATGTTAAGGTTAAAGTTTTGTATATGCGATTGATATCAAAATTTTTGGCGGGAAACACGTCTTTCAAAATATAAAAAAAAAATCATAAAAAATAAATTACATTGTCGGCTTATCAAAAACCATATAACTAAAAATCGTCGTCGGCGGCGGCGTGTTCAAAACTGCCGGCGGCGCACTGGTGTAATCACTACATTATTTTGATCTTTGAGAATCTCGATGAAGTTCAGAATTGGGAAAAGACAATAATGTTGAATATTTCGTTATGGTCCAGATCACAAAATTCCACTATTCTTGTGATCACAATTTATGCAAAAGATGAGTAACGGGCTTGGCTTCATATAGAATAAGGATAGTGAAAGCCGAAGCCAGGAAACCTGATTCTAGGCTTCCTGTTCTCGATTTTCAGTTATACCTGGCATCAATGATGAGCATCCTACTAGCAGTTGGAAATTACGTTCCACGCGAGCGCTTGTTTTTCATCCAGAAATGCAAGGTGAGATGCTGATTTTTAAATAAATAAATAAATACGTCCACGATGAAATTGCCACACACAAAATTGATTCGCAAAATTCGAGTTTTCATCCGATTGCCATCAAATTTTCAGGGATTCAGAAATAACTATTAAACTTCATTTTACCATTTTACTCGTATTTTATTTACAGTCCATATGCAAATGCCCACACCTTGGCCTTAACCCCGGCCATAAGATTCTGCACAACCTGTGAATCAACCGTTTTTTGCATGTAAACCCATACTTTCTTCAGTTCCTCGACTGTCTTCACTACCTTAGGTCGTTTAAGAAGGTGCTGCTTCATAATCGCCCAGTACTTCTCGATGGGGCGGAGCTCCGGAGTGTTGGGAGGGTTGAACATTTTCGGCACGAAATTGACCTTATTGTCCGCATACCACTGCAGCACGTCCTTGGAGTAGTGGCATGAGGCCAAATCCGGCCAGAAGATTGTTGGGACATTGTGGGCCTTCAGGAGAGGAAGCAGCCGCTTCTGGAGGCACTCTTTTATGTACACCTGTCCGTTCATCGTGTCCTGGGTCACGAAAGGTGCACTCCGCATCCCGCACGTGCAGATGGCTTGCCAAACCAGGAATTTCTTCGCAAATTTGGACATCTTCTGAGTGCGGACATGCTCCGGAACGCTGAACTTATCCTTGGCCGTGAAAAACAGGTTGCCGGGGATCTGTTTGAAGTCGGCCTTCACATATGTTTCGTCGTCCATGATGCAGCATTCAACTTTCGTCAGCATGTTGAGATACAACTTCCTGGCACGGGTTTTGGCGGACTTGTTCTGCTTTTCGTCGCGATTAGGGGCCTTTTGTACCTTGAACGTTCGAAACCCAGCCTTAGTTTTGGCCTTCTGGACAAAACTTCGGCTTAGGTGCAGCTTCTTAGCCACATCCCTAACGGAGGCGTTCGGATTTCGGTTGAAGGCCCCAACTACGCGGTTGTGATTTTTGGTGTTGTACGGAATACTTTTTCCTTCACTTCTGGGCTTCCGATCGGTGGTCAACCGTTCCTCGAACCGCTTAATCACTCGCGACACCGTGAAATTCGCGATTCCCAACGTTTTAGCGATGGAACGATGCGAGAGATCCTTGTTCTCGTGATGAATGCGCAAGATTTTATCACGCACGAGCTGTTCTTTCGACTCCATTTCCGCGAGTTTTGATCACAGGACTTTAAAACTTGCAGAATGTGAATAATGCACTATGAACTAAATCCACCCAAATTTTCATTAAATTCTACCCAACGGTTAAAAAGTTAGAGCAATTTCATAGTGTGGCAATTTCATCGTGGACACCCTATAATAACCAAAAAATATGTACATTTGCATTTGCTAATTATATCCCTTCCTTTTCCCCTGCTCCCTACTCCGCATCCAGGATTAATTTCTGAGATTTAGATCAACTGTTGTTACTGAAACAAGGATTCTAACTTGTTAACAGAATACATGTACTTCTTTTCTCGTCAGACTACTACCCGGAAAAAAATAACCATACAATTGCCATAAAATAAAATACAATTACAAGCAAATCTATTGCCAACAATTGATCTTATTGTGCGTATATAGTTCACGAAATTTTAACATATTTTTATTACATTATTATTACAATAGACAATTTCAACAATAGGACAACAATACAATTAATGGTAAATAGCTCAAGTATGTTCGGGAAAAAGTAATTTTTAGTATGGTTAAGATACATAACAACCCCCTTGTTGTATTTTATATTCCCCCATTTACCATAGATTATATTGTGGAAACAATACATTCTATTATTATTTTATATTTGTGGAGAATACGATTTATTGTAAATACAATAAACTCTATTGTATGGTTACAATACATTTCATTGTACCTCTACGGTTTTTTTAGTTCCATTTAAGAGAGAAGCAGTCTACCCGAATAAAAATTTACCATACAAAAACAATAGAACCTATTGTTACGATGCAATATAAACTATTTTAGCAACAATAAATTTCTTTGTCGAAAACAATAAAAAATACAATAGAACTTATTGTTATGTACAATATATTCTGTTGTTACTGAGACATTTACAATAGAAAAGGGGGTTACCGTAACCTTAAAAAAATCATTTTTTTCTCGAACAAATTTGATCCAATACAATACATTTTATTGTTTTTTTTATTGTGCAAAATTTTGATTTCATAGAATTTGTTTTAAACCTATTGTGATGACTATTTGATTATTTGGTTAGAATTATAATAAGATTATTTGTAAACAATAGAATTTATTGTATTTTATTTATATTTTATTGTATTTTTTTGGTTATTTTTATCCGGGTAGCCCAGTGCTGGATGATATCAATGAAAAATTCCACGCGATTCTGTCACTATCATAAGACGAAAATACAGTGACAGAGATTTTCGCTAAATTCTCATCGATTTTTTTGTCATGACAGACCGTGGCAGTGTTGTTAAAAATGTAGTAATGAGCTCATTTATTAGAAGGGTAAACGATCCTATAGTTGCGGTAGGTTAGAAGTGTTAGATTCCTATAGTAGTGTACCCGAGCAGAGAATGAAAACAAAATGAAAACTAAATTTCACTCACTCTCCCCCTGATCAGAGATGTTATGCCGCAGAACATCCCGGCGGAGCCGAATGGTATTTAACCAAGGCCTGCTGGGGTGAGAGGTAATCACGCTTACCACTACACCATCGGCGCTGATAAATCTGAATGTTTTGAAATCTATTGGTCGATATCAAGTTTCAAAATAAAAAAAAATATCAATAAGTTTTCATCTATTCAAAAGAAAAACAAAACTATCTCTCAAACAGTTCTATCGATTAATATCAATAAATGTTGTAAAATATTACTGTAAAAATCATAATTGTCTTTGTGATGTTCATAAAGAAAACAACTAGCATGCTGATTGACTCGTAAGAAGAAAAAAATAAAAATTTATTAAATTTCAGTGATTAATGTGGATGCTTATTTGATAAAATGTAAAGTTTTGTTTTTAATTATATTTTTTAGAAACTTTAAAATTACATCAAAATATTATTTCCAGCGAAATTAAAAAAAAAATATCAAAATATGTTGTCAACATGATTTTAAAAGCATTATTTGTTATCATTTTGATAGTATTTTGATATCCGACTTTGCTCGGGTATTGACTCTCCAGGCACAACTATACGAACCTAACGCTTCTAACCTACCGCAATTATAGGAGCGTTTCCCCTATATATGTTACTTGTGCTGCAGATTAAGTTGTCTTTCCATTTCAGGATTACATACTATTGCTTGTGGAAATTCATCTAAATTTACCAGTAATTTGGTTTCCAAATAATATGATAATTAATCTCATGAGAGCTTTGTCATGGAAAAATGACAGGAATGCTCATGACATTTAGTTTCGTCTCATGATAGTGATAGGACATGTTCTGTCATTTTCATATGACGGACATGATATTTACCATCACTGCTAGTCCAGCCTGAAGGTTAAGAAGGCCGTAGTACACAGTGTTCTGCTTTGAGAGAATTGCTGAGAGGACTATCTTCCACACTTAGAAATAATTAATTTTACACGTGACGGAATCCATCATATCATGTAAAATTAAGTGCTCACTGAAAAATTCATTACTCGTCGAAAAGTACGGATGATTGTGCTGAATTTCGCGTCTGCTATTACTGGATTGTATGTTAAAATTGACGCTCGTATATGATGAGGTTAGAAGGAAAGGGGTGTGATTGACTTTGATCGATTCTCTTCATCAACTAAATAGGAAATCCAAACTTTGGTTGATTAACAAACTTCTAATATTTAATCAAATTTTTAGACCGGCCATGCTTTACGCTGTTCCAATATGGTTTAGTTGTTGCATTATCAGGGAAAAAGCATTTCAAAGCACTCATAACAATGTTCTGAAAATGATTTTGAAGCTTTCTTTCTAGTACTGTTCTATCAAGAAATATAGAATTTCAAATGTTGAGACTTCTGTCTAAGTTTTTTCTTATTATTTTGTTGAAGATTTGTCAACAAAGCAATTAATAATGTCTGCCAAAAATAAGTTGCAATCGTCAATTTCAACGATTTATTCCCTTTAAATTTACATAAGACATGGTTTAAGTTCTTAGTTTTAAGATGAGTGACATGCAGGCATATAAAACCTCTTTAAATTACTGAATTGCACCTATAATGTGAACACACTTAAATAGCGTAAGTGCACCAGTTATGGCTATACGTTTCTATTATCGTGTGCTCCAATTATGGCCTATGGAAGTTCCATAGACCACAATTGGAGCACACCATAATACGAACGTATAGCAATGACTGGTACATCTCCCATAACACATAATGTAGGTAAGCTACTGTAGTAGTTGGAGCACCTAGCTTTAAACGTGAATGTAAATCGATATCAATTTGAATTAAAAACAAATAAAGAGTTACAAAATAGAAAGGCTTGATTGTATGATAACATACAATTTGATATGCTCACTATTGATAACAGTGATCCATCATCAAACATAATTATAAAATTTGGTTTGATGATGGATCACTGTTATCAATAGTGAGCATATCAAATTGATTACTCAAAGAATGTTGGGAAAAGAGGAATTTACTTTGCCATTATGTTCAATGATGAAGTACACTGATATTTTATGCCCAACCCAAAAACTTCCTAGATCGGACCGGGAACCGAACCCAGTCACCTCCAGCATTGGTTTCAGTTGCAAATCACTCGTTTGTAGATTACCACCAAGTTTTACAAGTGCTTCGTTGAGTTTGACGTGACAAATCAGATCGGTGACAATCCCCAGGTGACCATGACAGGAAATGATAGCTTCAGGCTGTACCTAACAAGCATCGTATTAATTTCTGAGCCGGAGAAAGGTAGGTTCGTTTTAGCTCACAATGAACAGAGCTCCATCTGACACTGAGAAAAGAGCCGCCAACTAATTGCTAAACGTTATTCTAATTAATATTTACGACATCCTGTTTAACAGCGGCAGCAGCCCCGGTTGGCAACTTTTGACTCTCTCGGGCTCACAAGTGCACTAGTTTTACTGGCTGCTTCACTCTCGGTCTATGTCTATGGGTATGTTGTTGAGGGGATACATCCTGCAGCAGCAGCATGGTTGTTGGACGCGATGGGAGCGACTAAGACATGCGGGGTGACATGATCACAGTTTTCCCATCGCATCGTAACGTTTAACGTTTGGTGAGAACCTGTTGAGTTGGAAAAATTATTACTCATGCTTCGACACTACCACTGACTGTATCGTTCGTTAGCTGCAGATGACGATGGATAGCTACATGCACTCATGAAGTAGGAGGAAGGGGGGCTATGCCCCTTGAGGGGTGTATCAATGAGCGTATAAATAAAAATCTGGTTTCGATTTGAAAGTAAAAATCTCCGTGTGTTAAATGGCTCTTGATCGCAGGGTGCAGAAAAGTAGCAAGATGTGGCTTGCAATGTGGGAATGTTGCATAGATTATCAAGTGAGGTTATGTGTGAAGTGATGGTTCTCAGAGCTGTAAAGTAAGTTATTTACCTAGAGTGAAGGTCTTTTGATGCAGATTGTTACACAAAGTATAGAATGAGAATTTCTTGTTTCCCATTAGAATTTTTAAATTTACTGATTAAATTGTGAGATATGGATTCTAAAAGGTCAGTAATTTATTGGTCAAGTTCACTTAGATAGGCATAAATTAATTGCACTAGATAAACCAGTTCAACTGACATACCGCTCAATCGTTTAATTGCTATGCTTCGAAATTCTTAGCCAGATTGTTATCAGTCGACCTTAGTTTAGGAACATTACGGTCTTCCGTTTTGTATTGCTTAGGCATTAAACACGCTATTAAACTAAAACCAAATTGCCATACTTCAACAAACGGTTCAGTCATTCTCACCACAGAATGTCGTAAAAAGCACAATTCCGCTTCTGAATAAACAGGTCGTAAAAACTGCATTTATACCCAGTGTTAAGTGGAATCAAAAGCCATTTCACCAAAACTTTTTACAGAACCTGTAAGTGCTTTGCAAATTAACGAACTAGATTGCAGATTTCATTGTTTTCTAAATATAACACTCAAATGAAAGAAGGGAGGTCACCACAGTCACTATTCGATGCGAAATTTGCTTTGATTCCTTCCTCCGACTCGAACGCTATTTTGCTTTTTTTTTAGCTTAGCTGGTCCGCCTCGTGCTCTGTTCGACATACATGAATACGATGTGATGATTATTGTTATTAATTTAATTTGGATAATTAGGCTAGTGCAGTTTCTTTTTTCCTTTTACCTCTCTTTTGTCTGTACTACTGCCGGCCAATGCATTTGTTTTGCCATTCAGAGCATTTGTGTTAATCTTATGTGGATTCATAAATATCGCATGTAAGAAAAGCTCCATCAAGATCTTAACCGCCTTGTGTTTGTTCCAACTTCTTAAAGGGGGGTTATTTGGATCTCGTTAATTGACTCCTGGTGCTTAATGAATAGGTTGTGCCTTTGTGGGGCCTTGTCCTGTTTTTGTTTGTTTGGATTTGGAACACTTGTTGCTGTGTGATATTGGATTAAATAAGTTCAAATTAAACTCACTTGATCATGGAACTACGATATTAAATGAGTCACTATTGAAAGAAATGAGCAAGATATTGAGAAAACAAAAACTATTACCAATCAATGTAGCCACTCCCACTGTTCGTCAGTGGTATTATGGAAAAAATATGTTTGCAACGATCATACTGGAGCAAATTTAAAGCAGTTTTTGTTAGGATGTCAGAAAGTGATACAGCTATACTGATGATCCAGAAATGTCTGGTAATTCACGTCAATTTCGAGGACATAGGTAATGGACACTTCCAGATTCAGAGTACTGTTTTAAATTTAGTAAATACATACTAAATTCAAAACATTACCTTAGGCTAAAAGTCTCCTTAATAAAGTAACAACAACAACAACTACTCCATTTTCAGTGCAATATGGAAAGATCTTACCAAATTATCAAATTCGACGCAGTTTTCGCCAATAGTGGAGTATGGGGATATTTGATTCGTAGGAAGACATGGTCCACCCAGATTATTTCTATTATGCAGCCTTGATCATTTCAAGAATTCTGCACTAACTATCTATCCCAATAATAAAATATCTGAAATTTTTTCAATAGATTCTGCTTTGTTGACATATGAGTGATAGCTATTCGTTGTTTAAACAGGTTGTTGACTGTTTTTAGGCATTGTGTTTTTTGGATTGTTAATACTAGAAATCCTTTTTGTTTTTAGTATATATACACTCCCGATCATAAGTTTAAGGACATCCAAAAAAAAAAAAAACATGAGAAATATGTTATGTTTATATTTCTGTCATGTTACGTCCAATTTTCGTTCTCTTTAGATTATTTGAAAGGTATTGAATGGAACTTCTAGGCAAATTGTTCAATATAATTTTCAAATTTTGTGTGCTAAAAGTTCACCCAATAACCGTTGGAGATCGAAAATTGAACGTAAAATGAGAGATCATTGAACAAAACATATGTGCATGGTTTTTTGGGGGTGTCCTTAAACTTATGATCGGTAGTGTAGTTATTGTCGATCATTGCAACAGGTATTCATTACTGTATGGTTGAATAAATTGAATATTTATTGATATATATAAAAAAAAAAAGAAATATCGCCGACTGCGGAGACTTGATCCACTCAAGGTGAATTCCTGGGGCCATTCGGAACAAGCTCAGGATAGGCCATTGTGGTCCTCAACATTCATTATGGCATTGCCCAAAATTGATTTAAACATAACACACAATTCGCTTATTTTGGATGCACCGGACGTTTCACAGTGGATTAAAAGTGAAAATTCATGAACTTAGTTGTTTTCTGATGAATGAGTACATTTTGGCGTTTAAGCGTGTTTAGATGATATTCATAGTTTTATACTAACTTGATTTTAATATACTGACTATACAAACTTTTTTATTTCAATAGTTTGGTCGGCAAAGTTGTAGAAAATATAATTTCAAGCAACTTTGTTGAAAGACATTAAGATTCTATGACTTCAGTTTATCGAGCCAATGCAGGTAGTTTGACAGTTGTACTTTAAAAACAGTTTTTGAACTATTATATTATATCTCATCGGCATATTTTGCAAAGATTGAGAAAATAATAAAACACACAACTTTGCGAAAGTCATCTTTTGAAAATTTCAGAAAAACGGGTTGAACTTCAGTAAGCATAATTTTCTTCAATTTCTATGGTCATTAATGTGTGTTCTGAGCAACGACTATTTGATAACTGAGAAAAATATTGAATTCACATATTACTGGCCGAGATATTGAATAAAATCAAACGGGGGAATCAAGTATCTCCTGAGAACATGGTGTAGCAGCTACTGGCTGCAATCTCACATAAACACATGATTCTTGGAACTGCAAAATTTTCTTTTGAAGTGTCCAAGGATTAAATTCCGGATGGAATCTCTATGTTCGCCTTTTCAGAACTGTATTGTCCGAGATGCAGAGCTCCAGCACAATGAAACAAGAACATGGGAAAACTCTTTTCCCGGGAGTGGAGCACCAAAACAGAAAACGTCCATGTGGATTGTGGACAGCCTGATTTGTTGAGATCGGAAAAAAAACAACCCAAGATAAGTTTGTGGTTTTGGGAGCGACCCCGGCGTAGTGGTTAGAGTCCATATTTCTCACGCCAAAGTCACGAGTTTAAATCTCACCCCCAGACAAGTCACGAATGACCCAAGAGCGTTAAAGTGACTATAATAAAAAAAATGTTGGTGGATTGTGAACAGCCCCATGAATCTGAATTGAGCCAAAATTTATCATATTACACACAAATCACATTGTTCCACGTTGATTAACCAAACCCTTGATCGTGGGTTACTTATCTAATTCTTATTATATAAAGCGGATTCAAGTATTTTTATCTCAATTGAAATTTGTAAAGATAGTCAGATCCCACCTTTGGTACATATATTTAATTATTGCCCATTTCGAAACAAGTAGCGAGGGTGGAGACAAAATGGATAGGGGGGTTTAATTGACAGGAGCTTTTGTCGTCGAAAAAAACGTTAAACGTGCTGTTTATATTATTGCTACCGTATTTCAAATATACCATTTAAAAAGGTTATTGATTTTCTGAAACTGATGTTATGAGTGATGTGAAAATATACAAAACATCATCCTCTAAATGCAAGTTATCACCATGGCACGGTACACCAGCATCGAAGAATGCCACGACCCAGTGCACAGAGCTGCAGACACATTTCATGCTGGAGTCACCATATAGAATGGTAGTTGCTTAGTACAAGGTTCAGTTAGAGTAAGCATATTTGTAGGTTCGAACCGGTAATCGATATAATTAAACGTTGTAAATAAAATAAAAACCTAGTTTTGAATCTTTGAATCTTTTTTGTAAAGGTCTTCGAACGTCTTCAAACGTAACTTGCATTATTAAAAAATGTATAATCAAATAACTTTCAATGCAAAAAGTACATAACTTATAGTAATTACCCGATTTTGTCAGCTCTCCGTTTGAAGATCTTTTCTAAAATTCTACAAAACCCATGCGCTTTTTCAGTGATATTATTGCACCAAAGTACACCTTAAATATCCATCTTAAAGATGAATGAGAAAGATTTGGAATTACCGTTACGTGAAATTATTGAAAGATAAAAGTCCCTCTGACAAAATCAGGTCACTACTCTATAACCACCAATAACCCAAACTATTTTCTCCCCTTCAACATGCTTGAAGATCACCTTTTTATTGGATGTCAACAAAGTTAGTTATGAATTGATGTCCAGGTCGATATTGTGCATTGTGTACCAAAGTAGACTTCTGCACTAAAAATATTCCCTCATATTGAAAAAAAAAATGGGGTGGTAAGCTTCCGGTTAAGTTATATAATAACTTGAGAAAACAAAGCTTATAACGGATCTTAGATAATTTTGATGTGAGTAAAGCGCTAATTTTCATTGTACGCGTAAGAAAAAAAATGTTCGTTTGAATTCCTTGGAAGATCAAAGTGTCATGCATTGGTCAAAAACATACTATTTTTCAACGAATTTAATCTTAATGTTTTGCATAAAATTCTATTCTCGTAGCATTAGCATCCTGGAATTTTTCATTTGAACTAAAATACATCTGAGAACCTGTAAAAAAAGAATATTATACACATACAGCAATTCCATAGAAAAAAGTTACAGTGAGTCTCAGAATCTCATGAAAATTGGTATAGTTCTTCCTTATGAAAAAATATTAGACTTATTTTAATTATTCCGCCATTAGGGTGACCATTTCTGAATTAAGGTGGTCTGAAAAATCTATTTTTTTCTTTCTAAAATTCATAACTTCTGAACCTCTTCACAGATTTTTACAATTGACCCTTCAAATGAAAGATGTTTTAATGTAGTTTTAAGAAAAATTATGAAACACTCACAGATATTTGATTTAGTAGGAACAAATACACGATACAAATGCTTTTTCTTAATTTTCACTGCGAGGGTCTTCAACAACTTTTTATTTTTTAGTTGAAAGATCATTTAATTTCACATAACATATCAAAAATTAGCGATGTTGCAGAAGTAGTTTTGGAGATACAATTTTTTTTAAATAAAAAATCATTGTTCCGCAATATAACTATACACCACACGTGTATGGAAACGATGAAGACGCAAGATAGTTCACAATGCGTCTCCATCGAGTCACAGCAGCTGTGACTTACGAAATCTATGAGTAACTTACAAGCTGGGTGCAACATTCAGTTCAGCCTGGGGGCTGTCCATAAACCACGTAGACCAAGTTTTAAACATTGCAGATCCTACCTTCCCCCTCGTATACTTTACTAAAATTTTAAAATATTTTTACCGAGCGTATACTTTGGCTATACTCCCCTCCCCCATTGAAGTCTTCGTGGCTTTAAAACAGGCCCCAGTTTGACATTATTAATTTTGGTATCAACATTCTGTGAGAAGTACTTAAATGCTACAAATAATGATGAGGTCGAAGAAAAATAAGTAAAACATGAAGCATTTATTTTCTTTAATTACAATTTTACACATTTTTCTTCCGTTGAAAATGAATACCGTTTGACAATAATATACTTTTCGTTTTGAGGCTTAAACTATGGAATGACTGTGTCCCCGAAATTTGGTTCACACGTATATAACGGTTTTTCAATTTTCTTTCCATTTTATTGTAATCGGATTCCGAAAAAAGAAAACTGATAGTGTATTTTTGAATCTGGCTTATAAATAGCCCATGAATAAAGTTCTTGGGCCGTTGTTATATGGTGGCCTTGCAAACTCGCTTTCACAGCGTTTCGTTTCAATACTCCTCCCAAAGCATCACAAGGGCCCTTTTCAAGACAAGTTGCGAAAACAATTCCACTCGGCAGCAATGGCAAAATCTTTTTGCATGTTGTATAAATTAAAAGCGGTCATCTTATTTTTATATTGGCTTCCTGGTCCATCTGAGAAAAAGTAAATCTGTTGTAAGCCTGGTAATTTAGATTTTATGAACACTGGACAATGCGTAAGAAACAAACGAACTGCGACATGATTATGTTTAGTGAAATCAGCAATTGCAATAAAACTAGTAAATTTCAAATTGTTCGATTCTTTGTCTGTAAAATAAATAGCACAAGGGTGAATAGTATATTGGGCGTTCGCCCAATGAAAGCCTTGAACTACATCCTGCACAACGAAAGAATAATTCTCCGAAAAATCACAGATTATGATGCATTCTGTAGCTTTCAAATTCTGTGTGTCCATTTAAACTTAGTCCATAATGCATCTCTCTACTTGACGCCATTGTTTGAATTGTATTGATTCAACATGTCCGTTACTAAGAATAGTCATTAGTTCTGTGGCCTAAATTTGCGTTCCTAAACAATTTTCGCAACACTGCAGCCAGCATTGTTTACTTGGATTTCGACAAATTATTTTTGTAAACAAATCGTGATAGGAATCAACACCATCTGGGAGTGATTATCTGCTTTGTAGTGTTTTACAAATAAGTTTAACGTTCTGATGATATATACAAACGCATACGGTATGCGTGCCACTTGTCCCTGCCAAAATGCAGTGTTTTGGACGGTTACTGGCGAACATGGAAAATCCTATTTTAATATCAGGATATGTATTTTTAAAGATGGAGTACGCCTCCTGTAAGTTACACAAAACTAATCTTCTTTGTACGTAGATTCCGCCTTCATCATTTTTAGATATTAAATAATCTATTTTCCCCGGACAAACAAGACTTATATCGTCACTATTGTAAAAATCACGAACAAGCATTATCGTTTGTTCTCCTAATGAAGCTCTGCTTAACCTCTTTACAGGCACCGACATTATTCCTTTCTCTTGCTGCAGTGCTTTTGCTTGGTTGGCCATATGTTGGGAAACATTGAACTCCTTCATAATTATATATGTAGACCAACTTTTGGGAAGTGTGGTTAAAATCCTGTATCGCTCCTTGCTGTCTCTTGTTTCTTTATATTTATCCTTAAGTTGTATAAGGAATTCATTTTCGTCGAGAAAAAAAACATACAAATGATTATTTTTTTATTATTTACCTTGACAGGGAAAAGCAACCATTCTGGACGGTCCCGCAATGGCAATCGATTCAATACTGGTTGCTTCGATGCACTCTGAAAAATTATTGCAAAAAAAGAAGAGTTTAAATTAGTAGTTTTAAGAAAAGAATTGAAATTTAAAGAAGAATCACATGAATTTTCAAATAACGTACCTGAAGCAGCGGTTCTGGATGGTCCTGCAACGACTTCTTCGGTCACGGCATCATTGGGTTCATATAGTTTGTGGTAGCAACGTTGACAAATGAAGGAGCTACTGTCATCTATTTTAATCTTTTTTTCCACTGCAAAATCGTACAATTTATTGGTGATTTTTCTGGCACATGAACTCAACATCCAACACATTGAACACTTACGTTTCATTTTTTGATATTCTTCGATTCAACTGTTCTAGTAGGAAACTTTGTTTTCTAACTGATCATTTCTTTCATAGCATTCCTTGTTTTATGTGAAGCATTATATCGTACCTACGAGTGAGTGATATACCTACGAGTCTAAGCTGTAGCTCTTAGGTATATCACTCGTTCGTAAACAATGGCGTCACTACAAACAGCTGTTACAGGTAAATAGATGAACATTGCGAATAGATACAAACACCACCAAACATTTACAAATGTCACTAACACCACGAAGCCTATTGGGCTGGAGCTTATGTAAAAGTCATTGCCTACGAACGAGTGATATACCTATGAGTTACAGCTTGGACTCTTAGGTACTGATGCAACATGCAAAAAGATTTTGGGATTGCTGCCGGGTGGAATTTTTGCGCAACTTGTCATGGAAAGGGCCCTATGGGAGGAGTATTGAAACGAAACGCTTTAAAATTTTAGTATACGAGGGGAAAGGTAGGATCTGCAATGTTTAAAACTTGGTCTACGTGGTTTATGGACAGCCCCCAGGCTGAACTGAATGTTGCATCCAACTTGTAAGTTACTCATAGATTTCGTTAGTCACAGCTGCTGTGACTCGATGGAGACGCATTGTGAACTACCTTGTGTCTTCATCGTTTCCATGCACGTGTGGAGTATATATTAAAAAAAAATTTTATCTCCAAAATTAATTCTGTGACATCGCTAATTTTTTGAAATTTTGTGTAAAATTAAATGATTGAAAGATACTTAAAAATACTAAAATAAGAAGTTGTTGAAGACCCTCGCAGTGAAATTTAAGAAAAAGCATTTGTAACGTTTTTTTTCATACAAAATCAAATATCTCTGAGTGTTTCATAATTTTTTCTCAAAACTACACTAAATCATCTTTCATTTGAAGGGTCAATCGTAACAATCGTTTGAGAGGTTCAGAAGTTATGAATTATTGAAAAAAGGCATTTTTGAAAAAAATAGATTTTTTGGACTACCCTAACATGGAAATGGTCACCCTAATGGCGGAATGGAAAAATACGAGCCTAATATTTTTTTATAAGGAATTTTCATGAAATTCTTAGACTCATTATATTTTTTTTTTCTATGGAATTGCTGCATATTAATACATACATTAAAAAAATCAATTAAGACCAGCTTCAAATTTTGAAACTGATAGAAAATAGCATATTCTTACAGGTTTATGAAGTATCAAAATGATTGAATTTTGTTTTAAGTTTTACGAAGCAATAAACATATAACATATTTTTTTTTTTGAAAAACTCTCGTTCTACAAAATTAATACTTTTTCAGGTGGTGTGTTACATCATCGAGAATGAAATTAATAGAAACTATATGGCATGACATAAATTTAAAATTTTGCCCAAGTGTTCAAGATAAATCGATATGAGCACATGTGGTTTAAAATATCTATAAAATTAGATGTTACTTTAATTATATTGTTTATTAATATTGTTTATATTGCTTAACAAAATAACATCATGCTTGCCAAAGAAAGCATCAAGTTAAGTGGACAAACAAACAAAATTGTGACTGAAAGTGTGTGTCCGTTTTCTAACATGAACATAAATATGAAACAGTCCTTAAAATACCCAAATTTAAATTGCTGATTATGGGTAAATTTTAGTAAAATTTTCATGAATTTCACCTTTTTTCATTTTCACTTTAACACTTTCAGTCATTCGTGACTTGTCCGGGGATGATAATTTAACTGGTGACATTGGTGTTAGAGGTATGGATATTAACCACTACGCCGGGGCCGTCCCCTAGAATGTTACTCGTTACGTTATGCTTCGGCAAATTGACATTTTAATCTTTCTTTACAAAAGCAGAAAAAAGTAATCAAGATTTTTTGAACGGGAATCATGACGAGTGTGCATGACGTTGACAGAAAGGCAAAAATCACTAATTACTCTTGTCTCAACGGATACGCACGTCATTGGACGGATCAATAACTGCATCATTGTTGAAAACACTTTATGTATAATGTAGAAAAAAAAAAGAAATCCAGACTGCAAGAGTGAGAAAAACTGCCCACGCAAATGTCTGCGCTCCTATGCAAATTGACTGCGCACAATGACGTCTCGAATGGGCGTGCATGTTTTCATTAAAGTTAATAACCATCCATTATAAATACTGAACAATGACTTTCTTTTGTTCCAATGACACAGACAGAATCTTGTCACACCAGTATTCATTGGATTTGCTTTGGGTGTTAAATGAAAACTGTTTCGGTTTGTATCACAAAGAAGTCGAAAAGTTGTCACTTTGTCAACACATTTAACACTTTCCAGAAAATTAAAATCAATTTATCACTTAACTGGTTGTGTCCATGCTTCCCATGTTCCGCAGGTCGGATTCAAAGTGGTGCTTGTTAGGTTTAATTAAATCAATTGTGTTTGCTTGCATTTTCAATTTTGCTGTTTTCGTTTGCAGGAAGCGGACACAACACGCTTTCCTCTCTTGCTTTGGGGGTTGTTTCGGTCCAAAGTGAAAACGCTGCTCATTAGCGTGTGTGTGAGAGAGGGAGAGAGAGAGAGAGAGAGAGATCTTCATCAAGAGAGAGATCAAACCGAAACAAATGACGATGACGACGACCAAAATCAATCAATTAGCTCTCAAGTGGTGTTCGAAATATTTTTCTTTCAATGGTGCAGCTGGTGTTGGCGAAGCGTGCGTTCGAGTTTGGAGATCTTATCTGATCCTGAAGTCGTTGAAATTGGTGCGCGCGTTTCGAACTCCAGTCAGATAAAGATCTGAGCGCCATAACCACACGTGTATGTGCGCGGGTTCATGATTTTAAACTTTTCTAACCGTAGTTGATGACTGTCGTTCGTTCCTCCAGCTGAGATGGAAATTAGATGGGCAATAAATCCTGACTAACTCTGCACTATCGTTTGAAGCGTGGTCTTTGTAGCACTGCGTACATAAACACGCCTGAATATGGTTAATGGATACAAACGATGCAAATGGATGGCTTTCTGTGGCTATTTGCGATACCGACCCAGCAAAAAGATTAGATTAGGTGTGTAGGTCTTGTTGGAAGATTATCTACCGGGAAAAGTAAGCGTAAAGGTTCAGGCATGCCATTATAGTCTTGTTTGAAAGTGAAAGTTCAAAACCTTACTTCAAACTCAAGAGACAGTTGTTTACAATGCAGCAGATATGAATCAAATCTTTTTTTTAAATTTGTGGCTTATGCCAAAAAACCATACACCCAAGATCTGCATTTTCAATCCCAATAGTGATCGTGCTCGACAAAATTTCCAAAGAAACAAAGGTTCGTCGCTTAATGGTGTGCATGTCTCTCTCACCATTTTTGGATCGTTCGATTAACACACGGCTTATGTAAATGTCAATGTTTGGTTCGTGATTAACATGATCTCATTGAAGTGGAGACGGGGACCATGTTTTTGTCACCTTGCATTAGATTGGAACACGATCGCCAAGCGATCTACATTCCCGTAAAAGTGAATCAGGTGTGGGTTATGGTATTCGTTACATGGGTGTAAATTACCAGATCACAATCTTTTAATTTCGGTGAGTCACGCTGGCATCAGTGCAGTGCTGGAGTTGAATCTCAACGGCCGACGTTCCAGATCGTGAGGTGCTCCCTGAAGTACTGCTGGAGCTGACTGGGATATGAATAATTGCACCTAATTACCACCGTCGGTGTATGATACCTGATCATTGTTGGTTGTTCTACTGGGGATAGGCGAGTCGTGCAGTTTTGGTCGCTGGGCGTGATTTAGTCAAAACGATACTTTGTTGCTTGCTCTATACATATTGTTAGCGAATTGTGGAGGTTAAGTTTTCTAATTGCGGTAATTTTTCTATTTTTATTTGCAGGTAAGCTAGTTGATGTCATCGGAGTTATCCAGGAGCATTTAGCAAAATGACTAAGTGGATCGTTATGCTGATTGGATCCGGTAGTAACTGTAGGTTTGAATTATTAAGGTATCCCTAAGGACGTGACCAGATAGAACTGTTTAATAAACATCATGTTTAGCTAATCGCCTTGCATATGCATATGTAGCTATGACTTCATTATTCACAACAGTAG
The DNA here is from genome assembly GCF_037179485.1 of Ochlerotatus camptorhynchus. Classification (NCBI taxonomy): domain Eukaryota; kingdom Metazoa; phylum Arthropoda; class Insecta; order Diptera; family Culicidae; genus Ochlerotatus; species Ochlerotatus camptorhynchus. The sequence continues at coordinate 1,067,607 of NW_027040743.1, forward strand.
TCAGTGTTGGAAAACAATAAATCCACTAAGGTTGAAACAATTAAAAACGATTAATGGAGGAAAACCAACTGAGCGACTCGGAAAGTTGCTACTGTAAGTGGCACTGCTGCTGCCACCGAAGCCATGTCAGCCAGTAAATCACACCCCTATTCAGTCTCGAAAAAGATTTCAACTTCTTCTAGAAGTTCGTTTCTCACAAACCTCATGTGCTATGCGGGGAAGGTTCGACGGCAATTAAAAGATTGCAACCCTACTTCTGACTAATGTTTCCTCTTGCTTGATTGTGTGTGCAAGTTAAATAGCTAGGTTCTTACCGGTTTTGTTTTGACTCTATGTTCGGGTTCGGCTTGACCCCTGCGCCGTCGTTTCATTTTTTTTTGTGTTTTGCGAAACGACAGGTTGATGAAATTATGAGCACGCTCTAGCTTCATACTCCCCAACGACTTGGTAGTATTAGTTAGAGGGAGGTGGTTCAATTAATGGCTTTCAACTATGATCAGGCAGATCTGTTGGCGAAGATAGCCTCTCTAAGTCGCAACTGGTTGGTTGGTCGGTTGGCAAGAAAGAGGGAAAAACTCGTCGGGGCACCTTGCTGCATGGCAATCTGCCACACCTCTACAATAGAGGCTCATTGGGAGGGTTTGCAAATAAGATCAAACGCGCACGCGGGTGCAAGACAATAAATTTTGTGAACAGATTTTATGTATGTCAACAAATTATGCAATCTCGTTAGCAGCACACTGGCTTTGTTTTGGGATTTGTTTTGTTTTTGCTGTGCAATGGTTTTTGTGGGATGCGAAACCGAAACTGGGGGATGATAAGATCTACGCGGTGATGCTTGGCGAAATACTGCACTGCAGGATTGGGAAAACTGAACGATTATATTGAGAGCTGTTGAGTTCGTTTTGAGTGGGCGTTTTTATTGTGTTAGTGGAGTAGAATTGATACAATCAGCATGGTAGCCTAGATGGAGTTGGAAGAATTTTGGTCATTATTTAGGTTGATTGGCAGAGCTGCCGTTTATCACGTAAAAGTTAAAGTTGCATTAGGGACTTATTTTTGAAATTCTGCTTTCTTAAGTAATTTTAAAAATTCGTAAAACTTTCGATAGAGACATTTAAATTTATAAGATCAATTCAATTTTCAGTTACAATTCCATGATGATTCTGCATTAGTTTAGCATAGGATTGAACAGAATAAAGATACCATGGTTCCATAGAACGTTATTGAATGTTTATGGATGAGATAAATCAATTCACATAAGAATTCGAAAAGAAGATCAATAACAGTCATGATGAGTCACCATGTTAGCTACACTCGGACATGTTCCAAGTATCCCCGGGGAATCAAAATCCATCATGAGACACATCAAATCACATGATAATTCAGAGCCATAAAATCTGTTGGTCATATTGAGAATCGTAAGAACTATGTTGGCCACTTCTGGACATGTTCCGGATACCCTAGGAGAAGTGGACAGAATCTGTCTTGAGCCAAATCTCATGATGCGATAAGTTGTATAACATTATTAATTCAGTAGAAGCAAGCCTAAAACATAGCTGTGGCATTGTTTTATAATTTTTTTTATATATTTTTTTATAATAAAACTGACTTGCGGTTACCTTTCTCTGTGGGATAATTTGACTTTGTATTGTTTTTCATGTTTCTTGAACAAGTCACCTTTTCCAATAGCACAGATTATCTGAATGATTATGGTAACTCAAATTTGATACAAACACAGATGGAACTGACTTGCGGTTACCGGCAGTATAGTGGAATACCTGTTTAAAGAAAAAGTGAAGCATTCCATTTAATTCCACTACCTTAATTGCTTAAAAGAAAAGGAAAGGAAATGTAGGAAATTTGAATGTGTTTACGGGAATTCTATTTATTTCCGAGCAGAACCGAGATCTTCAATAGAATTAAGAGCTTTATAGAAGCTTCGAGAACATCAAGACAGGTCAGAGAATCAAAGAGCAGTTCAAATAATTTCAAGGAAGTTTTGAGAAGCTCAGTGAATGTTGGAAGATTTCTGCAAAGCTCCGCGAGAATTCCTGGAAATTTTATGAGCATTTGGAAAACGTGAGAATATGTTAAGGGTGTTATACCGTATGCGTGATAATGTTTGCACCATTAAACAATGTCAAAATTTAAAAAATTCTCAAAATTTTCGTTTTTGAGTTTTATTATTGATTCAAAGGGGGGATTTCTCAGAGTCTTAAACTATGTCAATCATCTATCGAGTTTCCACTTGCTGCAATTACGGCCTCCACACGCTTCCGGAATGCACGGCAGGTTCTATTAATGTAGTCTGGATCCATTTCTCTGCAGGTACGGGTCAATGTTTGTCTGAGGCTTGCTGTACTCTGGTGGCGTTTAGAACAGGCATTGCCAAGGGCGTAGCCAAGTTTCGAGCTAGGGAGGGGCGAAAAAAAAATACTATGGAAAATTTGGCCGAATGCCAGTTTACCGAACGCTATTTCCCCGAAAGCCTTTGTGTTGCTTTTTTTACTAGGGGGGGGGGGGTTAGTCGACCCCCTGTTCACCCTATGGTTACGCCTATGGGCCTTGGCCTTCATGACACACCATATTGAGTAATCCAGCGGATTAAGATCGGGGCTGGATGGCGGCCACATATCCTTCGCCCAGAACGGAAGATGTTCCTGCAACCACTTCTGAGTGCGGTGTGGCACGGAGCCCCATCTTGTTGAAATAAAACATTTGGCTTCAGACCGTACTTATCACGGAAGAACATACTTACTTAAAATTCCGATGTAGAGCTCCGTGTTGACCTTGTCGCCTTCTGGAATGAACACCGGGTCCATTTTTTTTGCCATCGGAAGCCACCAATCCAAACACCATAACGCTAGCAGGATGCTTGGTCAGATACACGTTCTTATGCTCGTCGGCCACGTCTTTTACCGGAAGAGAACTAATATACCGGTCGGTTCTGGAATTTGATACGGGATCGACGGTAAACATGCTCTCGTCGGTGAACAGGATTAACGGATATTTTGGCTTGAGGAAGTTCAAGATTTTCTTGCATCGTTCGACTCGTAGCTCCCGGATGCGGTTGGTTATTCATGTGAGTTTTTTTTCCGTGCCCTCGACTTCGCCCTGCAATCTTCCTTTTCGATCTTCCTTGCCGTAAAGTCACTGATCCCGTGTTCCTTTGCCATTTTCCTTATTGAACGCACTGGATTCACCCGAATCTTCCTTTTGATAGCAGCGATAACCCTCGGAACCCGAGCTGACCTCGGATGACCTGTGGCCACCTTCGCGGATAGTTGTCCTTTCTTTTCTCGGTCTAAAACCCTTTTGACGGTCCACCGGGACACTCCCACGGCGATTGAAATGTCTTTTTGTGACATTTTGGGTTGGGACAAATCACGAATACGCTGCCACTTCGTCATGGTGCAACTGTCAAACTGAGTAAATCATTTTCTTTTATACACAGCCTACTACGGTATGAGCTATAGGTTATGTGCATGCAAAGAAAACCAAAGCATTGTATGCACAGCTGAAACGGGAACCTTATTTGTACGATGCTGCAAACATTATCACTTTAAAAAAAATGCGAAAATTTAGCTAAGTTGATTAGAGAACATCAACGAAGTTCCATTAATAAAAAAAAGCGAGCATTTTTAGCAAGCAGCGATATCTTCAAGACATTCCGAACAACTAAATTTATATATTTTTAGATAGTTTAATGATATTCAGCGAACTTCCAAGTACTGCGAGGACGATCAGATAGCTTCAGAATAATCCCATTAACTTAAGCAAATTTGCAGCGTGTTCCGTGGAATTATAGGGTATTCCAAGAATTCTATGATTGATCCGAAAACATAAGAAGCGTCAGGGAATTATGAATATTGATCAGAAAATTTGCTGGATTATTAAACAAATTTAGGGAACTTCAGGTAAACCTAGATAAGTTCAGGGAAAAACGAGAGTTAATAATGGTTACATAAGGAAAATTTTCGAAACTTTAAAGCAAATTAATTAATTTTAGTAAAGTTGTGGGTTCTTAAAAAATACTGATAAATTCAGGGCAGTCTAGTGAACTTTAAAGAAATTCAGTAATCATTTAGGCACCAGGAAAGTCTAGGCTTTTGAAAAAGCTTTAAATTAGTGTCGGTAATTTAAGGGAACTTTAGAAAAAGCTTGAGAAGTTCAGTGAAAGTCTTAGAACTATATTAATTATTTCGTTCTAATTCCATGAAAATTGCGGGAGCACAAAAGTTCCAAAAGTTAAGAAAAGCTTCGGAAACTTCACAGAAGGACAATGGTCTTCAAAAACCAAAAACAATTTTTTTAAAAAAATTTTCTTACTGAAGATTAATCCACTGTTCAAAGAGTAAATGAAAATAACGAGAAAAATAAATGGTTGTATTTTAAAATTCATTATTTTATTTAAATTATCCTTAGTAAGATTTTTTTTTTATTCTTTGAGACTTCCAGGTATTTTGAGGAAACAAAAAATTTCCTAATGATTCCCGGATTTCCAGATTTTTGAAGTAAGCAGACACCGTGACTAATAAACTACACGTGGGTTTGGTTATACACTTTTTATTGAATCTTTCGCTTTAAAGTTTCATATAGTACATAAGTGTTTTATGTGATAATAAATGAATAAGTCTAAAACATCAAACATTTATTTGATGCGCCTTCTCTTAGGTCACTTTTTAGTCACTTTTTTACAACTATAAATTTATATTTGGCCACTTTTTTGTTCAACATGATCACTAAAATCACTCGTTTTGACAGCAGTGATCACTACCAGCCCTGAAGTTTATGATATCCTGTTATAAATACACTAAATACAAAACTTTTGCTCTGTATGTAAAGAAAACCACTCATTGCTGCAGGTCATAGCCATTTGACAGTGGACTATCCTTACCGTATGACTTGATCAAGTTTTACATCAGCCTGCATTCAATTTACCATTGAATGAAGGGCAAAAAACGAAGGGACGGACCCGTAAGCACAGACACTTACGCAAAACTAGCAGAATTTATGTGAATCTCCTTCCAAAGATAAAATCCTGCAAGAAGCTGCAAAACGAGCCATCGTATGATAGGATGTACCAATGAGTGGGAAAGAAGAGCTTACCCTAAATCCATGAAGTGCTAATGATAGGAAGTTGGCAATTCCACTCTCCCTATGCAAATCGCTTCAATCACTGATGGTCCCATCCAATTCTTGTTATAATAATAAGCTATGTTAAATGAATACCAAGTGAGGAGTATGCAGCTGTTGATTGTTCGTGTCTTAATGGTTTTTTTTAAATTAATTTATTTGATAAGGCTCAACCGAATCAACTTTGCAGAGCCAAGGATTCTTGTTCACTATACAATACATCTTAAAACTATAGTCAAAAGGTACAACACAATAAACATTTTATCTTCCGCTATCCAATAAGCCTCTTCCACCAGAACGGGAGCCGCTTCCAGTGGTTTCATTGTATGGCAGATTCGCCAACGGGGGTCAGAGTGCTTCCATTGCAGCAATGGACACAAAACGTGGTCAGCACTCACACACTCATCACGAAACGGTTGCTTTCCAAAGTCGACGACGCATCGACCGAAAGAACTGCTGATGAAGAACAATAAGGAGGACCACACAATGGTTGCTGCCGAGAAAACAGACGATCGCGTGGCACACATCGTGTCGACAGCCGAGTTAACACTGTGTCTTAAAGGTTCTTAAATGAATGCTGAAGGCCATAGTAAAATGAAAATAAACAAAATCATTCGTTATTCTTTGGTCAATTCCATTCGATTGACGATGATTTAAAACAATTCTTCCGATGTAATATTGACATTAACATTATGTTGGTACTATTGACATTTGCGTTGTTACTATCAAAAATGTTATCTTGAATTACAACAACGTGTGATTTTTAATGCAAATAGCTGAGTACTACTAAACCAATTTATTTCATCTTACCACTTTGATGTATACTTTTGATAATATATTAATAATAAAAACGATCTTATCAAACGTTTTCCTTATAAAACGGCCCAACAATCTGGCACCACTGCAGATTCCACTCGCCCGAGCATCACAAATAAAATGAAGATTCGCGATTTGCTTAATTTCCTCTTAGCACACTGTAAATTCTCCAAATGGAACACAGCCAAGATGATTCAAACTAGTGCTTTTATTTGCATTATCGCCATACATATCCTAATCCGTATCAGAAGTGACGTGATGACACTTATTTGATTTGCCTCCCCATTGTCCGTCTTTTCATGGGCAAACTTAAGAATACTCTTACTAAATACAAAACTTTTGCAAAGGAATAAACTGATTTTAGGAACACATTTCTAATGCTATAAAACACGTGAAAAGATGTTCTACCAAAATGCAAAAACACCATTATATATCTCTCTGATTCTTCAATATTTTGATTGTTTACTTTTTCCTAATTTTTCCTGGAAATCTCCGGAGATTTTTTGCGCTTTTTGAGATGATAAAATTTGAATATTGCAATTTCTTTCATGGTGTTTAGCGATTCCTTCAAAATGTATGGTTTAAACTAGTTTATTTCTTAGCAAAAGTTTTATGTTTAGTGTATTTACATCATGATAAAATATAAATTTACCTTTTTGTTAATAAAACTATAAAAATAGATTGGAAAACTATTTTTCAACAAATATCTTTTTTTTTGTTTGAATAACTCGGAAACAGTTGGCTGTGGAATTGAAAACGTTAAAGTAAATTTTTCTCAACATCTAGGATCCATTACACAAGTCTACTGCAGGTTGAAGGTCTCAAATCAACTGAGATATAACCATGTTCGTGGAATTTGTTCTGGAAAAGTGTTCAGTATCGTTATTTTCCCCCAAAACCCTTCAACTGTGGGAATTAAACGTCTTGATCAGTCTTTTGAACGGTCTGTGATAATCGACTGCCTTTGCCTCCGACACTTACAAAACAAGCTATCATAGTACAGTACCAAACTAAAATATCATAGGTGACAGGCTCTGTCATACGACACTGTCGCCGAAGACCGTCACGAATGTACGTATTTTAGTTTTTCTCATAATAAGAGCTGCTGATGGTGTGCTTGTATGAATTCTGAAAATAGCAAGCAATGATGTCCTAGTAATAATATTTCTGATCAGAAATGGTTTGATTTACACCAAATTGAGGAATTACAACGAAATCACACATGTCATATGATAGCTATTTTGATAATTTTCTTTTAGCTCGAATATTATTCTACCGTTTGTGTTGTGTGAGAGAGACAACGGTAGAGCATGAGTGTACCAATACAAACAGAATGTCGCGTACGACAACGAAGCGTGTGTAGTAAAAAACGTCAACTGTTTCAACCCCTGGTCTTAATTATGCAAGGTTGTATTAATTGAAATAGGTTCCGGATACCCTCAGGAAAGCGGCTATGTTGAATAAGACACATGAAACAGCATCAGCATGCAATGACTAATCCATTAATGGTCATTTTTAATTTGTATGACCACATTTGGTTACATCCGGACATTTTTGTAACTTGTTTCCCCTGGGAATCTTTGGAACAAGTTCAGGACACTACAGTACAAATACATGGAACAGAAGCATTTTAAATTTGGGCAATATTTTGTTAGGCTATCTTTCACAAAATTCAATTTAGGTTAATGTCACTAATGTCGGCCTAAGTGTCCCTAATATTAGGCCCATACATACATTTCGAAGGAAAGCAGATTTTGCCAATTTTTCATTTGCATTCAAACATATAAATTTATTTTATTCAGTAACTAAAAAAAATAAGAACAGGAGATTTTTAACGATGAGCCTAACCTTTAGGCCAAAATTATAGTCATTTTCCCTATATTGACTTTCCAGCTGAGCCATGCACCGTTTTTGGAAAAGTGTTTTCCTTTCCATTGAACTCACTAGTATTTTTGTTCGAATGTTGACAAACCATCATTGCAGCAATCCATTTGAAGTTCATCACAATACGACATACATCTGGAGACACCTACACCTACTGGGTATTTTGTAGGACAAGAATAAGTAGAAAATAACTTCACTAATGATGCTTTTGCGCGACAGAAGGTACTTGTAATTCCGTTCGCTGCATCGCTGTCGTTGAACCACTCCAAGGTTACGCTCGGCTTGAGCGATGAGGGCGACGTTGCCGGTCGGTCGGTCGGTTGGTGTCGCCTTCATTGTAATCCATTAGAAAAGAAGATGTTGCCGCTTTACGCTTCCTCGCTGGTACTAAGAAGATAAAGTACACACCTTGAAGGGTTTCCAGTGAATCGAACAATACTATGCTTGTTCGACCAACGCGAACAAGATAAATGACACCAATTTAGATTATCGACCCGAAGATCATGATCCCACATTGTACGGACTTGGGTTTAAAGTAGCAGAAAGGTGTAAACAGGATGTTCTGGTGGGATAAGAGCTTATTGGTCGATGTAGATACATACACTACACACGTTACTGCAAGTTTGAGGCGTTCGTCGTTTACTCATGTTCAAGTCGTTCGTCGTATCGATGGGCAAATAAATTGAAAGAAAAAAAAATCAATCATCCACCATCGGGGGCCTCCCGTAAAGCAAATGTGGAACGTTTCGAAAAATTCTCAACCGTTGCAAAAAATAACAATCCACATCGTCGATAAATAAAGGATGGAGCGTGCTACCTCCTAAACCAAAGAAAACCCCATGCCTAATTTGAATTATCTCATCCATTTTCGAACAAAAAACGGAGTACCGGCCTTACATAACCTCCATACTCTCGCATCTGGTTAAGATTCGGCCCGGATTGCACGCGTGATGGGGCGCTAAGCGTTTAATGCACCTCCTAAGGTTGTTGGGCTGAGGTTGGCCATTCAGATGCTGTTTGTTGATCAATCGACCTGGAAACAGGCCTCTAATCAATTTTCGGAGTTGCTCTCTCACACGCGAGCGAACGGCATATTCCATCAATCGCGGTTGAGTGAAAGCATGCCACACTTTTTAGATCATGGGTCGATCGGAAAACAATCATTAGCTTGGGTCGGGTTGGGTCACACGGTGGAGGTCTTGTTGCGATACACACAGCGCTTGGGAGGTAATTATGAGGTTATTTTTGAGCTGACTGACGCATGTTAGATTGATATAGGCAAGAAAGGTATCGGATCTGTTTGATCTGAATCGGTTGGGACACCCGCCAGAGGCTAGCGTCAATTTGGCAAGCAATATCTGTGTGCCATTTGTGTGACCGATTGACCGACAATGGCTCGTAGCGCCCCTGTGATGATGATTGGTTCACATGCAGGGGAACGACGACAATATCTGCGATGGGAAATCTCGCACCAGGTAGTTTCACCAGTCAGTGTGGTCCCCGAGATAGCAATTTTACGTTGCATACCGTTGACGTTTGGCGCGGTGAGTTGCGAATTTGGCACAAACCTAATCGCCGTTAAGTTGGTGAAATCGACATTTTGTTCGCTGATGGGAAATCGCCAAACAGGGTCAGATTGATGGGTTGACTTTGGAAATCGCTTCGTTTGGGAGACCGTTTTTTTGTGTGAACTGAAACTGTGCAACCATTGGATCGAAGTAGGCAGCGCTGCGAAAATGACGTGTTTTGTTTTGCTGCGTCGTTTTCGTTCTTGTGAAAATGTGGAAAATTTACAATTTCAGTGTTAAAAAGTGTTAATTGAATGTACAGAAGTTGTGTTGAAAAGTGCATTAAGTGAAAATCATCAAATCCTTCCCTTTCCATTGCATGAGGTGCCCTCCGTTCCGAATAAAGCGCAGCAACGTTCAGCTAAGTTTATTTGCCTTTTAGTACCTCTTTCCTCTATAACAGCACTTCCCAGCGTGCGGCCTGCGGCCCGGACGTGGTCTCTGGATCTCAGCAATGATATAACTCTAGTGGAATTTTGTTCATCATTATGAGTTTTAGCCCAGGAGGAATCAGAAATATTCAAAGATGCAGCCATTTAAAAAATACAAGATTAGGAAGATTGGACAGGACTTATCCCTCTAAATTGAGACGATCATTTAAATTACTAAATACCCGTCAATCTTTTATCTAGAGGCTATTTGAGCTACGGTCTAACTCCCGGGTCCAAGCTTCTTGCGTTCATAAGAACTTATTTCATACATAATGCCACTGCCAGACAGTGGGAGTTAGATTGTAAACAAACACACGTGGCATGGCAGCCGTTTGAAATGTCATTGACCAATTCAAACGGGGAACTATTCCGCCAGAATTAAGGAGCGAGCTTTTCCATGATTTCTTGGATTCTCAGGACTATCCCGCACGGCCAATGAGATCAACTTAAATTTGAGTTCAGTTTGCTCATAGTCGCAAAGAGTGCAGAAACTCAGCGATGAGTAAATTTGCCTCATGTTTTCCGTTGGAAAAACTAAAAAAAAATGGCAAAGTTTTTCTTAGTCTATGAAGACTGAGAGAATCCAATCTTTACTTTTCTCATATTCGGGAATTTTTTTCCTGGAAATCCTGCAAAAACATGAGCAAATTTACTCATCGCTGAATTCCTGAACTATTTCCGATTTATGAGTAAACTGCACAACCGTTTAAGCAAACTCAAAATTCGCTTCTTCTCGTATACAGGTAGATTTTATACATAATACCACTGCCAGACACGAGTGTGATTGTAGATACATACAGTACATACAATAAATGAACGAATGAAAAATTGCATCAGTCAAATGTGTCAAAATTAGTCTGTTTTTTTTTATAAAATCTTTATTCTAATCCTAACATATAAACATGTCTTACAAGCTAAGCTATTCTAAACTAATTACAGGCATTTATTTCTAAGAAGAATTTGAAGCTAGGCAAGGAGATCATATGTCGTTCTGTTTCCAAAATATATTGACTAAACTGAACAAATTTTCTTAGAATCATAATTTTGTCATCCCTGCTAAACTCTTCTAAGGTTGGAGCTATCAAACTGGAAAAGGTTAAGAAGCGCATTAAACGAGGATCAAATCTGTTTAGTAAATGTCTAATAAAATAGTTCCATGACTGATTGACCGAAAAACGTTTACAAAATATATGCTCAAGATCTTCGAGGAATCCGCATGATAAGCAATTAGGGTTGTCAGCAATACCTATGCGATACAAATGAGCTCTGTGATCAATTTTCCTATTATAAAGTAAATAAAGAATAGGTTTTTCATTTGAGTTCAGGTTCTTTAAGTTAATATTATTCCAGACACGTGGCCAATTGTTTTGTTCTTTAGTTTCAATTGTTGGTCTAGGCAATGATCCAATTTTATCAGAATATAGTTTTGTCATAGAAAAAGGTTGTGTTAGATCATGTTCGTAAAACAAATTCATGAAAGAAGGATACATATGTGGTAATATAGTAACAGGTTTCCTAATGACTACTGACTACTGATATTAGGCAGAATATAATTTTTCAACAAACACGTGTCGGACGAATTAGGATTTATCCCAGGCTACTATTCTAGAAAAACGTAATTGATAGATATTGGGCGGAACGCGTCGGAATGTTTAGAAAAATAGGGCGCACGCTTGATGCGGTTTAAGATACATTGTTGACTGCTTTCGGGAACATGATTTCATTTTAATAACTTGTTTACTTGTTTAACCAGGGCTTAAGCAATCGTCACGTCGGTCAAAGCTTGTTATAATAGCCTGAACAATGCGTAAAGAGCAAACCGCGAAACATTGAACGTCGCGTGAAAGTGGAACTTAATGAAGGCCTAAGTGCTTTTTCGTAACTTTTAGTTTTCGGATTAGAAAAATCATCGGTTGCAGGACAGTGTTACCGATTTATATTGGATAATCCAAAGCTATGTTGATCATTATAACATTAAATTTTGAATAACAAATGATAAGACAATCTTATTCAAATGTCGTAATAATACCTCTGACCAAGGAAAAATGATTTATATAGTTTTCATAAAAGTTGACGATACAAATACTAATGAGGAAAGGAATTCCGCATTTCCTTTTCCCAAGTCCTTTTCCTCTCCTTCCCTTCCCTTCTTCTCTTTTCAGAAAGCGAGTAATGGCGCTATAACCATATGCCATATAGGGCTAGGACAAGAGTTAGTGCTCAGGTCCCAACCGCTAGAAGAAAATGGTAGCGAGCAAGGGCGCTATAACCTAGGCGAATACAGCATTCCCTCCGTATAGGTTACGTCCGCACACCGCTCTCTGTTGTCCTTCGACTGAGGTCGGCTGGATCGATTGAGGGATGGCAGTGGGTTGGCGGTGCCGTCCACGCTTGTACGGAGGGAGGACTGTACGCTCGAACACAAGGGGTAAATACCTGTGTTCCATCCCAGGAGATCGGACAACCAAGGAGTGTACATTAACTTTCTTAGCTCTGTCACTCCCAACGATTTATATAGCCTATTTTCAAATCCTGCATACGGAGCGGTTGGTACGGTATGTCCCCGCTCTTTGATTACCTGTGGATTAAATGTTAACCACTGTCTATACTTATTAAGTAGACATGGTAAACATTCACTTCCACAAAAATTAACTAAACGCTACACAGTAGGCCTGGCCGCTTTATTGTTTGTTTCACATCCTTGATGTGCAGCAGGCATTAATAATGACAAGAAAAATGATAGATGTATCATTTTCCAGGATTCTTTCAAGTACTGGCTGTGTATGTGTAGACTAGACTAGACTAGACTAGACTAGACTAGAACTGAAACTGTGCAACCATTGCGTATCAATGACTTTCTGTAAAATTACCTAAACAAAGTGATGTCCTAGCGAAGAGTATCAGAACGTACTCGCCACAAAGTGAAACCATTTCATTGCTTTCAATTACGCGCCCAGAGAAACCGTATTCTCACAAACCAAGGGCACAGCAGAGAACTTTGTAGTGCAGCTCGAGAAAGCCTCACCTTTTCGGGCCCACCCCGGTCTGGAGGTTAGCCGGTTTCGCCGCCCCTTGAAACGAATCATCTTCACTGTGCATCAGATCGCATCGCATCATCATCGCTGTAGAAAAACGCGCAATGAGTTTCGAAAAAAGCAAAAGTTTCATTGCGTCCTCTCGTGTTTAATACAACCAAGGTACAAGGTACCGATATAGGCGTGAGATGAGTTCATACACAGTACACACGTCAAGGTGTAAACGACGATGGCAGAGTACCTTCCTCTCCTCCCTCTGGTGGAATGTTTGCTACTGGTGCTGGGTGGAATTTAATCGTAAGATCGCTGAAATATTTGCATCGTTGTAGTCCACCGTTCATCCTGTGGCTGTTGGGTCACGCCTTTCGTCAACAAACTTTATGTAGGGGAGAACTGTCCATAATGCACCCCTGGGGTAAAATGGCCCCACATGGTTTTTCGTTGCTTTCCTATTAGGGAAGGTGTACCAGTTATGGTTATAAGTTCCTATTATGGTGTGTTCCAATTATGGTCTATGGAATTTCCATAGGTCATAATTGGAACACACCATAATAGGAACGCTTAGCTACAACTGGTACACCTACATTACTAATTCTGGGATTTTTTGTGCAAGAATCCCAAGCAGAATATTAAAACATAGTGAAAACCTATTTCCAATAGCATACAAATCGTTGAAATCTTGATTTTAGTTATTATGTCAGATTCTATACAATATCGGATACATAAATATTTAAATATTTTTACTATAAAGCTGATATACGGCTGCCCCCCCCCCCCCATCGGGCTATTAGTGAGCTTCGTTGTTACTTGAGCAGTAACAATAGACAAGATTTATGACGACATGTTCAAATATGAACTAAGAAACTGACAAAATCTGAAAATTCCAAATAAAAATATTTGTAGGGTAAGTGTATAAGTTTTTGGCGGTTGTGGTCCCCTAATTAACCCTTTCTTAACTATAAAAGATTTCTATTATTTTCAAAATTCATTTCGATATAGCATTGGAACATTATCATCACGCAAATAAAATCATTAAAATTTATGTCAAATTTGATTTAGGCCCTAGGGCCAAAAACTGGCGCACTAGTGCCAAGCTGGACCAAAGCAAGTTTATATATATTTGTAAATATAATTCCCAGGTCGATTGATATAAATAATAATTAAATAAATAAATGTTGTTGTATGACTGGGCAAATCATAATTGTCTATGTTAAATCCAACAAAATAGAACTAAAACACATGCCTCAAACCCCCATAAATAAATGTTGCCACAAATCGCGATTGTACATATCTCGTTCATTTCGACTCGACTGACGTTTTAAAAGTTGTTTTTCATGTTATGCACTTTTTCAAATATCAGATTTTAGTTTCAATTAAAATTCTAAAAATAACACAATGATATCAAAATATTTACTTGGCCTGAATCGTAGAAAAAAATATCAAAAAATGTTATGAATATGCGTTCAAAAACATAATTTGATATCATTTTATTAATATTCTTCTCTGCTCGGGATGCTAGTTCAAATACTGAACTAGCAATGCTATAAATTCACGAGTCGACATTCGGAAAGCTATGAAAAATAGTGTGGGGTAATTTCACCAAAAATGTGCGTTTTAGACCATCCTACCCTAATTCTTCACTCCCTGAATGGCTGACGGTTAGCAGCTCGCATGCTTCCAAATTTGGATCTTTCAATGACTTTCTTCAACCGAGCACACGACTGACCCTATTTTATCGCCACTAAAATCAGCGTTTTGACGTTTTTGACTAGATTTCGTGATGATTAAAATCATAGACTTAAGACACGGATGCGTGGTACTGCACAGTGTACTTCAGTGGAGGCCAAGTAGAGGCGTACACAGCGATAATGATGACGGTTACGACGACGACGACGACGACGAGAAGATGGCACTTTTCGATCGGCGCGAGATGTATGCCTGTTGTACATTGTAACACTTCATGAAGAGGTATGTCCGTCCGGCGATCTTGACAGCGTACCATAATGCCACTCTTTGCGTGCTGTAGGGTGATTGAGATGACAATTGAGGAAACATGTCGCGCTAGGATGGTCCGGAAAGTGTGCGTGTGTATGTAGGCCTTCGTCGACGGTAGAATGGCCATGGCACCGTTCAATGATGATGACTCGGTTATCGAGGCAAGGCAGGAACGTGCCTTTGATAGGCATAGGCAGTGAGTGACTGGACCGATACCGGAAGAGCTTGTCCGGTGAGCTGGAATGGATGATTTATGGAGCTGTTGAAAATTCGAATGCTCAAGGCCAGGTAAACAACGAAAATGCGAATAAGTTTTGATGTATGGTCTCGTTTATATGACAGCCACGCCAAATTACGAATAGGAAAAATTCGACCTTCTCCGGTTTGCATGAAACTTTACATAATTGTTTGTTATAGACAATCATTCAATTTTTTGCTAAAATTCGTCCATTTGGATCATGTATTTCTTTTTATTCAAAATTGTGTCTTTGACCTTTTTTTCAATATATTATAGCACGTAAAAGTCACTTCTGATCGAAATAAGGTCTGGATTAGGTTGTAGAGAAAAATAATGTCGCTTTTGAAAAAAAAAACATACCCGTTAGTTTTTTGACGTAGGAAAACGTCTTTATGGACTATACTGGGGTGCAAATCAAAAGATTGTGTTACGAAACAGAGTTAGGTTTTAAACGCTTATAATTTGGCCGTTTATTGATGGTTTTAAATTCTTTTCACATCATTTGATTCAGAATTAAATGATAAAAATAGTTTGTGAAAATGTTTTGAATATTTATGTATTTGCGTGTATGCCTTAGATAATAAAATGTGTGCATAAAAAGTTTCGTATCTAATAAGTAATCAATATCATTATTCTTCAATGATTGAAACGCAAAGGGAGGTTAATAAATGCACGCTCAACTGTACTTGTACGAAAGCTACTGATGTTTCATTGGTTAACAATTATTTCACATAATAGAAGCATTCATGATCGTGCGATTTGCGGTGTCATCCGTCGTTCAGGCGTATTGTGAGTGCTGCAAAGTGAAGGTTCGATTCCCGCTCCGGTCGGTAGAACATTTCGCATCCTGGAAATTTCTTGTATCAGCCTGCTTGTTAAAACAGAAGAGACATTCTGAAACACGTGAAACGCGTGAAATCTATGCAATACTGAAGTTGTTATGCACATAATTCGAGGAATGAAATATGACCACAAACAGGTACATTACATTATTCATCAAAACCAGCGACACTACCCTTCGTCGTTTGTTTTCAAATGCTCATCTTCATCATCATTCGCTCAGCTGCTAGTTGTTGCCGTTTTTCAACTCGTACCACAGTAAATCAATCACTTTTAGAGTTCGGGAAAATCATTTACAAACACGTTTTCCACCCGTAATGCATATTTTTTACTATGGAAGCGCAATTCCGTGAGGCCTCTTCTCATGCCTGTTTCCTCCCGTATCGCTGAAATTGCTTAAAATTATCATGTCATTGTTTTTGCTGTCGGATGCATTCAATACTAATTGCAGTGGTGGTGGCTTGGCAGAATCAAGATGAGTTAAGATTGATGGGTGGTACATCTTCAGCGCATGGGTACATGTTTGTTCTATCAATGTCCCCAGCCGGTGAAAAGATGAACGCCCGTTGGCAAGGTTTTTACACAGGTAGAGCGAAGAAAGATGCGCTCCACGAAGAATCGCGCTGGGATTGAAAAATTTATGGTAATGGATTTACTCGTCCAAACTTAAGCCGTCTCGCGCGATCTCTGGATTGGTCTCATAAATATGCAACAGTGTCGAGGTGCAATCATCTCACGGAGTCGTGTAAGGAGGTATTGGAAGACATGTTCTCGAGGCCAATACCTTACGTAACATGTTAATGCTCATCTGCACCTCATGTACTGCCGGCAGATGATCCAGATCACGACGGGAAAATTTTTACTTTCACCTTTCAACCTCAAACAAACCGACGAAAAGCAACCATCATCATCACAACCATTGTGATTGGGCCTCTCTTCACGAAAAGCTGATTATGAACCTCTTGACGGCATGTTGAATCGATAATCGGGTTCATTATGTATAGTTGAGATCCAAGTGGTAATTCGGTTTGACGCATTTGAAAACTATCCGAAAAACCGATTAGACTTTCCATCAATTGAAGGGCCATTCATAGACGAGGAGTTAGAGCAAATAGAGTCTTGTTATGACTGCATCTATTAGAGGAGCCATTGTAAACAAATTGTAGCACCGTACCTAAATGGCCCGAGTTTGACTCTCTTGAAATGGGTTATGTTATACATGCGCATCGATGAGGTGTTTAGCTGGCTGAGTGCCTGCGTTTATTATGTTTCGGAATAGGCTTCAATGTATCGATGTGTAATGGGTTGATTATACATAAGGAAAAAGGCACACCGCGGTGCGGCTGTTCTTTTTTGAAAAGCGCTTATGCGGAAGTCTTTTTCGGTGGCAGAGTTCGTGCCCTTCGCACTGTAATGAGATAATTGAGCATCGGTGAGCTGTTTGTTGAGCCGACACGAGAAATGTCTTTGTTCGTGGTGGTTGGCCGCGACTTTTTTCAGCAATGATTGGGATAGCTGAAAAATAGTTAGTTTTTGGAACAATTGTTTGAGATATAAAATTTGTTACAAAACCTTACGTTATCAAAATAAACAAGGGGTCCCAATATCGCTAGCTATATGACACATTCTACCAGTTTGTTTTGACTGTTTTTTCAGGTTTTGCACTGCAACTGAAAAAAAGGAAAAGTAACCCTGAAATTTTATTGCAGATTTGGAAAGTGCGTTAAATATCCTCTACAAAATGATCAACAGTTATGATGGTTTAATGAACGACTATGTTTCGTGACGTTACAACGTTCTGCACTTCTCAACTACACAAGTAAACATCTACTCACCAACACGTTTTGAGCTACTCAAATCATAAACTCTTGATCAATTGTTATAGGCAATTGAACACACTTTCCAAATCTGCAATAATAATTAGAAGTTACTTTTAACATTTTTCAGTTACAGCACATAAACTGTCAAAATTCAGGCAAAAACCGTTGTAACGCCACGGTGTCATATGGTTATTATGTTTAGGTTTAGGTAATGGGCCTCCCTTAGCTCAGTCGGTAAAAGTGGAGCTACAAAGCAAGACCATGCTGGCTGGGTTCGATTCTCGGTTAGGTCTAGGAATTTTTCGGGTTCCCTGGGCATAGAGTATGATTGTATTTGCCACACATTTATACTAATGCAAACATGGTACAGGCATCGAAAGCTCTCAATTAATAACTGTGGAAGTGCATCTAGAACACTAAGTGCGCAATAAGCTTATATGCGATAAGCAATAAGCTTGAAATGCGAGGAGGAAGAAGAAGAAGAAGTTTAGGTAATTTGCCGGATTATCCTACATCCATCAAGATGTTTCGTATGTATTTTGTTTGATCTACAAGACACTGAAGAATTCTGTACATTGTAAACAAAATATGTGTATCTGTCTAAGATAACGATAAACAATGATTGAAGTGGAATTAAATTGAAATTATTAATCCATCTCTCTTTCTTTAAACATTGTCTGAATTGTTGATAGCTCTTTGTGTTTTGATACTCTGAACACAGAGTTTTTTTTAGGTACTATCCCCAAGTAACAATTTTGGTTTTATGAGGGTTCGGTAGGCCATGATTTGGACTTGTAGCGTGCTTTAAAACCATAATAAAACTTGCAATGTTACTTGGGATTCTCTTTATGAATTGGAATATTATTTACGATTTTGGTCATTTGCTGCCAACCTAAACATCTGGCATTATTGTTGTGCAGGGACCGTTTGTAGAAAGTTGCGCAACAAACATTATTCTAAAACATTTGAAGACGTCTCGTCTAGACGGGATATTTTTAATACTTAGGAGGTGTTTTTTCAGAACGCTGAGCACCTCCGTGTTGCAAGCTCACTGATCTCATACACAGCTGTTGATTTCGTTTGGTAGGTGTTTCAGCGATACTTATTTTTTTCATATTAATGCTGTTCTTTCAGAGACATTGTGAGACATGGATGCCTAATAAATGTGTATTCAACTGATACTTCTGGCGTTAGTGTAAACTTTAGAACTTGTTGTTAAAGACCAGCTGTTGGAGTATTTAAATAGCAATAGTTTGTTGACACACCTTGTAAAACCGCGTTGAGTTTAGTATTATCGAAGTTGAAAGATAACACGGAGCGTAAAATTACGATTGTTGCTTTTTTTGGATCTAAAACACGCTTTTGAAACAATTTCTTAGCCCTTTAGTACTGCAGATAAATGACTTAAAAGTTATTTGTGTGACAGGACTTAACAAACTGTTCTACTGATTCTGTTTACAGTCTCCTGGGGAATAACCTTGAAGTGCCCCAGGAAAGTGTATTAGGACCCCTTTTTTATATTATGTATATTAATAACTTGCAACGTGTTTTACGATTTAGCGACATTATTTTTTCAGATGATACTGTGTTATTTATTGCAGCTAAGGATTTAGATGATGCCGTTTTACATATTAATGAAGATTTGCATTCTCTGAACAGATGGTTGGTGTGTAAGCAATTGAGATTTAATATAAGTAAAACTAAATTCATGGTAATTCCGCGGAATCGAGTAAATCAGGAGGCTGTTGATCGCGTTCGGGAGATTACATATCTTTGGCGTGATTTTTGATGACAAACTTAAGTTCAGCTCTTACATTGACAATGTCGTCTAGAATTTTTTTTAAAAGTATGGAATTCTATGCCGATTGAAAAACGATTTAACTCTTACCAGTAAAATACAGCTATACAAATCAATCATTGCCCTTCCATTTTGGCCAATGCAACACAAATATCGAGAATACAGCGCTTGCAGGATAAAATAAAGCGTTTGATATTGAGATGTAATGGATTCACTTCCTCAACTTTGAAGCTAGACGCTTTAAATTGGTTGTCGGTGAAGCAAAGCATTGTATATTTGACTATGGTGTTCATTTTTAAAGTAGCTAACGATTTGCTGGCTCGATATTTGTGGGATCGAATTAGAAGAGGAAGTGACTTTCATAGATATCATACTAGAAATGCGAATGAAATCTATGGGCACCGGTGGGATTCGAACCCACAATTGCCATGCAGTACACGGGTGCATTGCCATACAACGGTGGACCTATGGTCTACGGATGTATTTGGCTAAAAAATTTGTGTTTCGAATCCGTTTCTCTCCCTAGTCTTTTTGTGCAAGCGTTCTCTTATACACAACAATCGTCTATTGTCGACGATATGTTCTTGTACCGCAACCAATCAGTATCAGTCGACGTGGAAAAACACAGCTTGATCGTGTTCTACATCATCACATGTTGAATTACGGTTGTCCAACAACTTTTTCACGAGCCGCAAATAGATTCGACTTCTGTACAAAAAGTGACATATTAACTTCTAATAAAGGTTGAACATGAAAAAATCTGGACCATTAAGACATTTTTTGAGCATTTTTTTTTCTAAATTTGACTGAATCAAGCAAAGAGTGCATATAATCACAGTAGGCATTCGTTGTCAGGATAAGTTCATTTGTTTACATCCTGGCTTCACCGGAGCAAGCACGTCGCGATTCGATCCTGCACGCACGAAACGAAAATCCCGGTCTATCCGCTCCTGGCAGTTTTCGATCAAATTCCTGGGCAGGAATTAAATACCTCGGTTGACTGGAAGAGTGCCCCGGAAGAATGTAAAGAAGTCGAAATTCCCCAAAAAGTTCCTTGTCTGGAAAGCAATCTGTAATTGTGGGCTGAAAAGCGAGACTTTCGTTACTTCTGGGACCATGCACCAGCAAATTTACCAGGAGTGTCAACGGAAGAGATTACTACCTTTTCTGGAGCAGCAAAAGGTGAATTGCCTATTCTGGCCGGTCTTGGCAAGCTGCTACTACTCAAATTCCACCAAACAGCGGTACAGCGAAAATGGCATCACAGTGGTTCCCAAGGAGATGAATTCGGTCAGTACTCCGGAGCTAAGGCCGATTGAAGAAAACTATTCAATGGTGAAGCACATACTGAAGAAAAACGTTGGAACTGCAAGTGACCTGAAGGATTTCAAGCGGAAATGGAGGTATCCGGATTGTTTTTGTGTTCAACCTCATATGTCAATGGTCAATAATCGGTGTTCACCGGTGTTTTGCACTAGATTGTGGAACAGAGACCAACTTTACCATGGTGTGCGCATATTAAAGCCATTTGTAATCGATTTTTTGGACTTTCTACCTTATTTTTGTTTGTTTTTTAAAAGATGTTTAATGAGATACTGTTTTATTTTCTGTTTACAATAGATTGCAATTCGAAAAGGTGCAGCTTTTTTAATGTTGTGCTAAACAAATAGAATGCTATAAGGTAGATGTACCAGTTTTGCCTATACGTTCATATTATGAGGTGTTCCAATTATAGCCTATGGAACATACACCTACCCCACACCATTAGGAAAATTCATGTAAGTTTCTGCGATATATCGCATCCGAAGCTATCGCTAATGTTGTTATAAATTGACGCGATATTTCAGTAATTTTGTACTCAAAATTGTAATCAATCTCAATTTAAATCAATCTTTAAATTAAAAGGGTGGAGGGTGTTGCATCTTTTCAAACAAATGACCAGTTATATTATGGCATTTCATTTATTCTTTTGACGAACCGTACTTCGTACACAATTTTTCAGGGGAATGTTGTAGATTATCTTTTCAATTGCTCATACCTGCTATAATAATTATTTTCAAAACAATAATATTTTTTTTGAATACAGAATTCAGAATAATTATATGCATATGTAAGACTACAACTCACCCCTGTCCCCTCGAGATTGTCAAGTCAACGATGACAGGAGCACATACCGTAGTAGAGGTAACAATAGCTGCAATTTCCAAACCTACGACTGGATGATTTCCTTCAGATAACAACTTGAGTGCGGTAAAAATCGGTAGAACTGTTTCAAACACATCATCGGTACATGAGCGGTCGGTGATCATCTCTTTTTGCCAGTGGTGGTGTGGGGTAGGAGACACTTCTCACCATCCCTCTCCAAAGGGGGAGTTTGGTAAAGAGAGATGATAAAACCGATTTGAACCTTCCTAAAGTTTTCCTAGCTCGCTTTCTACTCTCTATTTGAAATTTTCACACTGCCGTACTCTAAACGGAACTATCAATTCTATACTTTAATCTCCTCATCTATCGTATAAAAATTAGCACTTTAGTCTGTTATTTGAAATTAGCATCTTCAACTATGTTACTCATTATTGTTAACCAGAATCAAGAGTAGCAACACATGCACAACAAATTTAAACATTTGCTTCTAGCTGCAAGGCAATAGAGATGCTTCAAACAAGTGAGTGAGGAGAATGAAATGCCATCTATTTACAAAATGTAAGCAAAGTGAAGTACACTGTTCGAAAAATTCATTTCCCTTCGATATGGAGCGATACATGTTGTTAACGCTAGATTTGGCGTAAACTTACACGATATTTCATGTTCACCAGCAATGTTGTACGGAAGCTGGTAAACATCTTTGTTGATTATGCCAACTATTGCTCAACATTAAACGAAAGCAGGCTTAACACAATCGTGAATATTCAGATTTATTTTTTCTGTGCAGGCTTTTAACCAATTGTATTAAATCAATTCAACCTTGAGCTATGACGACTCTATTCATGTCTATGTGACGTCTGAAACCTAGCGCAATCACAACATTTCGTGAATAGATGTTTAGTCATTCTCCATTCTGATTGGGACATCTTCCTGTGTTATAATACCGAGACGCACTAGCCTTATACTAAATGTCTGTAAATAATAATAACCAAGTAACCATCTCAACAAACATTGAATGCTACATTGTTCAGATAAAAATATGCTACTTTAACTAAAAAATGGCTTATTCAGCTCTTAATCAACTCAAATTGTTTGATGACATCCTTCTTGTGAAAAAAAATCGTTATTTTCTCAGTCATGATCATGGAAAGAAACTCTTGAAGATATGGTAAATCCGTGTATTTAACTTTGTTCAATGCTTTATTCAATCCTCTTTAGCCTTTATCTGCGTACTTAGAAATCCCTATTTTTACACGTGACATAATTCATCTTTGACGTAAATCATGAAACGTAAGCAAACATGTCATGTAAAATTAAGTGTTCTGAATCCGAAACATGCGCAACGTGACGAAACGTGCGTCGTCTCCTTAAGGTGAAGTTCACCGCTCCGAAAAAAAAAATAACGTTCTGATTTTTCTAAACAAATATTGGAAAAAGGTATCAAATCTAAAAAAATCACTTTTTTTCTATTTTTTCAAAGAAAATTCACGTGCACGTTTTGGATTCAAAAAACCACAAAACATCGACTATTCGGTTTTGCTGAAAGTCCATTTTTTTTTCATAATGAGATAGAAATATTTTTACATGTAATTTTTGACAAGAATCTATGAAAGAAACCGATTTTTTGGATATCTGATAATTTTTCCCAATATTTTTAGAAAAATAAAAACGTAACGAAATTTTTATTTTTTATTTTTGAGTTGATAAACTTCCTCTTAAGGCTCTTATTATGGCTCTTATGTCGTAAGACCGCTTGCATGTGTCTTAGGGCACATTAAGTTATATGGCTTTTTCGTATTGTGTGTCACTGACGTAAATCATTAAAAATGAATGATTTTCTAATAATAGTGGTATAAAGGTACAATTGACTAATGCCTTTTTTTCTTACTCTTTCAGGTATGTACTTTTTCGTTCTCATCGG
Source organism: Ochlerotatus camptorhynchus (assembly GCF_037179485.1). Classification (NCBI taxonomy): domain Eukaryota; kingdom Metazoa; phylum Arthropoda; class Insecta; order Diptera; family Culicidae; genus Ochlerotatus; species Ochlerotatus camptorhynchus. The sequence continues at coordinate 1,091,237 of NW_027040743.1, forward strand.
ATGCGTTTCAAGGATATTTAGGTGAGCTACAGCATGATCATCTGATTACTTCTTTAGCCAATGCTAAAAAAAGCTAAGATCTCTCCGTCAGACCTTCTGCAATCCCAAGCTTCTCATATTTCAATCATTGAACAGTACAAATATGTCAGCAAAACCAAACGATTTCCCACAATCTTCAAGATCTACGTATAAAGCACACATTTTTCGACAACGACGACGACGAATCCAAACCGTTCATCATTTCATTCAGTCGTCGAGGCGCCGTCTCCGTCGTCTGTGTAACTAATCTCTGGCTTTTATGGCGCAGACACTCTAATAATGCATTCGATCAATTCTCCGGACTCTAAACAACAAAATCTCAACCAAAACCCAACTAACCGTCCATCGTTCGGTTGATGATTGCCTCCGGGGGCAAATCGAGCTCTGGATGAGTCAAACGAGCCAATTTTCACCATGCACGAAGATCCCTATAACGGTGCTCCATTGCATAACCTCCCCAGCTAATGGGTCCCACTTTTCCTCTGGCAAATTTGGAGGGACTCAGTTCCGAGAGGTGTTCACAGCCGAGAAAGAAGTGTTTACCTTTGCGAGGACGACGACGATGGATTGGCGCCAGTGGATTTTGAAATAATGATGCACCGACCGGGCTAGGGTTTTGGTATTTTTGAACAGGAAGTCTGAAATTAGGCACGACTGCTGTTTGATTAAAATTACTCAAAAGTGAAAATGTCATCAACGAGGAAGAATCCCAAATTGGCAAGTTTTATCGAATTATTATGTAACCAATTATATGCCACGGAGACGAAAGTGAAATTTTCCCCTTAACCACACGATTCTTGTAGCTTCTAGCCATCATGCAAACGTCACGACTGAAGACAGACAAAACATCTGAGCTAAATATCATCATTAGCTCGAGTGTATCGTCTGCAGGCGTCATCGTTGACTGATGAACGACCGAGGAAGAAGAGGAGGATTAAGAAGAAGAAAAAGGAGACGGAAAAGAGTTGTTCGGAGCTATGCATAAAAACAAAAGTCAAAAGGTTACTTTCTCCAAGCCATAAAAGTGGTAGGTACCTATACTGAAACAAAAATGCTGCAAGCCACGGGATGCCGTCGCGGTTACAAGTTGCTCGCTGAACTTCTTGTGTCGTCGGTTAGTGCCCTGAAGTGCCGACGATGGCGTCATGGCCCTACGAACCGAGAGCACGACAGAGAGATAAAGAAATAAATGGATTACCAAGATTGGCAGGGATGTAGCTAACATGCATAATTTTAAAACATGAAACCATGAGTATTTACTGCAAAGATTTGTAAATTTCAGTCGATTTGTGATGATACCAATTTCAGTTGAATTGCTTAAACTTTGGTGAAATAAACAGAATGCTACACTTTTTGGTCTGATAAGCGTGAAACATTGTCTATGGACAAAATCTAATTGAAAATGACTAAAAATCGATGTGAACATTTGACTGGCAGCACTTCTTCCCTTAGCTCGCAAGTGCATGCTCGCACCGGAACTCTTTCGTGACTTTAGTGCTGCGCGAGGGCAATATGTGAGGCCTCATCATTCTCCTCTCCTAGCGAATCCGGTTTCCTCGTCGAGGCAAACTCGGAACCATACCACGCTTTGAGAGCAAAAAAGTCTTGTTTTCACGCTGCAACAAGCTTCGGGGAGGAAGCAGTGACAAAGTGTAGGAAAAAGGTATCAGAAAAAAGAGACACATATTAGCCTGCGTAGTAGAGGTTCATAATTGAAAGAAAGTGAAGTAATTGTTCATTGCAAGAAATGAACTGAGCTGATATTTACTAAGTGTACATTTTATTGTACTTTTTTTTTGGTATTGGAAAATGCCAAGTAGGAAGGAATCGTTGATGGTGATCAACTTGAAACGGTTAAGGTTTTTTGAAGCAAAGCAAGTAATTTCGGTGAAATGATCCATTCTGTGAAAATTGCATTTCTGATGAACTTTGACGGACGGATGATAATTTTTCTACGTGATAGTTTAAGTAAAACGATGAATGTTTAATGGATTATTACGTTCCATTTAAATTTTCAATGAAACGGCCTACTTTTAAAGCTGGAAGTTTAATTTTTTTCCTTGATTTGTTTTTCCGACGATCTTTTCTTTCCGTGCTGAGTACCAATGCTACCGACGCCAGGAAGGCAGCTCCCTCACCTGGACCCTAAATATTGATCCATCAACTACTCATGAACCGGGGACCAACGGCTTTACTTCCCTTCCGAAGGAAGGCGTGATCAGAGATGTTATGCCTCAGAACATCCTGGAGGCGCCGGCTGGGATTGAACCCAGGCCTACTGCGGTGAGAGGTAATCACGCTTACCACTACACCACCGGCGCCGCTCTGGAAGTTTCATACTTCCATCTTAAAGTGATTACGCAAAAATACCATAATAAATCAAATTGACTTTATCTTAAATGTGCTTATTTCGTTCACACAGGCTATGTTGAGAGCATAACCTAACAAAGACCACGATTAAATCGTTTAGCTCTAAACATGGGTTGAACGGGGAGAGGACTTAGTTTCGCCGCACAGACAGCGGCGCGAGCCATAAAGCGTAAAACGAGCAGACAGGTAGCAGGCGCAAGCCATCCAACAAATCATCTCGTTTATGATAATTTTACTTAGTTTTTCTCTGTGCATTCCTAACAAGAGAAGAAACGAAGTCAGAAGGAAGGGCTGCTGATTGCTTTCGATGTAATTCAATATGTAATACAATGTTGCGAGCCCCGTGTGGTTTGAATTGATGAGAGCTCGTTTTTTTGCGGAGCACGTTGAAGAACTAGTTTCTAAAACGATGCGATTTAGTTACACAAATGGGCGTTTATTTAACTGGTGCTGAGGAATACCTTAGAAGGAAGCGGATTGCTAGGTAGTTTTGGGTTGATTTGTAGGTTTATGTGATCATATTTATACGTTGGCAAATTACAGCTGCTGGAATTATACGAATGGCACTTTATATCATACTTGACGTTGCATGATCGATCACCTTAGATAGTTCTTATGCATTGCAATTCAATTAATAGGCTGTGTGAATGAAACCAGAACCAGAACCAAATAGGAGCGGCGGTTGGTGGTTTAATGAGTTGCCATAAGAGTATGGTGTCCAGATGGTCGATGTGGTCGAATGCCATTTTGTCCAATCCTTGAAAAGAATTCAGAATATGACAATTTTCGATGTTGGAACAAATCTAGATTAAATAATTTTTCACAACCCTCATTTTGTTGAAATTTTGTGTTCCTTGACCAGAGCTTAGTAAAATTTTCTTTTTTGATTTGCAAAATTGCCTCCTCTATTTCAGGGGTTTCCTCCAATCTATGGAACAAGATTGAGCCGAATAATTCTTTTTTTTTTCAAACTATAGTAATATATTTTTTGCAGTTAAACCTACTTTTATAACTAATGAGATATCCGCATATAACCCAAATTTGTTTATGACTGAACGTATAATAACTTATTCCGTGAGACAGAGATTTGGTTTAGTCATCGGCTGAAAATCTCTTTAATTGCAGTGCCGGTTGTGTAATGGTATGCGTGACTGCGTGGCTCCAAAGGGCCTGGGTTCAATCCCAGTCAGCGCTGCCGGGATAATCTGAGGATTAATTGAGAGATGACGCATCTGATGACGGGGTCATCCAAATTAAACTCATTTGGACGCCAGTTGAAGATTTTAACCTTTTTTGACTTGTGATTTTAGATATAAATATTCTACAAAATTGTAGAAACTCCATAAGCTCCATTCCATAAACTTTGCTGAAGACGCAAATTTGCTAGCATGTCAGCTTCATTGATATATGAAGCATTTTTTATGGAAACCCCATTAAAATCGATTTTTCGGATTTAATTTTTTTTGCATAATCTTTTCCTTTTTGTTGAGAAAAGTTTTGTATTTTTTTTAAACATATAACTTTTTACACTATCTACTATTCCTCAAAAGCTACATGGGTTTATTTATCCAAAACATGATGTTTTACACTTACACTTCTCATCCTATTAACATTTTGGCCTTAAACGACTATCTCTTTACTTTCATAATTGTTTTCCGATTTGGTGAATTTTTCTTCCACGTTGGATGACAAACTGAAACTATTTATGTTAATTAGGGGCAGGAGGGGCATAGTGTACAGGTGGGGCATAGTGAGCATTTCGCACTTTGGCTCTGGATCTCCAGCTGCACGAAACAAATCAACTGGTAGTAGGTTCAATATCATTAAGATATTGAACCTACCACCAACCAATTTGTTCCGAACGGCCGGAAGACCAAGCTGAGGCATGGGATGCTCACTATGGCCCACCTGTTCACTATGCCCCTCTTACCCCTACCTCTCATTCCTGATGTCGAGAGGTCGTCAAAACATGAAAATTGTCCGGTTTTGCAAAACCAATTCCGTTTTTATATGATTGATAATTATATGAAGCATTATTGTATATTCACAGGGTTGTCAGGTCTTCTGCAAATTTGGGTCATTTTATGTAATTAAAAACTTCTCCAAACATACAATGTCTCAAAAATCTCAAATAGATACGTTACTGAAGAAACACCGATAATTACACTGAACATCTCTGAAAGTCTCGGTTATGAAGAAACTAAACAAATAAAAATAATCTCAATATTTGATTATCTCCTAGGCAGTAAATAACAGTTACTCCTCCATTTTTTTTGCAAAATATGTAAAATATCATCATGGTATTCTTTTTAAATTTGCCCCATTTCAAGATCTGAATAGTCTTATAAATAGTTGTGTGTTTTTGTAAACACTTTCCTTAAAAAAGTGTGCTTTGGAAAAAAAATTAATTCTCGGAAAATCGATTTTAAGGGGGCTTCCATAAATAAAGTTTGTGGAAATGATGAGTTTATACAATTTTGTAGAATATTTAAATAGGGTAAATGATGGCTTCGGCATCCGTTGACTTTTTTAGGCAACGGAAATTTGACCGTTAATTGCGTTGTATTTTGTCACCAAATCACTCCGCTGAATGTATTTAAACATTTCCTTAGTCTTTTATCTTCAATTTGATTACATTTTTTTTACGAGTGAGCAAACCTGTTTTGCAAGGTTTTTCTTCAAATGAATCATACGCACTACAAAATGTGACTGATTTAGAGTTGCCGATTATAGAACAGCTGGTTAACACGCAATTCAAATGGAATGGTTGCCGAAGAAAAAGAGGCTGCCGACAATAGTCACACTCACCTGAGTTTGGAGCATTGTAAAAACGTTTTCAACCCTTTTTGGACAATTCTGTCGATTGAAATGGATAGAATAGCAAGCATCAGATAAATCTAAACAAACAAACCCATCATAGGGTTTTTTTTTATCTAATTTCCGTCCTACTAAGCACAACCCGCGCTTTACCTCTCTTTTCTGAACGAGTTTAAACAAAAAATGGAATATTTCTGTCAAAGATGCCTTGCAAATTTATTCACCTTTCCATGGATTTGATAAAGAGTCACAAATTGTTGAGATATTGTCTAAAATCTAACACTGCTTCTTGATTCTAAATTCGTTCTACGAGTTTCAATTCCGTCCTAACGCATTGAAACGCCATTAGATTTTCTTCGTCCTACGGATAAACGTAGAAAAAGGGGATTCGCTAGGAGCGTTTCTTTTGTTTTGAGAACAATGAGCGTAAATATTCATTTAAAGAGCGCATTATATGAATATTTACGCTCATTGTACAACAGGCTTTATGTTGTAGCTAATGAACTAACGCATCTGAACAAACCTATTATTGATTTGTGCACGGTGAAATCATTGATATTATTGATCTTTTCTGATCGATATTTAGAACGGAAATGAGCGATTACGACGAAGTAGCGCTCTTCCCTATGTGTGAGTGACGCTAAGAAATTGCTTATAGAAGTGCGGACGCTGCTTAGATTGGCGAGTTTAAAAAGAAAGAATTATCTAGTGGCGTCCCAATGAGTATAACTTATATATAACCCCTTAGTAAGATGCGTCTTCGTTCAACTAAAGACGTCTTTGAAGACACCAAAGTGATGACACTTCATCTTCATGCATTTTTTATGTCTTTTCCTGAAATTCGCCCTTCTGCATCACTGTGTGTGTGTATTTTTAAAAAATATGAGGTATTTTTTATTACAACCAGTTTAATAGATTTAAGGTCATTCGTGATTTATCTGGGGATGAGGTTTAAACTCGTGAACTTCAGTGAGAGAGGTATGGAAGCAAATCACTACGAGGGGTGCATCGAAGCTTCTGCATATTTGATTCAACCTACAAGGTCTTTGAACATAACTTAGATTTATGATTTCCGGAGTTGAATTGCTCCATAAGATCGATAAGGTTGACTTATAATTTGCAAAGCCGTAATCCACCAAAAGCCGGACTCAAACTATCCATTGAAGTTGACCCAAGTATTCTCTGAGATTGATCCAGTGAAGTTAATCGAAAGGATTTTTAGAGATGACTTATAAAGCCTCCAAAATTACACGTTGTCACCCAGTGCTAAACATTCTCAATGTCTTGAATGATTTCCGCAGTTTTGACATTCATTGCCTAGATGAATTGAAAATCAAAATCTCAATTAATTGTTTTCGGCAATGATATGCTGTTGTGGATTTGATGACTGTTTACTAGAGTGATGCAAAATTTGAATTTTTCGCTCCACAATACTTAAACGATTCCAAATCAGATCCTGACTAACCTCTCAAAATTTGAACCCATTTGGTGAGAAACTGAAATGGCACAAACCATTTGAAGTTTGTATGGGAATTACTATGGTAAAACCAAGATTTTTGTTCATGTCTATCTAATAATTCACCATATCGGTCTGCTTCAAAAGCTTTCAATTTTACTTGTAGGAAATTTTCCCAGCTACAACTTTGCCAAAGACCACTTTTTGATTAAATGCAAGGATCGAAAGTTATTAATGGTTCAATGCACTGATGTCTTATGATCATGCTCAATCAACTGCTCAGCAGGCAACATTGGTGTTTCTGGGGCGTTGAATAGGACACAAAAATTATGGCTACTATGTCACACTGCAAAATAAAGTGTTGCCTACAGAGCAGCTGCTTGATCATGTCATAAGTTTAGCAATCTCTTAAATAATTAATAACTATTTCCCGTCTCGTTTTACATAGAAACGATCTTCAGCAAAGTTGTAGCTGAGAAAATTTTCTATAAGAATAGCTATCGAGCTGTATGGAAAAAGACTAGAAGGCAATGAACAAAAAGTTGAGATTTCCCATAGTAATTTACATGAAAACTTCAAATGGTTTGTGCGAAGTCTGTTTCTAACCAAATGAGTTGTAACTTTTGGAGGCTTATCACGACCCGATTTGAAACCATTTAAGCACTGTGGAGCGAAAAAGTCAAATTTTGCATCAGTCTACTGTTTACCTATTAGCAAAATACACACATGCTCGTCACTGATCACTAGACTGATGCAAATTTTGACATTTTCGCTCCACAATGCTCAATCGGTTCCAAATCGGGTCCTGATTAGTCTCCCAAAATTTGAACGCATTCGATAAGAAACTGACTTGGCACAAACCATTTGAAGTTTATATGGAAATTACTATAGGAAAACCAAATGTTTCGTTCATATCCATCTAACAATTTACCATATCGTTCTACTTTTAAAAATGATAACTAAGCTCGTAGCAAATTTTCTCAGCTACAACTTTGTCCAAAACCACTTTTCAATATAATGTAAGCATCAAAAGTTATCAATAATTCAAGCCAATAATGTCTTATGATTATGCTCAATCAACTGTTCAGCAGGCAACATTGGTGTTTCTGGCGCTTGGAATAGAGCACAAAAATCATGGCTACAGTATGGCAAGATACAGTGTTGCTCACAAAACAGCTGCTTGATCATGCCATAAGATTATCAATATCTTAAACAATTATTTAATGACTATTTTATTTGACGCTTGGCTCAACAACTATATTCTGCTAAGTTGAAGCTGAGAAAATTTTCCATAATTATAGTTTTTGAATTTTTGAACAATGCAACATGGAAAAAGGTAAGAAGACAATGAACAAAAAGTTTGGATTTCCTATAGTAATTTCCATATAAACTTCAAAAGGTTTGTGCCAAGTCAGTTTCTTATCAAATGAGTTCAAATTTTGGGAGACTAATCAGGACCCGATTTGGAACCGTTTGAGCACTGTGGAGCGAAAATGTCAAAATTTGCATCAGTCTACTGATCACCTTGATGGTCATTTTCATTTCGTGAAAGTGACGAAACCTGCATTTTGCAGTCGACCCATCAATCCAACATGGACTTCTTTCACATAACCTTAATACCAAATGATGAGGTTTCTCCTTACCCGTAAAGAAGTAATGAACCCACTGGTGATCGAAAACTTTGAGAAGCTTCTGGAGCTAAATCCTCAAACATGTTTAATGACTTTGTACTACCTATATTTAACACAGGATGTCAACCCTTCAAGAAATATTCCCAATCGTGTAGTCTTCTCCGATTTCGGCAATTCAGTGAATTTTGATTTATCTATGACGCAGGAAATCCGCGGAATTCCAGAGCATCATCTTCCTATGATTGCTCCGTCATTATACTCTGCAAAGTTTGGCCATGTTGATTCTGCAAGAACTTTTTTCACAGATGGATCTCTAATAGAGGAATCCGCTGGTTTTGGTGTATTTAATGAATTTCATAGCGCCTCTCGAAAACTTGAAGCTCCTTGTTATGTGTATGTGGCTGAACTGGCAGCAATTCACTACACTTCGGAAACTTTTGCTTCACTTCTTCCACACCACTGCTTTATTTTACGGATAGTCTCAGTTCTGTCGAGGCTATCCGTTCCGTTAGGCCGGTAAGGCACTTCTCGTATTTTCTCTTGAAAATACGAGAACTGCTTAGTGCTTTATCCGTGCGCTCTTTCATCATCACCTTCGCGTGGGTGCCTTCGCATTGCTCAATTTTGGGCAATGAGAAGGCGGATTCACTTGCGAAGGTGGGCATTTAAGATCGACAAATCGCCTATAGTGAATTTTTCTCTATTTATCGTCAGCAGTCGCTCGTTAGCTGGCAACATCAATGGAGTGAAGGAAGCTTGGGACGATGGCTACATTCAGTTATACCTAAGGTGTCGAAGTTTGCATGGTTCAAAGGATTGGACTTGGGTCGAGACTTCATACGCGTGATGTCTCGTCTCATGTCCAATCACTATTGTCTTAACGCTCACTTGTTCCGTGTGGGGTTGGGAAATAGCAATCTCTGTGAATGTGGACAAGGTTACCAGGACGCTGATCACATCCTTTGTAGATGAACTAGCCATAGGCTAAAAATCTCCTTAATAAAGAAAAAAAAAAAAAAAAAAAATGATCACATCCTTTGGTCTTGTGCGGAGTATCGTGGAGTCAGATCACATTTTTATGATTTCCTTCGGGCTCGAGGTAGACAACCTAATGTTCTAGTTCGGGATATTTTGGCTAGACGCGATCTGGAGTTAATGAAACTCATATATGTTTAATTTAAGAATATTAACCTTAAATTGTAAGTTTGATTAATCTTGTGTTTAGTTTGTATTTTGTACGTGTGTGTTTGTTTTCAAGATGAATAGAAATAATTTCATGTTTTAGGATTAATTAAATATTTGTATCGTAAACCACATTTCAAACCTCCTTCTCCCTTTTCCCATCCAAAAATTGTAAATCTCCACTAACCTCGAGTACTCGGTCCAGTTCCTTTAACTTTATATATAAGACAGTAATGTATAACGAAAATGATAACTCGACTCTGTAAAGTTTATTCAATTGAGCCTGTACAAATAAAGTAATTAATAAAATGATGAGGTTTAATCGAAGTCCGTTTGTTGATGAAAAAAAAAGCATTTTTGACAGTCGATTGTCCTAAATGATAACTTCGGTCGTAACTATCAGAGCAGTTCTCTGCCAGAAGAGAAAATGACCCAATTCGATCCTTTCCGATTTGAATGAAGTTTCCACATGTCTTTGGTATGGATTGATTATATGGCATGTTTTTCCGCAGCTTGGTAGGTCATTTCGACTCAAGACTACTCTTTTAAAGGGCGTATGTGTTTCACATATGTATTTTTCAAAAAATCATAGTTTGACAAACGTTGATTGTATCGAAATTGTTCTGAGAAAAAGTTGTGAGCATAAATTGGACATAGTAGAAAAATAAACGCAAATATAAATTCAGCAATCGACTAAATTTTCAATAGCAACCAAAAATATCCATTAGTAACGTCCCAATAACGCGTTCATCTAGATTAAATTGATAAATAGCAGATTTTTAGCGATGGGCCCAATCTTAGATCCATAGGCCAACAGACATTTCCCCTATTCATTATTTTCAAAAATCATAAAAGCTATTTATGCAACAAGTTTAAGAAAGAAGATTTTTTCAGCAGGAATCGTAGTTTATCATTACGATAATAAAGACGAGTTGCATACCACATCTTTTGCACTCAAAAGAATAGGTATCCGAAGAATGTGGTTCAAATTTTCCCACCCCAAAAAGCCACCACACATCCATTCAATGATCATACAGCCCTCGTAGTGGAAAAGAAATCGCATTTCGCTGAACCCTCATCACGTCATCGCCTTGATGGTGATGGTGGTAATCAGCTTTGGGATCCGATCAACCATCATGTAGCACCCTCATTTCGTGCTCATCGAATTATTGATCAAATTTGCGTCGATGGGAACCCGAATTATTCGAACCATCAAATCATTGCATTAATCTGCTGGTCAAGTCTAAAATGGTTGAACTTCTAACCCAATAGGTTCAAGGCGGACAGCGCACGCTCAAGAGAAGCGTGAGATCGATCTTTTCATTCCAAGTCCAGCCTCTTGGTCCGCTTTATGCTAATGAGTCTGTCGAAGATCGCGGTCAACGAGATGCATGCTCTTTTCGGATGAGAATGCCAAAAACTAGGCCACCACAGCCATCGAGTCTTATCAGCGGGAGTTTCAACGCTATGGCGAGCTACAGTTCTCCTCAGCACAGTCTCAGTGTGCTTTCAAGAATATAATAAAGTAAACACCTTGATCAATCATGATTGCCTGGAGCTGCCGCACAGCTTGCATTCTCTTCTTTATGATGGGTGGGAATTTTCCCAAATCCGATTTGAATAGCAATGAAGTGCCGCAGCTATTATTTAGATGGGAAGCGCAATTGTTGTAACGATCCACTGAGGCTGCAGGGTAGTAATCATCGATCTCCATGAGCCGCTGGGACTGGGCAGTTTCGGTGAATTGTAAATTTATGTTAATTATGTTAATTTGAAGGGGTGGTGGCTGGAATCTTATATGATAGGCTCGGGGATTTTATTTTATGCAAGAGATAAGAACTGGAGTTTGAAATTAGCAATACACGTAGTGGTATCAAACCGGAACTCAGGATTAGGGTGCGCTTATTTAATTCCAAGACCGTTTTTGGGGTTTTGGGGCTAATTCAAAATGTATTACTCAATACATACTCAAAATTCAATACCTAATATTCATTACTTAACACTTAGTACTGAACTCAACTCAACATCCAAAATTCAATATCCAATATTTAAAAATATTTCATAGTTCGGTTCATGAGGCTTGCAAATCAGACTTTAGTCTATGATTTTTTTTCAATTCGATGACTGGTTTCTCTTTATCAATTTTCCGTATCAATGAGCTCAATCATGAAGTTCCTTGCTTGTTCAACTTCCTCAGCAGTTATTTATCATTGTTTTTTATCCACATTCATGTTTTACAACTCTCTTTCCAATTGTTACCTTTGTTCTTCTAGTATATATTCTTGTTTATTTGTTTTTCTTTCAACGTATCCTAGGTGTTCAAAACTTCTTGTTAAAATCATGTTGAATACGATACAATCGTATTGAATGTGTTATGGCCGGTTTGTATATTAAGCAATTGAGTAAAAGGAAAGTGTTGTCTTGTCCCACCTTATACGTAATGTATTAGGCATGAAAAAATAGCATAACTGTTTAGCAAACTCATACAAAATAAACCCCACTGACTAAGTCTCATCAACTGACCAAATAAAGGTCACACACATCAATCAGAGTGAAAATGCAAGCTGTTTCGTCACGCAAAACCCAAACAACTCATGATTCAAATCTTGAGCAACTCACCATCTGTGATTGATGGTCAAGCGGATCTTCACAGCTTCCCTGCAGAGTTGTCACCGGTTTCTCAATTTCAGCTTAAGCTTTTGTTTCATCCATTCATCGCGATTGGTCGATCGTTTGTCATAATCGAGATCGAAGAGCTCGTGCTTGAGCTAGCTATTTGTTTACCGCAGAAACTGATTCAACCGCAATCCCTCCGGGCGGGTGGTCTTCTTCGCTTCGTTGGAAAATTACTTCATTCCATCTCTTCGAGGGAAGTCAACAACAGCATCAACTTTCATCATCGACTGTCCGTCGACGTCGTCGTCATCGTTGCTGTCAACTTCTGAAATTGGCTTTTGATGATGGCTCAATAGATTAATGCTGTGGTATATGCTCCTTCGATACCTGATGGTTTTAGATTGAAGGAATTGCGAAGAGAGTGTCGTAAATGCAATTAATTGTTGGGGAATCCGAGAGCCTTTCATACAACTTGACTACTGTGATGAATGAGCCGGGTAGGGTGATGAGATGTTTCATTGATTTGATCGATTAGAGTCATTTCAGAGATCGGCAAACCTTGCTTTCGACGAACTAACACACTATTGCTTTTTATACGTTCTGATTGGATTTTACTAAGAGATCGACTAATAAAGTTGAGGTTTGGAAAAAGTCAATGCATACAGCAATCAATTTGGATGTTCTCTTAGGCTCGTTCTTGACTTAATTATTCGTGAGCATTTGCAATGTTGTTAATTCAATGCTGTCTAAGGGTAAACCTTACTAGTGTTTGTAGCTTGAAATAGTTCCTCATTATGAAGGATAGTGGGAACGCCGAAGGAATCCTCAATATCGCCTAACTCTGTTCGATGTACCAATCTCAAAAACCACCTCTGGCTTCAAACATCCGCACAGCAAAGGCAAATAAACAACTACCTACTGCAGCAACGGCAGCAGTAACACGTCGTAGCTGCAGCCCTTTGGAGCCTTCGTTTGAATCTCACCGTATCGAAATCAAATGAAAACATCAACAAACGACCAAACCGTGAAATCCACCTTTCGGAGACCTCCCACAGAGAACATCTCTTGGTCTATTCACTCGCACGGCGAGCCTCATCATCGTAGCAACATTATGAAACAAGGAAACCGCATGCAGATATTTACTGATGCAAACAATCAGCAATCCAATGAGTCCCTGCTCAAAGGTGCACCTGGGCTTCCAACATTACAACTTAACTGGTTTTGACAAAGGTGGTTTCAATAGCTAAAAGATTGTTTTTAAGTTTCGCTTTTAACTTTTATTTTGTGCAAACTGATGAATTTATTGATTAAACTTCATCGTATAGTAAGTACCAAAATCTGGTTAATTAAATAACAGTGGCCGCAAACGAAATTAATCATTTTCTTTATTATTTGCCATCTTATGGCTTACCCCTTTCGCTTTTGTTTGGCTTCCATACCTGGTGCTACCGTCTCTTTCTGGTGAGCAGAGCTTCAAGTCTCTATTGTCATCGTACGTAATCTACCTCACCGTACCAATTTGGAAAAGTCATCCCATCCATTTATACCCCGCCTTGCTCTCAGTTAGTGTCTCATTTGAGCAACCCATGACCACATTTACGTGGATCATCTCTCTCTCTCTCTGTCTTTGTCTCGGTTGCTTCTAGTGAATCCGGAGTTTCGTGGCACGAACAAAACAAAAAAAAAAATCATTACACATAGTCAGCGTGATTAAATATGAACTCTGTGACCACCCATCTCCAACGACTGCCGCGCCATCATCGGCGTAGTCAGTCGTTGAGATATTTCGTTTTGAGAAAGTTATAAATATTCATCATATGGTTAAGGTGTCTGGTGTGAAACTCAGCTGATTTATCTCTGTTTCTGTTTCGTTTTCGGCTTCAAGTGATGTCAGGTTGTTATGAAATAGATTACCTAACAATGGCTAATTGAGTATAGGTCTCGTTGAATTTGTTGAAATTGAAACTGTAATATGGTTTTGGTTACCCTTTGCTTATTTTACTTATTTCTCACGCTGATTATTCCTTAAACATTGTTGTTCCGCTGTTTTTTTTTTTTATTCCTTAGTGTCTTTTAGTTTGATAGCTTGATTGAAACTTTTTCTGCATTTTCTTCGTTTCAACAATACTCTACTTTGTTGTATCATCATTTCTGGCTAACTTTAATGCTGTTCAGCCGACGGTTTTCAATTTGGTTTAAACCCGTTTTTGGTATCAAGTTTGTGCTGAAAGTCAGCAATTTTGATTCCCGCCTAATTTATCAAAATGGCGTATTCGATATTTTTCAATAAATCATGGTACAAAAACGGCTCTTTTAATCGAAATGACGTCTGAGACAAACTTGTAGGAAGCTCGTTTGCATTTTCAGGAAAAAAAGCATACGTATTGAAAAAAATTACATACTCCCATCAAAAAAAGATATAACAAAACTGTTAAAATCTTCAATATAAAAAAGTAAATATTTATGATTTTTTAATTTATTTTTGTTTATTTGCTTATCAATGTGTTCTTTTTTCCTAATAGGCAAACCAGTTTCCTACAACTTTCTTTCAGACTTTATTTCTATTTGATGAGCCGTTTTCATAGCACGGATTTATTGAAAAATGTCAAATAAGCCATTTTTCAAATTGGGCAAAATGGCTGAATTTCTGCACGAACATGGTTCAGCGATCAATCAGGCAAAGTTTCAGTGATTTCGGAGAGATAGAAATAAAATCAATTCGTCAGTTGGCCTATTATAAAAACAGCAGCATCATTGAAACACCCACCATACGGGGGTTCTAGATCTACTATGTTCTACCATCATTTCTGACTTACTTTAATACTGTTCAACCCACGGTATTCAATTTATTTTAAGCCCGTTTTTGGTGTCAAAATTTGTGCTGAAAGTCAGACTGTCTAATTTTAAAAAATAGCGTATTCAATATTTTTCAATAAACCATAGCACAAAAATGGCTCATCTAATCGAAATTACGTCTGAGACAAAGTTGTAGGAAGCTCTCTTGCATTTTCAGGAAAAACATACGCATTGAAAAAAAAAAAAATACATACTCCCATAAAAAAAAAATCAAAAACTGTTCAAATCTTCAATAAAAAAAGCAAATATTTAAGATGTTTAAATTTATTTTCATTTGTATGCTTATCAATGCGTATTTTTTTTCTCAATAGGCAAACCAGTTTTCTACAACTTTGTCTCAGACTTTGTTTTTATTAGATCAGCCGTTTTCGTGCTATGATTTATTGAAAAATATAGAATAAGCCATTTTTGAAATTAGGCGAAATGGCTGAATTCCGACACAAAGTTGGTTCAGCGAACAATCTGGCAAAGTTTCAGGGATTTTTGAGAGGTAAAAATAAAATCAATTCGTCAGTTGGCCTCTTAAAGAGAGCCTTATTATAAAAACAGCAGCATCATTGAAACACCCACCAAACGGGGGGTCTAGATCATTTTTTCCGTATTTTTAAGTGTAAATAATGTAAAAAATAATAATTTTTAAGCCCATTTCAGTCAAAAAACTGTATACAAAAATGACCCCGAAAGATTATTTTGAAACTATCCTCAAATGAAAGATTTCGTGTGATGGGTGATTAAGGAGTTCTGATGTTTTTTAAATAATAATGATGTTCTACCAAAGACAGCGTAATAGAGATCAAGATATGCATACATCAAAGGTAGCATGGACAAATTATACCTCACTTGGAGGTCATTCATTTGATTGAAATAACGCGTAATATAACGGGTGTTCAATAAAAAATGAGATTTTTTTCATTCATATAGCTAGTAAAAAAAAAATTTTTTTCAACGAATTCGGTATTTTTTATTAAAAACATTTGTTTATTCTTCAAAAAAACGTCAATCAACATTGAAGAAGGGGCCCTGGTCAGCCGTAAGACGCAATTTAGTCGCGATGCTCTCACAAGAGCGTTGGACGGCACTGAAATCATTTTCATTTTTTATTGAACACCCGTTAGCTTCGATAGCCGTTTCTTTCATAATCACAGAGATCATCCTAAGATCTCCGCAAACCGAGCTTAGCTTGCCTTGGAGCATATTGATGTGTACAGATCATTGATGAATCGAGTACGAGTCCAAGGAATGAGTACTCGGAAAATTTTCAAGCAGTGATGTCATGGTGGTTAGAACTGAGAACCCTCCAAGCTAACCATTTATTGAACATATTTTATTTTAAATATCCTAGAAGCTTAGTGGGTAACCAGTTCCAAATTTACCATGACATCACTGGAGAGAATCTGTCTTCAATGCGACTGAAAAATAATGTTCTTTTGTCTTAATTTAAAATCGAGCAGCCACCCAAAATGTAAATCTTTCCCATTGGCCCAATGCATAATTAGGAGTGTGCAGGATACATGAGGGAGAGTGAGTTTATCTTATCGGGAACTTGTGGTGTGATGCGGTAGGGCAAAGGATCTAGCTCGCTCGTTCCGACCTTTAGGTGTGGACTACGTGATGTACTCTGGGAGGCTTCCATGGTAGGCCCCGTACATGAAGCAGCTGATACGACTGTGGTAGTTTTCCGGCAGATCGCATCCGAGTCGTGTCACGCCCTCGGATACCATACACGAACCTCACCGGCGACTTGAAGCATCGATGCAACTGAGCCTTGAGCACGGTGGACAGTCACGACGTCGCAGTATGCGAAGAACGGCATCACCACAGCTTGGACGAGCTTCATACGAATCTATCTGGAAAGCACTCCACGGAAGCGCCTGAACGTACGAAGAGTATTGTAGTTCTTTTTGGTGACTTCGTTTATCTGGTCGGTCCATTTTAGGTTAGAGTCCATAATGAGACCAAGGTTGGTAACTTTGTTCGACAAAGTAATGGTTTCATCACAGAAGCGGATGTCATTTTGAGGGATTATAGCCCCATCTCTACAAAAGACTACAGCTTGCGTCTTCTTTGGATTGGGAAACAGACGATTCTCAGTGGCCCAACGTTCGATAGCGAGAAGATCCTGGTTGATTGCTTCGACGAGCCTGTTAATTTCGCTTGGGGGGCCTGATATGTAGATTTGGAGGTCGTCCGCATAGAGGTGATACTCGCATTTTAACAGGATCCTTGTGGCGTACCGTCGGTGAGATTCCGGGGATTCGAGGGAGTACCACCCAGGTCTACAACCTGGCTTCGCTGCGCCAGGAAAGATTAAATCAAATTACACGCGGAGTTTGAAAACCCGAATTCCCTCTTCAGCTTCGTTTCAAGTAGACCATGTCTGACACAGTTGAATGCCAACGAAAAGTCGACAAGAACGATTACTGTGCACCTGTTATCGTCAAAGTTGTTGAGGATATCGTGAGCAATCTTGACTAGAGCAGTCGTGGTACTATGGTTTTTCTTGTATCCTGACTGGTGTTTGGCAAGAAGACCGGGTGTGGATACATCGAAATGATCCGTTATTTGCGACAGTAGAATCTTCTCCAGTACCTTAGACACCGCAGGTAGGACACTAATGGGCCTGAAGTCCTTCGGTGAAGTAGGGTAAAATGATTTCGGTATCGGGGTAACGATGGCCTTTTTACAGACGAAGGGGAAAGTTTGAGCATCGATAATCGCATTGAACAGGTGAGTAAGGAGGGGGAGGTTAAACGGGCAGAGCAGCTTGATGAATGAAATGGGGATTTCATCCGTCCCTTTCGCGTTGGTCCCAATCTCATAAATTTTCCGGGTGACTTCGTTGACGTTAGTGCGCCTGAACTGGAATAGGCCGTCGGCCACATTTGCGGGTGGTCGATCGGATTCTGCGTTCGCTTGCGAAGGTACAGCCCTATTCTGTAACATGTGATGCCCTTCAGCAAAAAACTGACTTAGTCGGTCAGCATCAAATTCCTCCATGGCCGCATTCTTCTTCGCATTGTTATGTATGCCCTCTCTGCTCAGGTTGCACCACAGCTGCTTAGCAGGAAGATCCATGCCAAACTGCGAATCAGCATACCTTTTCTTAGCAGCACCAATTAGGGTACCGGCCCTACTTTTTTTTGGAGATGTAGTCTCGCCATTGAGCATCTCCTCTGACACGATTCGGATTTCGCACATAGAGAGAATAGGCTAGGTCCCGTAAGGTGATTGCAGCTTGGATTTCGTTCGTTATCCATGGCGTGCGTTTGTGACGAACACTAATTATCCGCTCCGGAGCATGCTGGTTCAAAAGCGAATAAAGTTCGCTAGAGAGAAGTTGTGTTTTGATGTCGATGTCTTCTTCTTGGTAGATGTGCTGTAGGTCCTTTGCCTGGAAATCAGCTTGCAGCCGTAGGGGATCTATCCTACTGAGATTCCGTACTTTCATACGACGAGGAGGAGCTTCAGGTATGCACACGTCAGCGATCAGATAAACAGCTTCGAGATCGGAAATGGAGTTCGCGTTTACAGCTTTGGATTTTTTTGATGAACAGTGGGTGATCGGTTACCATTAGATCAATGGTAGTAGAGCTGTGTTCAGTGATCCGGGTGGCCGACGTGGGTAGCACGGTAAGATTGAAGGTAATGTGAATCCGTCTCAAAGCAAGTAGGTTCGCAGTGGGTTGACTCGCGGCGACGTTGATATTGTAGTCACCAACCAGGAAGATCCTGTCAAAATGGTGTTCCAGCAGATCGAGTAGAAGCTTTTCATATTGTTGGGCAAAAAGTGCGTTGCAAACCTAGCTTGGATGGCCAGAAATTCAAGCCGTTGGTTGATAGGAATGGTTGTGTCGAAAGTTGATTTCAAAATCGGCACCGCCTTGATACCCTTCTTAACATAAATTCCTGCCCCTCCACACGTCTTGGTACTCCTACCACGCCCGGACGAAAGCGAATGCTTAATAAAGTTAAAGGCGGGAATCCGAATAGGTCCAGCTGGTGAGGATTGTCTCAGTTTAGTCTCAGTTACGCAGAAGAAATGGTATTGGTCACGGTCGAGCATTAACTTGACACCATCAATATGTCGTTCGAGACTGCGAACGTTGAGATGTCCTATACGAAGTTGTTTTGGGTAGGTAGTCATCTGGTGGAATTAAAGTTGTCGAAATGGTAGTGCAGTTAGGATGTTAATCCAAGTGAAGAAACTGAGGACTGTGCGTCGAAGAACAGCGATGAACTTTCACCTTCTGTTGTCGAGCCAGTGAGTTCCATGAGTTGATTGATATCGTTGATTAGCGTGTATTCGGATTGATCAATGAGACGAATGGAAACTGTGTCATTTCAAATAAACACAGAGCTGATGACTTTTTTTTGTGTTTAAGTCTCAGAGCAAGGTTCCGTATTCGGAAAGTTGTGAGAGACAGGACTTCGTTCAGAGTGAACCGATAGTCTAGCGGAAGATCATCATCAAGCATACACAATTGTTGCGTCCCTGTGCTTCTTGTAGTACACGCGCAGCGTCGAATTCCTGGCTTCGTTTCCGTCGAACAAACATGTCATGTGATATTAAGTGCTCAAAGACTGAAAAGTTCGAAAGTACGTTTGATTGAGCTGAATTTTGTGTCTATTATGACTCAATTTTATGTCAAAATTGACGCTCGTATGTGTCAGTCTCAGAGTACCTAAATTTACATTAATTTTTCTAAGTGTGCAGGCTTGTTCCTTTTGGATTTCCTGTTTTTATCGGGTTAGGGTCACCTTTGGTTCCCTCAATATCAACAGATGTAACGAGTTGGTGACACCTCTAAATCCTAATCTTTCCTAGTCCTCAACCAGCATACGATGATCGATGATGCCGAATGCCCTTTTGAGGTCTACAAAAAATACAGCTCCAAGCCTTTTCTGAACTAGCGTTCTATAAATGTCGTCCATTAGTGTGCTCAATCCACTACGGAAGCCGTACTAGTGATTTTAAATCAAGTCAAGGCACTATATATACTCAATAATCCTTGAAGCTAACAATTTCTCTAAAACTTTGTCCAACACTAACAATCAAGAAACAAGGCGATAGTTGGTATGATCCTTGCTTGTCTTGAATATTTGGACTACTCTAGCAGGTTCGAGGTAGGAATTAATGAAATAGAATTCTTTCAGATAAATGTATGATTCTTCTATATAGAGACTAGTGATACAATGTGGCTTTCTAGGACAGATACATTTGATCATATTTGGCTTTGTTATGGTCTCCTGAGTTAATGTCTAGAATATACTATTGCACTAACACTTCACTTTTAGGTAGCACTCTCCTTATGAGTGCATACAGGCGTGTATGAGATAAGCGAGCTTGCAACACGCTTCGCGTACTGAAATCACCACCTTGTTATTAGAAAAATGACCGAAATGAGATGTAAAACATTGAGATAACGTTTTCAAATGTTCAAGACAATGGTTTCAGGAGTATATATGCACAAGTGGTCGTTACTTAACAATAATGCCAAATGCTTGGTTGACAGTTTATGATCAAAATTGTGAATAATAGTCTCATGCATAAAGAGCGTGGTACCTGAACAACATGATATCTTAGGGTGTTCGCAATGCTGAGTTTCTTAATTGTTTCAAACTGCTCGACAGTTCTAAAATTTTAAACTATCGAAAATTAAACTGCAACACGATCAGCACAACGTACAGTTTTTAACGTTGTTTGATATTCATCCCTACAAATGTGTGCGTCTTCAATTTTTGTTTACCTCGGTGATTCGTAATCCGGTATCAGGTAACGAGTTCGAGCCACGAGAAAAGGTCTCGGCTGATTCTACGAACCATGTAAAGTATGATTATTTATGGAGATCGCTGATCTTTGAAACGATTTCTGAGCATCGAAAATTAAACTGCAACACGATCAGCACAACGTACAGTTTTTAACGTTGTTTGATATTCATCCCTACAAATGTGTGCGTCTTCAATTTTTGTTTACCTCGGTGATTCGTAATCCGGTATCAGGTAACGAGTTCGAGCCACGAGAAAAGGTCTCGGCTGATTCTACGAACCATGTAAAGTATGATTATTTATGGAGATCGCTGATCTTTGAAACGATTTCTGAGCAACTGGTATCGTGAGTGAATTTATGAGAGACGTGATTTAAATTGTTGGGGAGTTGAAGATCTTCTGAATAATACTATATCAACTTGAATACATGATAATATCCTGAGATTTTTTGGAGATCTCTGATCACCTGAAGGTCTTTGGAATATTTTCTGAGTCACCTGGTATCATATGAGAAACAATGGGATATGTGATTTGAATTGTTTTACAGTTTGATATCTTAATCAGAATAGTACCTGATCAACCTGAAGTTAAAAAAAAAGTATCCTGGGGAATTTATAGAAATCTTAAAACACATGTAATAATTTTTGAGTTGCCTGGTATCATATCATATTTTCAGAATAGTAGGGGAAACAGTCCTATTGTTGCGGTACGTTAGAAGCGTTAGAAGCCTATTGCTGTGTATGGAGGTCTCCATACACAACAATAGGCTCCAAACGCTTCTAACGTATCGCAACAATAGGACTGTTTCCCCTACCTGATAAACCTGAAGTCGTAAAAAAATATCTAAAGGACTACATGCAGATCTTAGAACACCTGAAGATCATTGGAATAATTTCTGAGCAGCCTGGTATCATATGAGAGATTATCTTCTTGATGTAAAAGATGCAAGTACTTTCATGAAATGCTGTGATAATCCATAGATTTCCATTAAAGTTCTATAATATACTATGAAATTTTCAGATCTACAATGACGATCCCCGATATTTTATGAAATACCTCACAATTCTTTGAAATTACCTCAACTTCAATCATACCCCCTGCAACTTTTTTAAAGTACAATTTACATCCATTTACTGTTCTCAATGATGTTTGCCGAATTTCTATAAAGTATCCTCAAACTTATCAGAAATTCCCCAAAATTTCTGTAAAATCCTTAAATTTCTATTCAATCTTCTCAACTTCTTTGAAGTTCTCTGAATATTTACGAGAAACATCAATAAATAGCTTAATGCTTCCATGTTAGTTTTAGCTCTATAAGTAGCAACATAGATGAAATAATAAACAATATATTTGAAGCTGCATGTAATTTTAGCGAAATTTTAAATCACATGCAGGGTTACTTCAACTCACTTCGCTATAAAAAATGTTTTTCGGAATTATGGAATCATTGGATGCTATTATGAAAGTTTGTTCTTGTCAGAAACAAGAAGAGGTTGGAAGGTATGTATCTGACACATAAAACCTGTCAATTTTGCTTTCAGTACGTCACAATCATCGCTGATCGTGACGCACTGAAAGCAATAATGACAGGTTTAATGAGTCAAACACCTAGTTTACAACCTTAGCTTGTGACTTACAGCTACTAACAATCATTATAATATCTAATGATTTCATAATTCCGAAAAACATTTTTTTATAGCAAGTGAGTGGAAGCAAGCCTGATCACATGTGCTCTAATATGCAATTCTAATGCTCAAGTCAATTTTACTTGAACACCAGGATAAATTTTGCAATGTTTCAAGCCAGATATTTTTGATTTCAGCTCATGTAAAAGATGCTATACAACAACTAAAATAAGTATGATTTTTTAGAACAAAGTGCATAATTTTCGGTGTTAGTTTTCCGTCCCACGTTAACAAGTTTGGAAAATTGACAATCATATCTCAAAAATTCGGAATTTTTCTAATACCTTAAGCTCAATATTTTCAGTGACAGTTTCCATAAAATATGAAATGAAAATACACATTTGAAACACATAAAATTAACTATGTCAACGCACTTTTATCACATTTTGGTACAATTTAATGATCTGACAAATGTAGAGGATTCGTTTTTACTTACTTAAAGGCTTCTACGTACATAACTGAACAAAGATGATCCCATAGAAAAACATAACGGAAAAACCTTGTTTGTTTACTCGAGAAAACAAAACTATGGCAATATTGAATTTAATTTGTTTGATATTTTGTAAATGCATTTTTTGAGAATACTTGCTTTGATGGTTCATTCTGAATGTATACGTTTGATTATCATTAATTTCAGTAATGCATATATTAGTTTGGATGATAATCCATATATATCTTGAATAAAAAATACGGATACAATGAAAAATTAAAAACAAATTTTGATGTTCGTTTTATAACTTGAACATTCTCTAGTCCAATTTTATTCATTATTATGAATTTTAGCCCAGAATGAATGAGAAATAAACAAAATGCAGCTTGAAACATGTTCATCGAACACAGATACAACCATTTAGAAAAGCAAGTTTAGAACGGTTGGGCTTGCCTGCTCTAAGTCAACAGCCAATAACAAATTCTTGAGCTAAGAAATTTGTTCATCATCTCATTCTTATAAAATTAAGGAGATCGAATGTTTCCTGAATATCTTGACTACTGGATTTTTCAAGTATTCAATTCTAAATTGTATTATTTTGAGCTTGATTGACATAATCTGTATGAAGTTTAAGTAATTTTAGTAACACGGCTCTTTTTGGCTTATAATTTTTGAAACTGTAATTTCTAGAAGTACAATAATCCAAATGAGCTAAAATTTTGCTCAGTTGTATTGACATTTTATAATCTTTTGGTTTTACTAAAATCCATTCAGCACGAAGAAAGTTAAATCCGTTTTTTTTTTCATCTCCTGAAAAAAAAAATGGCATGTTGATTGGATACTTGACCAATAGAGGAAATGGATGTAATGTCGGCCTAAATGCCCCTAATTTTTAGCGATGGGTCCAATCTTAGATCCATAGAACATTAGAGCCAGTAGTCAAGATTTCATAATATTTTATGTAGGGTAAGATGGAGTAATATGCACTCCCGGGGCAAGATTACTTTTTGCTTATTTTGAATACATTTTCAATATATTTCCATGGATTTATCGTGCAGCATTGCTAGTTCAGACATAGAACTAACAATGTTCCTAAAAATATCCTTGAAAAAGGTATTTTAAACGCCAAAAAAACATCTTGACCCGGGGGTGCATCTTACCCCATCATACCCTACATCAGGAAAAGTTACAGCTCTTTGAGCTTTTATGGAGAGAAACAAAAAATGCGAGATTATATACTTTTGCCCTGATTTGTCCTTGTCTGACATATAAGCAGTTCTTTTGAATTTAAAAAAATTCTCATCTCAAGATGTCTAGACAATTAAGATTAGTAATAGCTAATTTTTGCTTCTTGTACCCATGAACGGTTCTTTTGGGGCGTATTGTGGTAATGATTTTTGACATTTTAAATTAGCGTAAAAATATCAATTTATAAAGCAACCACATAAGAACTCGGTTCCGTGTTTTTCTGTTTTCCTGCATATGTTTCAAATGGACTTCTGCGGTTTCTCAAATAAGTTATTCAAATGGGCTTCGTTAGTTGTGAACTGCGTGCTGTCTGTTGTCCAGTGTTGAAGATGGTGTCAATTGTCCTTTATATAGTTCTGTTATTGGCATAACTGTCCATGTTCTGTGCTATCCTTAAGAACAACGAGACATTTAAGCATAGAATGGTAGCGTAGCTCTAAAAGCCATAAGAATAGCCAAAGAACAATCATCAGTATGATACACAGTAGCTCTAATAACATTCATACGATAATATCATTTGTAAAAAATCGGAGAACACTATTGCCATAGAAGCAAAATGGAAAAATTCAGGATGTTCCGAACGACTATACACCAAAGAACTACTATAGTTTCCAATAAGGTCACTGAAATATTTAGGATTCTCCATTCAGTTTTCTTCCAACTTAGTTTCGAAAAATACTCAAATATTACCGCTTTCAAAAGAGAAAAACAGACTCACAGTGTACTGTGAATCGGCTCGACTCTGCTCAAAGTGTGGATAATAAAGGCAGTGTCAATAGAGTTTACTGTTATTTAGCGTTATTGCAAATTCAAACAAATAGAACACTAAACTCCAACAGCCATATCATCATAAATTTACCTGACACAGATTTTCTGAACCAAAACAAACCTGGCCGTGGGAAAATAGGTTGAATCAGAATCATACATCACAAGCATACACATTTTCTTCCTCTACCTTAACGTCTCCTTCTCTTTTTCCCGCAAAAGGTAAAAAGCTAACCGAGTTCGCTTCACATACTCCAAGCCTGCTCGTACTGCAAATCTGCCTACAAACATAATAATTCGACACAATTTCAGTGCAGCAAGTACAAACAATCTCACACATATTATAAATAGACTCCAACGCCGTGGTACTGTTTAACTCGCAGCTCGTTTGCGGTCAGAGACCGATCAACCCCCCGCAAGCCACCCACTCAAAGGCAGCTCCTCAGTCGCTGCTGCCTGCAGTGGCCGAAGAAAGACTTTGTGAAAAACCCTCGCCGAAAGCCGTAACATGGGAAAATGCACCATTCTTCACATCGTCACGTACGTCGCGTCGATGGATGAATCGCTCTTTCCGAGATGATCGCGGCTCTGTGGTTTTGCCCCCTCATAACCACAACCGTCTCAAAGCGCAGGGGGGTCGTCTGCTGAGTAGTTTGTGGAGACCTCTAATAGATGATCGTAACCTCAGAGAACGGAGAGCAGCCGTCAGGAGTCACGCGAGGGGGCCGGGATGATTACCTCTGAATGCCCATTGAACTCACGTTGCCTAAGGTTGCAATATGTTGCCGATGAGAGCCTCGCCGCAGTTGGAAAATATGAAATTAAATCCATTACCCTAGAGCTAAGCAAGTTAGAAAAACCACGCTCAGGCAGTTACGTAATCGCGGCCAATGATGATGGAATGGGAAGCAACCCGAATGTGTTCTATTGCTGGTACGTGTGTGTACGATTGAGGAAAACGAGGGCTTTGGGTTAACAGTTTTCTAAGGGGTCGACCCAGAGCGAGAGTGGGTGTTCTGCGCGAGGAAGTACAATGCAGTTGTTGAAAGTTGTTTGATCGTTAAGAAAAGGAGTGTTCAGCTATCTCCATAAAACGAAATTGCAAATAAGGTTTCCAAATTCCAAATATCAAAACATGAGCAGTGCAAAGTCCCTAATGAATATTTCATCGATTTCATCCGATATTGACGCAATCAAGTCGCACGATCGCTCGGCGGTGCATTCCAGTGCTATTCGGATTCAAACTGCATGATGCTACCGATTTTGTGTTTCTTTAGTTGGGGACCGTCCGATCCTCTCCTGCTCCTCCCTGATGTGAGTGAGCGTGTCTCATTTACATGCAATGCAAAAATGTGATCCACGATTATGGAAATCTGCCACTGATCGATCGTGATCGGCCGGCAACTGGCTCACGAGGTTGGGTTTGGGTGTTTGTGTGGGATGGAATCTAATTAAAAATCTTCAAATTCCATTCGGTACACGGGTTGGAGCTGACTTTCTATCCAGTTTGTTTCTACGGTGGTGGTTTGGTTTGTACCGAGAGTTTTGTGTTTTCGAACTGCTCTGAAGCAGATCATCGATTTGGAGACAATAGCGCTTTGAATCAGCGAAAGATGTAATAAATTAACCACTCTAAAAATTGGATTTCATTCGATATGATTACGGTTTTTAAATGAATCAGTCGGTTTTTGCATGACATTTGGAAGAAATTAATTGAGTGAAAATATCAGAAGTACTAGAAATCATCGGAAACGTAAGGTAAATAGAGGCTCCCTGTGCAACGACTTTTGATTTCTGATTTGTCTAAAAATGACCATTCGGCTCGTCTACCATACCACGTCCGGTTCATCTAACTACTCCAATGCCATCATCTGATTTAAACAACGGTTATGGGTTATTAGGCTGAACCCCATTAAACCGAATGCAATAAAGCCGAAGGGTCAAATTCGTCTGTTGGGTCATTAAACCGAAATTTGAAATACAATCTTTACTTTGTCGTACGACATCAATATTTTTTTCAATCAGAGTAAATATAACATCAATCAACAGATCGAATAAATTGTTATGATTGATTAAGATTTAGAGGAAAAAAAAAAGATTTAGAGGTTGCGCAAATGGTTTGAAGTTCACTTAATTCTATAAGGGTTGATGCAGGGGGAGTCGAGGGGGTCTAAGATCTTGTGACAAGCAATGCATTAGGTATAGGAAAAACGTCGCGATAGGGTAAATTTCTCTTCGATTTAGCGTGACATAATAAATGCATGGGCCCTAAGATAAGCGGAGGAGCTTGGAGTGGGGTTTTGTTGTCTCATCAGAGCGATGTCTCCAGTATGAACGATAGTGTGGTCTATTTACCTTATTTTGTAATTGTACTGCTCGCGTTCACTTTCTCAGAGCCTTCACTTGAACGATCTGATTAAATTTTAAGTCTTCATGTCAAGTCTTGCTCAGGTTTTTACATTTTTCAGAATCTAGGAAATTTGATCAGTTCTGGATCCTTTTTCTCTGGGACCGTGATCACGAATAAATAGTTTTTGCTGAATTATCCTTGTGGTTCCCTTGTGGACTCGTACGTTTTTCAGAACTCTCCTAGAATAATCTATTATAATTTCTCCCTGGAACTTACTTTCTCTTTTACATTTTAGGCCTGTGCTTAAACTTTGGTTGACTGTGACCAGGGCATCACAATATCAGTTTCAATCGACAAAATCGATGCGACGAAGAGATTTCTAGGCTCTCTTTTTACTGTTGAAATCGAGCAACTTCTCAGCTTTCTAGCGTCTAAAACACATTTTCAATCGTTTGTATCTATTTCGCCCGTCGCTTCATTCGTCTTTCTATCAAGCTTCGGTGAAGCGGACGAGTGAAATAGCGGTTGACTGTGATAGTTTCGTCTTTCATAAAACGCATTATTTGAGGTTTCATATTTCGTATATGACGCATATGATGGAAAATAAAAATATATATTTAATGTATTTTTCATGTGACAACACTTGAAGATTACACGTAATATGTTTAATGTATCTTCCATTCACATATTTATCGATAAGAAAAGAGATGAATTCGGGACATATGACATATTAAATAAATTGAACGAGCGGTGAAATAGTGTCAGTGCAAGGGATTGAAAGCCATATTGAGGATTAGTTTCATTCGAAAATCGACGATAGTTTCATTGAAAGGGATGAGCAAATGACAGCCAGCCTTTCGTTCTAAGCGTGATTCATTTTCATTTTCATTTCATGCTGATAGCTAGGCGTTATAGAAATGATGCGTTAATCAAGTTGATTGAAAGAAATAGAACTCGAGTCTCGAAAATGTAGAGCTTTGACACAGTTGAGAAATTCTAAACACTACGCGATTCACTAATATTGAAGACAGTTATTGTAAGATCTGAGAAAAACGGCCACTAATGACATCAAAATCATAAAAAAAAAGATAAAGCCAATATGATCTAATAGGCTTTGAGGTCTTAAAATGGTGTGAAAACTTTCAATATCATTGAAACATTAAAAAAAAAGATCTTTGCAAATAACCAAATATAATCTAAATGTCAAATTTGCAAAAAAATGGCTTTTGAAAACATATAAATTACTTTAAAATATGATTTTAAGCTTTAAGAAACCAAAATGACCTTAATAATCTTGAAAACGCCAAATGACCTTACGAAAGTCAAATGATCTTGAATATAAAATGTGTCTTAAATCACCAGAAATAGCTAAGAAACAGAAAAATGGTCCGTAATCGATTCGAAAACACCACAATGACAACGGTGCCATTGTATGACATTGAAATTACTAAATGGTTAAGAATCACCAAATTGAATATTTTTCAATTTACTTATGCTTATTTTATTATTTTATTCAGATTAATTTATATTAACTTTTAAAAAACTTATGACCAAGTATCCTAGATTCCTGCTATCCATCTAAGAATATCCCATTATGCACCGGTGGTGGGTCACAACCAATGGATTGAGAGAGATTCCCAACAAACAATTTGAGCTGATTAAAAGCTGAATAAGCTATTTTTTACCTGAAGAAGCATATTTTTGCCTGAATAAGCTCTTATTCAGCTTTCAATGTTTGTTGGGTTGTTCTAGGATATTAGGTGAAGGAAAGCTCTATAGAAAATTCTTGAAATCAACTCCGCAACTCTTTTCTAATTGTTAACAATTCTCTTTGAATTGTCTTAGAATATTTCGGTGATTTCTCTTAGTATGCCTTTCCCAGAATCTTCACAAAATTCTCTTCGAAATTGCCTTCGAATTTTATTTAGAATACCTTTGTAATTGCTCCCAAAAATTCTTTGAAATTTTCTTCAAGAGTTTATAATTCAGAAATTTATTTGGATTCTTATTGAAATTTCTTTCAAACTTTCCCGGTATTTCCTTAGAATTCTTAAAGTAATCCATCTGGAGCTCACCTACCAATCCCATGAAATTTTCCTCAGAATAATGTTAGAGTTCTGCTTAGAACAAACTTGGAAATCTCCTAGCAATTCATCAGACGTTTTCCTTACAATTCTCTAGGAATTCTTTTCTGAATTATCCTAGAATTCTTGTCAGATTATTCATGGAATTATCATCAGGACATCCTTGAATTTAGTCGTTATACTACTTACATTAAAACTAAATACGAGTTGTTCTGTGTTGTACGAAGAAATCGTCTCCATTCCACTTGATCCAGTGGTCTAGTTGGTCTGCAACTCATAACAATTTCAAAACTATTAGACTTTGATAAACATTATTGATTTTGACCTTCATAGTTATCAATATTCCGGAATATGGAAAATCGAACATATTTTTTTTTTCTCATAAAATTTGTGTCGTTACTGAATTAGGGTAAGGGAGGGTGAGATAAATCCTCTCATGCTCGCTGGTCACGTCCATTAATAGATGTCATTTAATTGCAACTGCAAAAAACATCTGATCCGTTTAAATATATATTATTATGCATCTTTGATGTTCATCCAAAGGATCCCATTAAAAAATATTACTAAAAAAAATATAATCTTGCTTTTATCTGATTTTGAAAACAGCTCCATCTAACAACTATTTTCTATTTTCTCATTGCAGGTAAATCCCTTTGCACAAAATTTCGTCATATTTGGGACAAAGCCAGGATTTCAGAATTAAATGGTATCAAGGTAATTTGTGTTAACTGTATTCTGACACTCGATTAGGTATGCAATTTGACAACACTAGCGACACCATGCGGTGGATTATTGCAATGCAAAGCTCCCACTGAATTGAATAGATGATGGCCTGCAAATTTGTTTTTTTCCTTGAATATCGACCCATCAACTCATGGACCGAGGACCAACGGCTTTTCCTCGAAGGAAGGCGTGATCAGAGATGTTATGCCTCAGAACATCCCGGCGACGCCGACTGGGATTGAACCCAGGCCTGCTGGGGCGAGAGGCAATCACGCTTACTACTACACCACCGGCGGAGCTATTTTAATTGATATCTAAAGAATAAGTTTTGAGATCTCGGGTAGATTTTATGGCTTGAACATTTGCTTAAACGTTTTGTGGCTGGGAGTTTTGTTTGATTCTTGGACATGAACTGCTGCGGTTTCTTATGGCTTTCGAAAGGCCGACCATCGAAGCATTGTAGATGTGTTGTCAAACATGGACTGGGAAAACATTCTCGATCATGACGACGTTGAGGCCGCTGCGCAAACTTTTTCTCATATCTTGGCATATGTCATTGACAGACACGTCCCGAAAAGAATTCACCGCAAAGACTCTCACCCTCCCTGGCAGACGATTGAGCTGCGTAGGTTGAAGTCGACCAAGAGAGCAGCATTGAAAGATTTACGAAGTATCGCACGCTTCCTCTGAAACATCACTACGTGAGGCTTAATCACGAGTATCAGCGAGTCAGTCATCGATGCTTTCTGCGATTTCAACGAGGTATTCAGCGTAACCTTAAACTACACCCAAAATCCTTCTGGAACTACGTGAACGAGCAACGCAGAGAATCTGGCCTCCCATCTTCAATGGAATTGAACAGTGAAGTCAGTTCCACTCCGCAGGATATTTGCCGCCTTTTTTCTGTCAATTTTGCCAGTGTGTTCACTGATGAGAGACTAAGTGACGACCATGTTTCCCTCGCAGGCAGGAACATCCCACTAATTGGTCAAACGCTGGGTGCAATTGATTTCAACGTTGAGATGATTTCTAACGCTGCAACGCAGCTCAAATCGTCCTTCAACCCTGGACCCGATGGAGTTCCGTCCGTGTTTTTGAAGAAACATATTGCTTGCTTGTTAACTCCACTTCACCGTCTATTCCGTATGTCCCTCTCCAGTGGTATATTTCCATCCTCCTGGAAATTTGCACACATGATTCCTGTCCACAAAAAGGGAAGCAAATGAGCCATGGATAACTATCGTGGAATTACATCGCTGAGTGCTGTTTCGAAACTATTCGAGCATGTTATTATGGAACCGTTGCTCTCTCACAGCAAGCAGTATCTGAGTGCGGATCAACACTGGCGGTCGCTCTACAACCACCATTCTGCTATGCCTCACATCCTACATTACCGATAGTATGACTGAACGGGTACAGACGGACGTTATATATACCGATCTATCCGCGGCATTCGATAAGTTGAATCATGATATTGCGATTGCTAAACTCGACAGGCTTGGGGTGAGCGGTAATCTCTTGAGTTGATTCTGTTCGTATCTTACTGGTCGCCAACTTATGGTTGCTATAGGAGATTGCAAATCAGCTAGCTTCTTTGCCACATCAGGTATACCGCAGGGAAGCCATCTGGGACCGTTGATTTTTCTACTGTACTTCAACGACGTGAATCTGGTTATCCAAGGACCTCGATTATCATATGCAGACGACCTCAAAATATTTTTACGAATTTGCTCGATCGCTGACTGCCACAATCTTCAACATAAGCTTAATGTCTTCGCCAGTTGGTGTACTTTAAATCGAATGGTAGTGAACCCAGCAAAGTGCTCTGCCATAACGTTCTCACGAAAAAAGCAACCGATTGTATTCAGCTATGACCTGCTTGGAACGACACTCGAACGCGTGACTCAGGTGAAAGACCTGGGTGTGGTGTTGGATTCACAGCTAACATTCAGGCAACACATTTCTTATGTCATCGATAAGTCGTCTAGGACTTTAGGATTTATCTTCAGGATAGCTAAGAATTTCACCGATGTCTACTGCTTGAAATCTCTTTACTGCTCCCTCGTACGATCGACGCTTGAGTATTGTTCTGTGGTTTGGAATCCGAATTACAACAATGGTGCCGAGAGAATCGAATCTGTTCAACGTCGCTTTCTTCGTTTTGCGCTTCGTAGACTGCCCTGGAGAGATCCGCTTCGGCTGCCCAGCTACGAGAGTTGCTGCCAACTGATAAACCTTGAACCTCTCCGGATTAGAAGGGACACCAGCAGAGCTTTGATTATCGCCGACACTCTACAGGGACGAATAGATTGTGAGGCTATCCTGAGGCAAATTGACCTAAACGTGCAACCCCGACCACTCCGTAAAAACCTCATGCTGAGACTGCCACTGCGTCGCACGAACTACGGGGCATATGGTGCGATTTGCGGACAGCGTGTGTTCAACAGAGTCGCATCTGTATTCGACTTTCACCTCACACGTGATGCGCTTCGTCGGAGATTCTCATCTGTTTTCGCCGGCCGCAGTGACTGACAGAGAAAATTAGTGTATTTCCATTTATGTTTGTTACATTCTGACCATGTTGCTTTGTTTTTCTTTCTGTGATTATTTGACATGTAATTTTACTATCATTATTATTCATGTATGGCAACAATAAACAATGAAAATTTTTCAGAGATTAAAGATTTAGATCACTTATTGAGACGCTGAACCATAAAAAAGATTTAAAAGTTTTAACTTTCAGAAATTTACATGATTTGTAAGTTTAAAAAAAAAACTAGATTCAATTTCATATAATTTGTAATTTTCAAGGTTCAAGATTTTAAAGGAGAATGCATCATGACCATCGCCAGCATACCTCCGTCTCGTACTGGTACCTACTTGTCCACCCTGAATCAGGATCACTGAGATGTGAAGGACCCTGTCCAGGAGCTTGCCGCTCTGGAAATTTCCAATACATATGTATAGCCGGGCCTGAACGCCCGACATACTGGTTCAGCTTGCGGATTGTGATTTGTCTGGCCACATTCTTCACTTTTTAAGACATAACCTACGAAACCGTTCCTTCCATGGCTGCATTGAAAACCACTGTTCAAGGAGATTCTCCGAATAGACTGGCATAGAATAGAGATCAACCGTAGAACCTGGATCCGCGGAGTTGTAGAGATGGTCATTCGTGCATTCGCCAAGCTTGAGGTGATAGATTTAAGAAGTAAAGTTGGTCGGAGACCTGGTCGCGTAACAGAGATACTGACTTGATTCAATACCGAATATGCGACGCATCTAATTGTATGTGAATTAAATAACTAGGTCATTGATTCACATTGTGTACGTAACATGAAACTCCTTCCCTATTGTTCATATCACCATGTGAGTCTTACAACCTCAATCTCATTTTACCCCATGCAGTATTCAGAGCTCAAGCTGCATTTAATAAAATTCCACTTGTGTGATTTAACAATCCACAGACTAGCACCATGGCAAAAAAAAATCAGCTCAGATTAATCAGGATTATAAAGACCTCAATGCTCAACCTCAGCTCCGTTGTTAATCATTACAGCCAACTGACAGCCCCATTCTAATAAACTTGTCAACTGTCGGCACGTCGGCTGTCAAAGTATCTGCTAAACGAAAGTTGTTCCATTTCGCACGCTCTCAATCATCCTGAGGTTTTGCTTTCAAATTTGCACCCAAATCTCGTCATGATGATGTTTAAAGTACAACAACAACGCGTGATCTCATTAGCATCCAGCGTGAAATGATTACCCCACGTGAGTAAACATAAACATCAACCGAATCGTCCGAACGAAAGCCCGATTAGCATATGAGAAACGCATCAACCAAACCTGGATTTCGCGCGGAGAATGGAGGCAGAGAGCGAAACCCAGTTGTTGCTTCCTACTCGTCCCATTTGTCGCGGTCAGCTGATCCGGAGACCTACAATCAACCGGGACCAGAATGCGAAATTGGATTTTCTTTTCATTTCGACAACGAAACCGTTGGCTTCCTTTTCTTTTTTCCCCGTTTATTTTGGTTTTGCACTTCGATTTTTTATTCGTTATGGTTTGGGACAAAAAAAAAAGAGGAGAAAATGGATGGAAAATCGAAATTTACCGTTGACCCACTGATCTTGATCGACGACGACGACGACGACGACGACGGCGGCGGTGACCATGACAACGATGACAACAGTTCCCGCTCACGGTGGGCTTGGTCGTTTGATTTATTTGATTTAGGTATTTATGAAATTTTATTCAGCAGTTTATTTTCTTGAGTTTATTTGAACACGGTTTAATGGATGTGTTTTGAAAAACCATTTAGGTTGATATAATTTGATATCAATTTAGGTGTTTTTCAATTTTCAATGCAACATAACATCCACTGTGAACCACTGTGTTGGTGTGGTCAAATTCGCATTTGGCGAATGTGTTCACGTCCAAGTAAAAAAAAAACAATGAATAAAACGAATGATTGGCGTCGCGCATTTTCTCCTTTTCTTGTCGAAAACGAGCATCAATATCTGGGTTACGCTTCGATGAATAATTTTTGTGTGCACTTGAGATTTGTGCATTTGATGGTCAAGTGTAGGGTCAATGCAATCAGATCACAAGCTTCTAATCACTTTGACACTGAGGCGTTAAATTGATGATTGTCCACTTTTCTGATTTCTCATGTCAATAAATCAATGTAAAGAATTATAGCAGGATAAGGCAGTAGCTGTATCATTGAGTAGCGATATACGAAATTCTGCTCTTGGGTGTTTACATGGATGCTTTTGCGCCTATTTTCAAGCATTTTGGTGGTAAATCAAACCATTTGAACAAAATCGATTCAATCAATTTTTAACGATAAAACATTGTTATTCAAAAGCCATCTTTTTAAGAGTTCAGTTAACAACTTTGGTGGTCGCAACACTGCCGCTCGGCGACTAATGATGATTCTCATTATCAGTTGCGTAATTTTGACACTTCACCGAGCATACCCTAAAGTTAGCACCCCCATCATCGTCACCATCGAAATTCGACGAATAGGTTTGTGTCTGTTGCCACCGCCATGCCAATGCAAACATGTTGCTCATTAGAAGTGCACTCGGCGTCGTCGTCGTCGTCGTCGTCGTGCGTCGAGCTTGTGTACAAAGTCGTCTCATAAGTGTTTCGAGGGTCATCAACGCGGATGAGCTGAGCGCGTACTCATCAATGTCACTTTGCTCACATCGTGTCATTGGTGTGTTTTCGTGTGAATCGTGAGCTCGGGTCTACCCTATGGAACTGTTGGAAACCGGGAAAAATAATGATCGTTAATTACGCGAGTAGCTAAGTAAGTAAGTAGCTGCAGTGGGCCTAAAGATACGTGTTTCGCAAGACGATGACAAGGATGATGTTGCGAATTAAAGATGATGAGGATGCTTGAAAAAGCGTTTGTTGTGTTCTAACAACGCTGAAGATGAGCTTGGCTGAATGCTAGCTTCTAATGAAATCTACTGGGAAACAGCTTCTGAAGTTCAGTTCGGTTCGAATGACTCGTACTAAAGGGTGACCGAGGTAGAGGTTAACGCGCATAACTGACCATCTTATGATGCTGGGATTCAAGTTTGTGTTGTTTATGTTTGCCTTTTACAGTCATCTAATGAGTACTTGTACACGTATAGGATTACGCAAATGAACGGTTTACGATGCTGTCTAATGGTTTGTGAATTTAAGAACAATTATCGCAGGAAGGAAGACAGTATGAGCATGAGCTTGGAAATTGGTTAACTGCTAGTTTCATTTTACATGATTTAAATAGCATCCTAAAGTGTTTAGCCTAAGTATCGTTAAAAGCTCTTCAAGTACCGTAGCACGGGTGCATCTTTTATTGCCATTTGCAATTTTAGTTTTGACCTTTTATGGATTATTTTTATTCCGTTAAAACTTTTTTGTTTTAAATTACAGAAAATTAATGATAATTCCGATGTTTTTCCAAGATAGCCGTTAAATCAATTTTCTGTTTAGTAGCTAATTAATCAATTCAGCAAATCAACAACCACAAAATTAGATCCGCCATACATTCTTCTTACTTTTCATGTGTTCATTTTTCTTAAGTAAAATGTTCTAGTATTTAAAATTAAAAAATCCCTATCCATGCATATTTTTTGCAATCCACATATTTTTTTAAAAATTCATACTTAATTTGGATTGGTTTCTGTTCTCTACGCTGCATATATCATATTGATTAGCGACACATCGAATGTCGAACTGTCAGGCATGGAAAAAAATCCACAATAATGATATAACAAATCTAGATTTCAGGTCTCAAGGCTCTTGGATGGACTCACAGAAAGAATGTCCAAGAAGATTTTTTAAAGCATTGGGAT
Organism: Ochlerotatus camptorhynchus; assembly: GCF_037179485.1. Lineage (NCBI taxonomy): Eukaryota > Metazoa > Arthropoda > Insecta > Diptera > Culicidae > Ochlerotatus > Ochlerotatus camptorhynchus. The sequence goes on from NW_027040743.1 coordinate 1,127,607, forward strand.
AGTTCCAATTCCAACTGCCTGAAAATAATTTCTGGTAAAGTGAAGAATTTTGAGGTTATTCAGAAAAACTGAATTCAATGGAGAATGCCATTCCGAACAGAGTCTTAAATCAAGTAGAAAGCAAAATTTAATGTTGTGATGTTCAAGCATTATATTGCTCAGGTTGCTCTTGTTTAGTCGTTTAAACGATTTAAACATAAAAAATTTAAAGCAAAACATCAAATGGACTACTAGTTCTGCTCCCAACTAAAGCAAAATGAAAACTCTTTTAGACGGGGCTGTGTCATTTTGCAGAGGCAAAAAATTCGTCGAAATTCAACTATGAATAATGTACGGAAGATATCCTTATGTTGGTCCCATGCATAAATTCGGAAATAAAGTCTTTGGACGAATTTCTCATTAGCAAACAATAATATACAAAAAAGAGAAAAGTATCAATAATTAACATTTAATTCCTCAACCTCAAATGTGTATCCTTAACAGATAGGCGCATTTATTCTTAGTCCTATTTAGACTTCTTCAGTGTCTTGTACTTATATTCGACTGAAATTAAATGATGATTTAAATTTTATAATGAACGCAAATCTTGTTTTCATTTTGTTCGACTGTATGATGCTCGACTGTATTATGCTCGACTGTATATTAAATGGTGTTTCTGAGAAGAATTTAAAGAAATTTGTGATAAAATTTCCAATAGGAATTTAAGGGTATTCAAAAGATATTCTGGGGGGAATTTATTGATCATTTTGAAAATAATTAAAAATCTTAATCCAAATGATAATTCCAAGAAACGTCTGACATGAACTTTAAGAGTATTGTGATAAGAATTCAATGGGAATCTGAAGTGATGAGGAAGACAATATCTCAGCTACAGGGATGTTTTTTTATGTTATCGTGAGATATGTGCACGCTGAGTAGATAGAATTATGATTGACTAAGATTTTGAAGATTACCTGTATAAAAATCTGATTTTTTGCCTTGATTTGTTTTACGCCGATCTTGTTTTCCGTACTGAGTAACAATGCTACCGACGCCAGGGAGGCAGCACCCACACCTGGACCCTACCAATCGACCCATCAACTCATGGACTGGGGACCATCGGATTTACTTCCCTTCCGAAGGAATGCATGATCAGAGACCGGTGCCGCCATAATAAAAATCATAATAACAGCTGAAACGGTTTTTTCTTATACATCCAAATGTTTCGACTAAATATTTAACCTTTCTCAAGGACTAGAGGCAAGTGTGCAAAATGTAGGGCAATACATCACAGTTACAATAAAACTTGCCTCTTACCACTTAGAAAGGTTAAATATATACCCGAAACCGGTGAATGTAGAAGCAAAAACGTTTTAGCTGTTGTTAAGAGTACCAGAGCCGAAAAAACCGGTGCAACCTAATTTGAACCTGTATAAAAATGCATTCCGATGCGAGAATATAGATTTACATTTATGAAATGAAAGATGATTCGTCGTAGATCGGAACGTGATTTTTTGACCATCTTTGATTGAAATTTTAATGTGTTGCAACCCCCCGATCTGAAGATAGTTCCAAGGTACTTTTAGCAGAATTTCAGTTTTTGGCGACATTCCAAGGCAAGATGACGCCGAGGAGAATTCTTGAGAAATATTAGCAGTAGCCACTGATGATATTGATTTTACAAGCTCCTTTGATATTCACATCGGGTAAAGTTGAAGCCTCAATTGAAGCTGAGAGTTGTATCGACGCAAAAATGATTCCGTTGCACCTCGTGATATTTTTTTAAGGTGCCCTAGTAGCACGCTTGTCACAAATCAATTGTAGAAACTTATATACGACTTATTTCAGTCATAAACAAGTTGCTGTAACTTATTGTGATGAAAGTGTGCTACTCGGGTGGTTCGCTGAGAGATCCTTATTCTCGCTACAATGAAACTGTTACTCCATGTTTGCTGCGCTGCAGCATACATGCAGTAGCAATTTCAGGTGAAATGGAACTCTAATTTCCAAGATTTGTGTAATTGAGAATTCGAGGTGGAAGTGCATATGTATACGTGGCGACCATTTGTGGACTCTACAAGGAATCACCTTAATATTCACCGATGGCAGACACGAAGCGACTGCTGCTAGCCATTATGGAAGTTTCGGTGGCGTTCGGGTGTAAAGCAAAAATCATGAAACTCAATCTCACCACAGTTTGGTGGGTTTTGTTAGCTTGATATTCCGAGCTGCGACATCACAGCTTGCAAAATCAACCGCAGTTGTGTACTTGTTGATTTTTGTCTACGGAAATTAAGCTTGATCTTGGGCTTTGGTGAGATTTGATTTTTTTAAAATATTTTTCCCACAAATTCTGGAAAGTAAATTCTGACTAAAAACTTCTGAGGAGAATCCTGTAAATACAGAGGCTATCTTTACCTGATTGAGACGCAACCTCATCGCATCTACCAAATACCTTCAGATATGTGGAACGTTTTAGGTTCATACCTAGGGGTGGGACAGCAATAATAATTTTTAATATCTACTTTTTTCTAATGATAGCCTTTAGCACAAAATGTACTAACATTTACATGTATTAGTATGTATAAGTGAAGATGGTTCCTAGGGAAATTACAGGAGAATTCTGAAGACAATTCCAAAATAATTCTGAGCTGAATTCCAATATTATTCTAAGGATTCTTTGGTTGTTCTGAAGAGTATACGTGAACAATGAGAAACATTTTGACAACTCTGTGAAAATTGTGCAACGATTCAAAAGGAAATTTGAGAAATCTCCACAGAAATCCTATGAAGAGTTCGAACGAAATTTGTAAGATACAGTAAACTCTGTACATTTCTATATTGAAGGGACCAGCGAATTATATAAATGAAATAGAATCTCAAAGGTAAGGATCTACCATTATGCATCATCAATTTGAATAAATTTGTTTAAAATCAGTGTAGCCCCAATCCAGTTTATTTAATAACCCATATTTTATATTTATATGGCCTGTTTAAAAAATCAAATAAACTATATTAACAATATAGTTCTCAATTTGCTTATACATACATAACACAGGAGCCAGAAGCTTGCTCGACACATCACCTAACGTAAAAAAGAAAACGAACATGCATTTGATTACAGTAAAGAGGTGAGTGCTTGGCAAATATTACACATGAAAAACACAATTTTAATACTCAAATAAATAATTTGTGTGCATTGCGTTGGCTTGTAGATATCTATGGGAATACGAAAATAATTGTTTTATCAAGTTTTGTTTCATACCTCTATTATAGATTTTCGTAATGTGTTTAGAACACATAAGTTACCTTTTCTGACGCAAAGTCACACTTGTTGGTCGAAAATCATATCGCCGATAAAACGAATGAGTGGAAGATATTGTTAGTATAATATATTTGTAAAAAAATCCAAAGATTAATGCTGCTTTAGAGGTCGCGCAAATGGGTTGAAGTTTGTTTGGAGATCACTAACGTGCACAGGAATCTTGTAAAGGAGGGGCAATTGTTTGTTTTATGGTGCATTTAATCTGGGGATGGTGAGTACTCCAAAGTGCGTGGGAGATGGTGCTGTCCATCCACCTTCCCTACTGTTCAATTTAGCTAATTTTATTTATTTTTTACTCCGGTGGTGCTTCATCTTCTTCAATGCAAATTGCTTTCAGACAGCCAATGGAAATTGGCAATTTAATCCCAGAGACGATGTAGATGATGATCGGTTCGTCAAATGGTTGTGATAGTAGGTCTTTAACCGAAATGATACATTTGCTGCAATGTTGTTGCCTTGGTGGTTGGATTGAGCTGAAGTCACGTCAGATGGTGGTGATAGTACCGCCAAACCGACATGAATGATCAATAAGACTCGCATTCTTCTTTCGTATGCACAATGCGTCGACAAGTACATGGTTCAAACAGTGCGCATAGCAGTGAACAAACAGTATATTGCTCTTGATAAATCCAATCTTGATCAGTGGTGTTGAGTACTTGGCACTGATGAAGTCTGCAAGTAGTAGACGAAATACGCGTATCTGTCAAAAGTTAAGCAATTATAACGGAATTAAAAGGAAATAAACCAACTCAAAGCTCTTCATAAAAGTATATTGCTGTTTTCGTCCTTGAATTTGGCTTGTACTCCAGCAGTGCTGCCAGCCATTGGGCTGGCACCGTCAAAACATACTGCCATCACCTGCTCCCAAAAAATCTGCATCGCTGTCAGGACCTCAGCTTTAGTATTGAAGATGGTCGTCGCGTCTGTTTTCAACACCCGTCTCACACACACGAATGTTTCCGTCGGTCGATCAATATACCTGATGACAATCGCCAACTCATACATGTCTTGCAATGAGCACTCATACATATAGTTTTCACTGGAAATCCTATGTATGAGTGCACATTGCAAGGTTATTACATGATGTAAGCCATAGTCTGTACGAAGTTTTATATGCTGTTTTAGTTACACTTTACTATTACCGTTGCGAGTACGTTGAACTTGGTCATCAGCAAGAATAGTAGTTGTAATTTTTTTCAAATTTTGACCTAAATGACAAGGCTAATAGGTTCATTAAAAAGGTTTAAAAAATATGTAACGATTGGAACGATTGTTAACGGAATGACGAATTGTGCGAAGGATTGAGCATGTCAACCCTGTCCCAAAGTACCGCCAGTCGGGGTGACAGGAAATGATGCCGAACATTCAACATGTTTTAAAGATGATATAAATGACAATCCCGAATTGATTGCACATAAACAGCTGTAGCTTTTTAACAATGGTAACAAATGACAAAAAAATTTAGAGAAGATTCTTAGACTAATTCTTAGTAAGACAAAAATAGACCAAGGTTCAATGGCAAACTAATACCCACTTTTCAATTAGGGAATCCAAAAGCTGTCTTTAATCTTTGTACAGTTGCGAAAAAGTCCATCTTCAGGTTTTTTTTTCGAAATTTTTAGAACTCTATGAGCTCTTTTGAAATTCGTCTCAGAAGTCCACTGGAATTACGCTAAGAACTCTTCATGATTTTTTCTCAGAACACTTTAGAACTCAAATTCCTTTAGAGTTTCAGATTTTTTTCCCGGAATGAACTAGAAATTATCCTCGGAATTTGCTTGAACTTTTGCGTAAAATCCCTTTGGAATTTTACTGAAAATTTTATTTTCTCGGTATTATTTTCGAAATTATCTTGGAACTATATGCAGGATGCACTAGAAATTATCCGTAGAATTTTCTTTGATTTCTTCCCAGAAATATTTTGGAACTGTCCTAAGAATTCAATATCCTTGAGGTTCTTCTCTGAATATTTAAGAATTTTTTTTTTCTCAGAACACCTTGGAACTAAAATTCCCCTAAACTTTCAGAAGAATTTCCTCTGTATTCTCCAGAAATTCTTCCCAGAATGAGCTTAAAATTATCCTCGGAATTCCCTTGAAATTTTCCTCAGCATTCCTTTGGAATTTCGTTAAAAATTTGATTCTCTCGGTATTCTTTTCGAAATTATCTTGGAAGTATATGCAGGATTCACTAGAAAGTATTCGCAGAATTTTCATGAAATCATCCCCAGAAATCTTTTCTTTTGGAACTGTCCTCCGTATTCAATACCCTTGATGTATTGATGCTCTTCTCGGAAGTCAATTTAAGTTGTCCGTTAATTCACCTAAACGTCGTAGTTTTAGTACCAGAAATGTTCAATATAGCTTGCCCTTCCATTCACCAGAACTGTGCAATTTTTACATCAGGAATTTTCAATTCAGCTTGCTCCTCCATGCAGAAGAATGTTGCAAATCTTACACCAGAAATTTTCAATACAAACTTGCCACCAGAAAATTTTACACCAGAAAATTTCAATTGACCTGAAAGATGCAAATTTTCGACCGTTAATGTTCAATAAAATTTGCTTCTCCAATCTTCTGATTGGAGCAGATTTCCTTTTTCCATTTTCCACCAAACATTTTCAATATAGCTGGCTTCTCGTATCATCAGAATGTTGCAGGTTTTCCACCAAATAAAGTTTGCCCCTATTTTCGGATTGTTTTAAACATAAATTTTCAGTAAAGCAGCTTCCCTCCAATTATCAGAATGATGCATGTGCTACACCAGAAATTATTATTGAAATTTGTTTCTCTATTCAGCAAAATAATGCAAATTCAAAAACAAACAAAAAATCCGAAAAGCTTGCCCATCCGTTCACCAGAACGGTGCAGATTTTCCACCAGAAATTTATTATTTAGCTTAATTTTAAATAAAGCTTGTGCCTTCATTTACCAGGCTAGTGCAAGTTTTCCACCAGAAATTTTCTGTTCATTTCATTAATCAGAGCGATGCAAATATGCACCTGAAATTTTCAATAGAGCATGCTCCTCCATTCACCAGAACGGTGCACCAAAAATTGTCAGTGAAGTTTGTTTCACCATGCACCTTCAGGCTTTGCCTCTTCAATTTTCCACCATACATTTTCAATTAAGCTTGTATTCATCAGAACGATGCAAATTATGCACCAGAAAAATTAATAAATCTTGCTATTATATTCACCACAGTGTTGCAAACTTTCCACCAGAAATTTTCAGATAAATGTGCACCTCCAAATTTTTAGCGCGATCAATTTTAGAACCAGAGTTATTCATTTTGATTAGTTAGATATTTTTACACCAGAAATATTCAATTAAAAGCTTTTTCTTCGAATTTATTTCACGAAGGTGAATTTTTTCAACCTTAAATTTACCCTTTTCTTTTAACCCTCCATGAACAACATTGAAAAAAAAAATTACACCAGGAATGTGGTGCAATTTTTTAACCAAAAAATTTCATTGAAGTTTGTTCCTTCATGCACCTTTGTGGTGCAATTTTGAGGCAATATATTTATTTATAAAAGGTGGGGCAATTGCCCCACCTTGCCCCACCCTGTGCACGCCAATGTTGGAGATCATGTTAGAGTTTTGAATTTTTGCTATTAAATTAGTTTGTAGCATTTACCTTTAAACCGTATATGACGCACCTTACGGCTGTCTTATAGCACTTACAAATTTGTGCTGATTGGTTAATGCGAATGCAATTTCAGTAACCCCTTGAATTTCAAAATTATTTTAACGGTAATATTCGTCTTGTCGTTGAAGCTATAAATAGATTCTGTAAGTGTGATATTGTTGCACCACATTCATTAATATAAGCAATGCATTTTCATGTTTGGATCATAATCTATACATATCTTGAATAAACAATACGGATACATTGAAAAATTACAAAGTAACAGACACATTTTGATGTCCGCGTTTTAACTTGATGTTATAACACAACAATAAATGTTCCATGACAACCAATATGCATAAAAATCTATGATATACCAGCAAATAAGTCGTATATATTGTAAGGTTCCATTTTTTTTTCAAGATATCGAGTGCCAATATTTCTTTTATTAATCAGCAACAAACACCATCAGCTTCTGGAAAATTCAATCGTTTAAAAAAAGTACAATACTGATTGGTTGAATTAAGATGGGTCACACTCGTATAATGCCACTAGAATACCATTAATTCCGATTCCTCCTAGTTGTCTCAAAACATCATCATCTTAAAATCCCATCAACACGCCTGCTGAGCTTCGAATAACGCCTGCCACTTGTCTAAGTGCCTGCCGAGACACGTTTTCACCTCAATCAAAGGCCTCGCCGGTCGTCATCAACGGCACAACGATATCACATTAACAATCAGAGGCGCATCTTCTTATTATTGCTGCGGACCGGAAAAATAACACCGCATCACGATCAATTAGTGCAAGCATCCTTTCTAGAATAGAGCCGAGGCATCCGTCGACAAATGATGCAAAGTTATCTACGATTAAAAAAAAATGCAATTAAATTTAATAATATGGCTCTTCACTTCGCTGATGATCGTTGGCATAAAATATTCATTTGCGCACGAAGAAGATTCTATATAAGTGATAATGTGCCTATTCCCTAGAAGACAGCCTTCCTGCTGTATCATTTTACTGAGAATTTAAACATGAGGTTGACCTACGACGCGGTCAAGGTCAGTTGAACGAATCGCAAGAGTTCGTCCTAAGGAGGTCAGCATTATTCTATTCACAAAAATATCTATTGACCACTCTCATTATCCCACGATTCGATAATAGCTACCTCACGATCGGTCATTTTCGTCATTCTTAATCTGTCAGTCCTTTTCCACCAATCGAAATGTCATTTCGATCGTCTTGCAGACTGTGCAGACAGATTTCTCTGAACGATAGGCAATGCAGTGTCCAAAAGTGGCGTTCATGAACTAGTTTCGGTGGCTGTGTCCCAAAGTCTAACTGTTTTGGAGCGTAATTACGCTCTCGGGTCTGATCGAGAGTCTAATTGATTCCGGTTGCTGTTGTGGTCGTCATCGTTAGGTTGAAGTTCAGTGGTAACAGCAACTTGTCGGGCTTCGTGAGAATCGTGCTAGGGTGCAAGGTGCGGCTGCTGATTGTGCTTTGGACTATCCGACGAGAGGCTGTTGAACGTTTATTTTGATCATGAGCATGCGCAGGTTTAAGGTTTTTGTCTTTTATCTGTATGGATGATTATTTGCTTACGAAGTACTTAAGAAAGAGATTCAATTGTTTTATTAGAATGGAGTTTATTATATTGTACGTACTACAACTGCGTTGATTTAAAATTACAATTTTTAACCTCCAATTCGCCTAGTCAGTTAAGGCATGATATTACCAATCCGGAGGTGGCTTGTTCTATTTTTATTCTATGTAGATAAAAAAAACAAAGATTTTAACTAAAACAAGTTGCTGATCGATTACATCAACAAAAATTGTATGTTTCCCAAACAGTCATTGTTTGACTGCTATTTTAAGTGTACGTCTGATTTTTTTTATCATCAACTTAACATCTGTCTTTTTTAATAAGGGACTGTTCATAAACTACGCAGACGTGTGCATGAAAAACTGTCTACATAGTAATGAACAGCCCCTAACGCTAATATTAACATGAATCGTCATTTGGAACGTAATATTTCGGATTAGTAAAATATTTCAAATGCATCATAAACAAAATACCGAACAAAAAATATCTTAATATTAATCCAGTCACAAAGGTTGTACTGGTTTTTTGAATTGCAAAAAAAAAATTAGAAAAAAGTTTAAAAATCTGTGGATAATTCGAAAAAGAGAAAATTTATTCTGAACTTGTACAGACTTAGTTCTCTTAACTTCATTTAATGATAGAAAATTTATTTTGTCGTTTTCATTGATTCTTTACGTATAATGGTCATGCGAATTTTAACCGACCTGTTCACAGCTAAAAAATACTCCAGTCAAATAAGTGTGTATATTTGTCTCTTTATTTACAAGAATTTCAGCCTGGCTATTTCGTCCCAGGAATTGTTTATTTTTTTTATTATTGTATTTAGCAATGTTCCATACCAAATTGATGTTGAGTTAACAATGCCATTTTTTATTAGATTAGATCTTATTGAATTGCAATTGCGGGACAACATTTTTGAAACATCAATCAAGTGCCAACACTCACGCCACTGATAACTAAAACTTGAACTTCCAGTCCTGTCAAATCAAACACAAACACACACGTCGGAATGGCATTTCATTCACGAACTTGTCCTACCGTTGACAGAGAAACACCAATCACACAACTTACAATCAGGAAGGTGACTACTTACATGAATATCCCGCTCGGAATGTTCTGGCCGTCATCGTACGGTTGATAGTCGTGTTTCCTCCGCTTCATCTCTCTGGAACCGTTCATTGAAAGGGAAAACACAAACAAACAAACCTCGGCACTGCCGCTGCCTGCTCTCTGAAAAACAACAATTGAATCACGATTTCTACGTTTTCAAGCAAGTGAACCTACTACTATCAAGATGTATCGATGGGCCGCTAGAAAATCCACCTCATTGTTCTAGAAACTAATGACAACCAATGATGGCATCAATTCGCTGGCTGCTATTTTTAGGCCGTGATCTCGTGTTGTTAACAAGCTTTTTTTTTCCACAACCGCACCACACCGTTCCGAAATGCAGTGTTTATGTATGCAAACGACTCCGTTTTTCGACTCGCAGGTAATAGGAATGGTTGCTGCAACACGGGTGTCACATAAATTATGAGCATATGCCTCCTTATGCTAACGGAGATCGATGGTGGCTGATACGGAGCTGACGTTCGTTGGTTAGCGGTTGGCGAAGAACAAAAGGCCTGCAGATTGATGGAGCTACCGTTGATACATTGTTGCAGGTTTCATTGACGGTTGTTAGTTTTATGTAGGTTCAAGTTTGGTCAAAGCTGTTGGCAAGACTTTCAAGACAATACTGGTTAGTCGAAAGACTATTACCTTGATGATGCATCAGGTTTTTTTTAGTTTTTTTTTTAATAAGGCAGCGTTACAATGTACAATGGATGTTAAAAATGCATGACTATCGAATAAATAGGAATTAGGAATTTTTGTTTATATTCTGGAATTCCGGATGTTCCATCGCAGCCCCACTTGAGAAACAAAAGAAGCTCTCTATGCAGTTTTGCTACCAAAGCGCTCACATTTTCCTCAAAACGTTTTAAAAACCTTGAAGGTGTTTTGTCCAGGAGAGCTTGAAGTTGAACTTGGCCACGAACTTTGGAAGATACAACTGAAGAGATTGGTGGATAAAATTTAGCTTTTTCTGCTTGTATACGTTTATACGACGAATAGATAGATTTTACCGGTTCTCTGGCCAAATTATAGCTTCGTTTAGTCAACCTTGCGGCCATAAAAATAGCCAATGCTTGCTCGCAGAAAAAGCTGGAACACAATCCTCACAGGTTGTCAAACTGGTGTTTCCCTCGGCTCTTAAACTCATTTTTGCAGCAAAAAGTAGCTCACCTGAACTATTGCTCCTGCGCAGAAGTTCGGTCTTACGGCGTTTGCTACGATCACAACTTTCGTCGAAATCTTTTGCTGGCCATCCTCGCTTGTTGATGATACCGGATGAAGAAGAGGATCCTCGGAAAACTACAACATCTTCGAGCTAGTCATTATTTACTAGCATGAACCGGTCCAATTTGCGTTGACTTTTCCGCCAGTGACGCTGGAATTCACGCCAGAACAGGTTGATTGTAGCTTAAACATCGCAGTTCACCCGATCACGAATGAACTTCTCGATCGACTTCCATTTTTCTGCAGTATCTGATATTTCGTACGTAGATTCCAAGATATCTTTTCTTTTTAAGGAAATTTCTAAATGGTGGAAAATACAAGAGGTAAACAAAACATAACTTCATTGCATAAAACAGAGAGATTTTGTACTCAATCAGTAGCTTTTTCCCATCCAAATAACGTTTACTGGGAAAAGTAGTTAATTGACGTTAACGAACAACAATCCTGTTACTGTGGCAAAAACGGTCAGACAGCTCATCTGACATTTAAAAGCGTAAATCGAAAGTTTATGATATCATACACTGCAGCGGTGCAGTGAAGCGAGGGATTTTAGGGTTCCAGCCACCTCACTCTGGTTTAGGTAAATATAAATATGAATTTTTATACAAAATGTGATACAACTTTTATACTTATATTTTTATACATTTGTACTGAATGTGATTCAATTTTAGTTTTATTTTATGTGGACCCATTTCGCTCAATGCTTATGGGAAAAATATCAAAATTTCTTCCTATCATTTTTTTTTGCATTTTAAACAGAGTAGCAAACACACCATAGGATGATTTGACCAAAAGAAAAGGAGTTTTTTTTTCTTGATCTTTATTTATGAGATTTTTAGCCATAGGCTAGTTCATCTCTAAGGAAAAGGAGGTTGAATATCCGTTTATATTCTATTTAGTTAAACGGTTATAGTTAGTTACAAAATGTTCAATTATATACTTCTGTATAGCTTAACATCCATAAAGTTATAAATGAGTACATTAATTTATTTTTAATATTTATTTTGATTTACCCACGAAGTTGTTTTTGTATTCCTTTAGAAGTCTCTTGATACTTCTCTGAAAGCTTTATTTCAACTTGATTTAGAAATTCCATCCAATTGCAACAGGAAGTGTCATCCGAATTCACCAGATTTTTTTTTCAACTCTCCCTGATTTCTTCTGACTGCCTTCAGGAATTCATTCTAACTAGCTCCGAAAGTTTCTTCTGATTTTCTTTGAATGATTCTCCAGACATTCCACGGAAATTTTTTCAACTTCCTCCAGAAGATGCTTTCAACTTATCCAGAAAGGTTTTTTTTATTTTTCTCCCTGAATTTTGTCTTGACTATTCTCAGAATATTGTTCTGAATATTCATGAAATTTTCACATGCCACTTTTTTCTGTGTTTCTACGAAAGCATACGACTACATCTGAAAAGTTCTTCTGACTTACACCTTAACATTCCTGCATCGTCTCCTGGAATTTTATTCCAGTTTCCCCCAGATGTGCTTCTAGGTTCTTCCAGTTGTTTGATTTTCTCTAATGTATGTTAAACGTTTATATCACAGTGCAATTAACCATTTTATTTTTCCTTTCCAATAGAGAAAAATACATTACTTATTATTATTATTTAGCTTTATTTAGGAGGCTTTCAGCCTTAGGCTGGTTCGCCTCCAAAATACATTACTTGTTGATATATTTATGTATGTACTTGTAAATACTCACTTAATCAGATTCAGAATATGAGTTATGAGGGAGCTTATTGTGTTTGCGAGTCCTCCATTTAGGTTGGATTTATTGATTTAAATCTTTACGTTTTTTTTTCAGCTCTTTGTTGATGGGACATTTTTAATAATTCACTTTTTTCAGCCTTCGTTCAGGAAAAATAAAATTAATGAATGATTACTATTACATGAAAACTGTAAACTGTCCAAATAACCTCGAATTTTGTGACTATTGATTCATTATTAATCATATTAAAATAATTATTAAAAATTACCAATATTTTTAAAAGCATTCTATATTGAGTTAGGCCATTCCATGGTGCATAATAAAGTGTTTGTTTCAATAACAATAAAATATCAAAAGTTGATATCAGTTAAATGTATTGAGGTTAACTAAAATCGTTTGTTTATTTTACATTACTTATTGCATGACTTGTAAATTGTAAATGGTTTACAGAATTTGGATTACAAAGAGAATCAATTGGATATCATCATATATTAGGTCAATGAACATCCAGAATGAGCTGAAAAAACCTGAAATCGTGCTCGACCATCTTCGATTTGGATGATACTTTGCTCATATTTTCAGTATGATAGACCAAGTATTTTCCGCAGGAGAGGACACCCTTTTGACTCAAGGGTAATTTTTGAAAAGGGCCTATGTGTTTTTGCACACATACTTTTAAAAAAAATGTAGTTCGAAAATAGTTGGTTGTAGAAAAAAATTTACTAAGAAGGAGTTGTAGGAAACTAATAAGGCTTTATCAAAAAATATACATAGTTTTTTTTACAAAAAAAAAAAATTAAAAATAAACCTCAAAATTCAAATAACAAAAAAAAAACGAATTTTTGATTTTTTTATATTATTTTTAATAAAAACTTGAATAGAAAACAGAAGTTTTGAAAACAACTCCAGGATGGACAAACTCTTAATAAAAAAGTTTTTCTAAGAGCAACTTTTGAGGCATTTTTGAAACTTTCATTATTTACGTCAAAATGTTCAGTTTGATGTTAGTATATGATTATAAAAATTATTTCTAACGATAGTGCTCATATCGATAAACTTCCTAAATATAACCGTTTTCGAGATATTTCAAATTTACTTTCATCAAAATCAATTTTTTGTAGAAAATAAGCCATTTTCATAAGTTAATCGTGATTCTCCATCAGCATTGATAAGTTTAGCAAGATACATATATATTTACCTTCAATTTGTCCTTTGACGACTGAACTATCAGACAACCCGTTTAGAATTTACAGGGGAAATGAAAACACTATTATTTTAAATATAGAAACCAACACAAGTTATGTTTTCATTATCAAGCGTAGTTTCATCCTATTTAAGTTGTTAATATTGATGTACCTATCCATCTTATTATTTTAGGTACATTATAATGTCTTCCATGGTATTTTTCATTAAAAAAAGAGCTTCTCTGTTAGAGTAGCTTAAATACCAAAACAATATTTATACCTGAATATCCAAATGGTACCTACGTTTGTATATAAGCATGACCATCCTTTTGAAAACAGACATCACTAAAAAAATCTTTTTGAGTGAACAAGTATAATTTGAATATGGAATTCAAGAAGGTCGAGTGTTGCAAGCCGCTTCCGAATAAACGGTGTTCGTCAAAGCTTCGTAAATTATCCGAAAATTTGATTGAAAAACATAAGTTCCTAGAGCGGAAATTTAATTTGGATACATCTCTATCAATCTGTGATACGTGTCGCTTGAATTTAAATAGAATCGAACCATGTGCTGAAAATCTGGAACTAGAAGTGCAACCGTCAGTCATGGACATCGCGGAGCCGCAGCCATCTACATCTTGACATGGCCTCGAAAATTTAATTACCATCAACTACGTCAATAACAACAGCATCATCTCAGGATAGTGGAGAGCAACAATTTTCCAGGGCGCATAATATTGAGCTATTCAACAAGGGCATAGCTGGTATCAACGTATCGCCAATATCGACAAAAAAAAATTCCAGAATGTTAACTATCCCCGGAGAAAGTATATGGACATTACCAATGGCATTAAGAAACGCATCTTCGGTTTTCAAGCGGAAGCAGATTATCTGGAGCAACTAAAATTGAAAGCTGCGGAACACAATGAGATGATCGGACAACTGAAGGAGAGATTTGCTGATCCAGGTTCATCGAGAGACGATCAAATAAGGATTTTGACAATTTTGCCGAAATCTTGGTCATCGCAAACGGTAATGGACGAGTTTGAAACAAATAAATACATTGTATTGCAAGCTCGATGCTTGACAAACGGGAAAGGAGTATTGGCCACCCCCAACGAAAGGTTAGGACACGGTTTGGATCCCGAAATTAAAAACGAGGTATTGCAGTTCTTCGAAAGCGACCAGATAAGCAGAGCCACGCCAGGAATAAACGATTACGTTTCAGTGAAGAAGGAAGGTAAGAAGATTCATTTTCAAAAGCGACTTTTAGTTTGTACATTGCGAGAAGCTTTTATTAAATTTCAAGAAGTTAGTAAAAATAGCATTGGATTTAGTTCATTTGCAGCACTAAAACCAAACCATTGCAAATTACTTGGTAGTTCAGGTTCTCACAATATTTGTGTTTGTACCATCCATGAAAATATTAATTTAATGCTTCATTGTCTTAGAAAATATTCATTCGAAAAAGATTTCAACCATTATTTTGAAGAAATATTATGCAGCTCATCATCCAGAACTAAACATTGTTATCTCCGTGAATGCGAACGTTGTCCAGGTCTCTCAGATTTTGAAAGAAGTTTTTCAGAAAAATTCGAGGAACAGGGTATGTCTGAAATATGTTTTGAACAATGGGTTTCAACTGATCGATGTAGTTTAGAGAAACTTGTAAAACCAGTAGATGGATTTGTTCCTTATTTTTGCGAAAAGTTGGAAAAACTGGTATCCCATGATTATATTAAAACTCAGCAGTCTAGTTTCTTGAGAAATACAAAAAATACTCTTAAAAATGGAGAAGTTGTCATAATTTGTGATTTTTCCGAAAATTATTCATTTGTTCTTCAAGATGCTGCCCAAAGTAGTAACTGGAATAATCAACAAGCAACTATTCATCCTTTTTGCATTTATTATTCAGAATCAGGTATAATTAAAAATTTAAGTTAGATCGTAATCTCTGAAGTTTTAAAACACGATACAATTGCGGTGCAAGTATTTATTTCAAATTTACTGACCTTTTTGCAAACAAAAATTCAAGTAAAAAAAGCGATGTTTATGTCTGATGGAGCTGCATCCCAATATAAAAATTGCAAAAATGTTGCAAGTCTTTGTAAATTTAAAACGAAGTACAATATTGATGTTGAATGGTACTTTTTTGCAACTTCGCATGGCAAGGGACCATGTGACGCGATTGGTGGCACATTAAAACGAATGGCAAGGAACGCAAGTGTGGCTGTAGAACACGAACATCCAATCACAAGTGCAGCAGAGTTATATGCATGGGCTAACCAGACGAGTAATGATTATTTAACAAAAATGTCACAAAAGGAATACGAACAGGGGGCTGCAGAATGGAAAAGCATTTTTGAAAAGGCCAAAACGATCCCAGGTACAAGAAAATATCACTGCATTGTTCCGATTTCCGAAAACAAAACATCAGCGAAACTATTTTCGAATGACGAAGAACGCACCATTCATAACATATAAAAACATGCCAATCAAAAGTTCATCAAATAAAAATATATCCAACGAAAAGGTTTATGCACAAATTATTGTTATTAAAGACCATCGAAAGTAATAAATGTAAGATGCAAATAAAAACGCATGGGTATTTCATTTATTTATCTTATTTATCTTATAAGTTGAAAACCAATTTTCCAATAGTCTATTGGTGCAAGGGTAAGTTGAAGGTAAGTACATGCATATCTTGCAAAACTTATCATATTTGATGGACAATCACATATAATTTATGAAAAGGGCATATTTTCTACCAAAAAATTGATTATGGTGAAAGTAAATTTGAAATATTTCGAAAACTGTTACATATAGGAGGTTTATCGATATGAGCATTATCGTTTGAAATGATTTTTATAATTATGTACTGACATCAAACTGAGCATTTTGCCGTAAATAATGAAAGTTTCAAAAATGCCTCAAAAGTTGCTCTTAGAAAAACTTTTGTATTAAAAGTTTGTCCATCCTGGAGTTGTTTTCAAAACTTCTGTTTTCTATTCAAGTTTTTATTAAAAAAATTAAAAAAAAAATCAAAAATATGTTTTTTTTGTTATTTGAATTTTGAGGTTAATTTTTAATTTTTTTTTGTAAAAAACAAAAAAAATTCCGTGTATATTTTTTTTTATAAAGCCTTATTAGTTTTCTACAACTCCTTCTTAGAAATTTTTTTTTCTTCAACCAACTGTTTTCGAACTACATTTTTTTTAAAAGTATGTGTGCAAAAACACATAGGCCCTTTTCAAAAATTACCCTTGAGTCAAAAGGGTCTCCTCTCCTGCGGAAAATACTTGGTCTATCATACTGAAAATATGTGCCAAGTATCATCCAGATTCAAGATAGTCAAGTTTGGTGACTGACCGAGTTTTGCTATTTCAAAAATTATTCATGGATCCTTGTTTTTATAACTCTTGTATGCTCAAATAACCTCGTTTATTTAGCAAATTGATTCTTTACGTAAATTGTGGATTCATTCAATAGGCAAAACTGAGTTTAATCATATCATGCAATTAAAATATTTATATATTGCATGAGTTTAAATAAATTGAGTGAGAAGATCGAGGTTGCTTGTATTTTATTATATTTTATTAATTATATATCGATGTGATGGATCTGGAATTTTGACGTCTGTGTTTTAAGGAGATACCTGCGATGGGTCAAAGAAAGTCTACGAGGAGGCCGGTTGCTGTTGATGCAGCTCCAAATGTTTATTTGGGTGCGATCATTCCTTTTTATTTATTTATACAGTAGCCCCTCCCTATCGTTAGGACATCAATTCAGCTTATCGTTTACCAAAACGAACCCTGCTGCAAACCCTACCCTCTTATCAAACATCCCAGTGATTCCTCGTGGAAATGCAGAGGATTTCTCGGCTTTCATCAAAGCGAGTGTCACGTCAACACATTCCTACCCATTCCTTTCTAGACCTGCGTTCGGGCGCTGGTATTGCCTAGTTTGAGATTACAAGTTTTTACACATTGAGGATGATTGCTAGTCAAAAGCATCGTCTATTGGTTCTTTGTGTAATTACAGCTGATCTGGAAATAACAGAGTAGCAACTGTGGGCGGTCAATCATGCTCATGCTCATGCTCAATAGATGTCATTGTTTAGAATACCAAATCTAAATCCCGCTAATCTGTACTACGAAAATCGTAAAGGCTTTTTGCATGAAAATTAAATAAAAGCCGATTCTGACAATATTTTTACTGTTTCCAAAAAAATTAGATCGCGAGTACAAATATGTATCCACTGTTTAGTGAAGTTTTGATAAACTCTTAGCCCTTGGCTAAATGCTCTCAGTAGTTGACACATCAAAACTGCTTGTAATCAATTTGAACATGTCCAACGATATTTATGCAATTCCTGCTTCACACCAATCTATTCCCCCACACTTCAATTCCATCACTTTGTAACACAGATCAGGAATCTCTTCGTAGACAGCATTACACCATCATCGCAGGTCCACAATTATACAGCAATTGCGGTCAACAGATCACATCTTCACACTAGTCATCGTCATCGTTGTCGTCGTCGTCGTCGCCATCGCTATCTTCCGACACCAATGCAATGTTGCACCTATTCCCCATCTATGAAAGCACAGCTTCCTCGTCACTTAGGGTAGGTGCTGTTATGCAAAAACTCCCCAAAGGCAGTGTCGTGTGCACACCATAATCAAGCGGAGATAAAACTTAGATTTTTCGCATTGTTCCTCGCGGGGTGCGTGTTTGCGCCGGTGCCAACCGCCGATAGTCGGGAGAAAAACATTGAATTTCCTACACACGTACCAACGCAATGCGCGTCTTATTATGTAACACCATCTCTTGCAGACTGACGACGACGACGACGGTGGCGACGATAGGAGACATCAGGATCAACAAGAGTATGAGGAAGTCACACACGGCCGGTCGTGAAGATCGCTGAAAGCCACTTTTGGTTATCTTTTCCCGCATACTGTTAGAGTTGTTCAACTCCGCACTCTGCATATTAATGGTCGGCAAACTGAGCAAGATCCGAAGGGGTGGCGAGAGGGTGTCGTGTCAATAACTGACTCAGACTAGATAGCAGACCAAAGCACCCCCCTCGGAGGCGGTTGTCATACTTCCTAGTGGGATTGCAGTTTGGTGCACCGCTCGCTTACAAACGGTCGATCCGATCCAATTTTCGTGCTCAATGGATATACATGAACCTAAGTGTCTAAATGGATGTCGATTTTTATCAATTTAGGTATAGGCTCAACGCGGGGTTCTGATGTGACAAATGGTATTACCGTGATACTATTTAGGAATAACTTGTTTCGAGATCGATCGCGTGGTTATAAAGAACAGGATTGTACCTATAACAACAATGTGTCGCTTGAGTCGTAAAATTCCGATTCGAAACGTATTTGTTATGACCATATTGCCTCGAGGCCTCGGTAAGCTACTTCCTCTAGCTATGACACGGGAAGTTTTCACTCTTTTTACATCAGATCAAGCTGATATGATTAGCTTCTTGTATCAATTTTCTTCTACCGGTCGGTGGCACTAATTTAGGATAATTTCATAAATTATGTTATCGAATAGATTGATTGATGCTTTCTTCACCACAGCTGGGCAGCTGATGAAGGCAATTTGCAATTTTTTTTATGTCCGATGGAGATTGAATCAAACGAGTCAACTTGTGTTAAAAGCCGAATGTGCTTATTTAGCCACGGAACAACGGGTGGGTAGACGCAGCATAGTTCCTGCTCAGTTGTTGTCGCTTGGTAAACTGCTAGCTGACATGTTAATTGAAGGTTTAATGGCAAAAGCTGCTACCGGAATATACTGGAAGGTAATTGTGTGCATAACGGAAATATCGATTGACGAAGAGTAGTATGAAGGGCTGTCAGTTTATTTCACGCATTATAAATTGGTCCTTGGAATAATGCATTTGTTGAATTCCATCAGCGCGCGGTTTTCTAATAATAACAAGGGATTTGAGCTGTCAACACATTTTCAGCGTAGGTTTTTTGCTTTGGAAATGAAAGTATTGACTTCAAATTTTAAACTTTATTATGAATAATGTAATAATTACACTTTACTGAAATCTTCGATTAGTTGGACAACTTTTGAATGCTTTCTGATCAAGCTGCAGTCTTTAAGAAATGTTTTGAATATTTCCTGCTGGGAGGATTTCAGAAAGTATATCCTGTAATTTAGGCAACGTTCCCTGAAGTTTTACAAAATTCCCTCAACTTTTACAAAGTTTCCTGGAGTTATACGAAATTCCATATATTTTACAACCTCTCTTAATTCTACGAAGAGCTGAACATCTTTGAACTTCTGGACTGACCCTCATCATCTACAAATATTCAAGAAAATCTGGAAAGTTCCTTGAAAATTAATGAAGTTCATTGAACTTTTTTGAAGCAGATCTCTGACAAACTGCTTCGAAGATCCCTAAACTGAAACGAGGATCTCTGAAGTTCTTAGAAGTTTTCTGATTTTTAGATCTTCGAGATCTAGCTACGAAATTTGCATACAATCTATAATGTTTCTGTACTTCTGCCATTCTTGTTGATTTTCCGTATGCAATTTCTTGAACATGAAGGTCTCCAAATAGTTATAAGGTTCCCTGAAATTAAATAATGTGTTCATAATTTCTGCGATGATCACCAAACTTAAATTAAGTTCCCACTTCTACGTAGTTTTATGAACTTTTCCAAAGTTCCCTGAGTTTCAACGATTTTTTTCTGAAGCTCTATGAAGTTCCCAAAAGTTTTCATAATTTTTAGGATGTTCCATTGCATTGATTTCATTCCAATTTGTAGAGCCTTCAGTCATCTTATTTGGCTATCGATTAAATATCGATAAAATATAAATTCATAAAAATCGTTGTTTGTGGTCTAATTTTTTAAATCAATATGAAAAAGTAACATCGATCCTGCTTGACGAAATTCCGGTGTGTAAAAAAAATGTCCCAACATTCTGAGGGGTTGGGGGAGCCTTTGCACCCCAGCTACACCAAAAAGGCCTTGAAAACTCTAGAAATGGGCTTGAATCGCAACTCGAGCTAAAATTGCCTGAATGGTCTAAAACAATCAAACTAGTATCAAAATATGTTAAAACCCTGTAATTTTAAGATGTGGGTGAAAGACAGAATGCCAGCTAACCACCAAGTTCGTAGGCCAAGTTGAGCCACCAGAAGCAGTTTTGCATTTTCAACAATAAACGAATATTTCGCAACCCTTTATCAGAACTAACGGTACATATGGAATGATAAATAAATTTGGAAGCCATCTATAATTATAACATTCCGTTTGGTGCTAAACTACGCTAGATGAAGAAAGACTAAGTACGGGTTGTGCTTAATAGGCCAGGAATGGGGTAGTAAACCCTATATGATCAATAATAAAATGGTGAATTCTCCTGAAAAAAATGATTTTAGTGGCTGTTAGCCGCAGCTTGCGCCTCAGAAATCCTACTGTGATGCAACAATGTATGTCATTGTCATACTTTGCATAAGCAATGTATTTGAAATTGCTTCAACAACACTCATTTTGCACAATCAACCACCTAGCGGTACCACTTGCTGCTTCTTATTTCCATCAGTATCAACAGCCATGATTAGCACCTGCTCGTATAAATTGCAATAACATTATCGACTCCATTAACAACGAAACCCAGACGCGCATAATATTTCGCACCATCATTCAGATAAATCATATCTTAACCTTCTTCCGAGTTCAATTCCTCATACATACGACCTAGAACCTTATTCTCCGTCACTTCACAAATATAAAGAATATATTCGTCTAATCATCCACCGGTCATCAACTCCGGTTTGCGCCGAGTCGAGTCAAGATGATGACTTTGAACATTCCGTCGAATGACCCTTCCCTTCTAGGATATTAAATCGATTACACTACAAACAACCGTTGCAAAAGCGATCCGACAGGTGTTGTTGAAAAATGATTCCCTTGATTGCTACCGTGCAGCGCAATCACACGGCTTCGGCTTCGTTGACACACGACTTAATCAACCGTGAAAGAAACATAACCTCCTTGCATGTGCCGTGGGGTACGACTACAACCAACGGCGGGCGGAGAAGATTTTGATCAATTGTATGCAAAGTACAATAGGGTAGTCAGGCAATCACAGTAGGCGACTCTGATGAAGCAATGAAATTTTGATGCATTCGTCACTTTCAATGTCCACTTGGATGGAAACTAATTGTTCTTTTTGTGTCTCGTTTTTAATTTCAGAATCCACCACCTACTCGGCTCCGACGAAACGTCGCAATGTCAACCGGGACAATAAGCTGATGTCGGTGTTGCAAGCTCGACGAACGGCACTGTCCAGGGATCGTTGGCAGAAGGAGTACCATCCGTCGTCCTCTTTGAAGCTTCATCGGCACACAAATCCGGCCGTGAATTTAGTTGAGGATAGTAGCACTCCGGAGTCGAATTTGATCATACCACCGGAGTCACGGATTGCTGGAGTGGACGAGTTTCTTGATACGGACGAATCGATCCATGGGATGTACGTGGTGAATCCGAGAACCGGGAAAATTGCTCTGCAGCATACGGGACCGCAGATCAAGTTGGCTAAGGAGACTAATAACTTTGTAGTGCAGCATAGCAATAAGACCGAGGAGAGCACGAAGCTTACATCAACGAAGCCTTTCCCCGGAAGGAGTTCGTATTACGATGGTAGGGGTAAACGGACTCGTGATCGGAAGACGTTTCCGACTTCTACGGAAAGGGCAGTAGACGACAGTGAATTGGTGCCGTATCAATTCTTTGGACAGAAACTGGTGCCTTCCAGAAAGACCGAGGATTCTAGGAATCAGGTTGTTCTTACAAAGGGTACACGATTGAATAAGCTAAAGGAGGATTCGTTGGAGATGCTGGAAATGTCAGCTCCAAAACCTTCAACGGAGAAGAACAAATTCTGGCAAACACGATTGGCGTATCAGACGAGGAACGTTGTGGCGTTCAATAACTACCTGAGGCGGAACAAGGATGGAATCTACGGAGTAACCCCTGTGCCTGCGACGTCTACAACGACATCATCCACAGAGAACTCGGTCCACTCGGATTCACTGACAAACTCAATGATTGCGTTGAGCAATCTTTCCGAAGGCCCAGTAGATCCGAAGCAAGTGTTCTCCAGAAGTGCCAACTTTACAACGTCAAGTAGGAGCGAGCGAATCGTGCAGAGTACAACCGCAAACAGCACGACTACAGATTCCAGCAAAACGACAACGGAAATTCCAGCGAATCACAAACCAGACGACGAGCTGCCGGGACTTTTCAGCCCGACCGGACTCGCCGAGATCTCTAAACTGATCATCAACTATCCGGATGATGCCACACCGGAAGATCTGTACCACGCGAATAGCTATCAACCAGTGGCGGACACGGTTCAAGGTCCTACCACAACCGAAAAATTGTATCCAGTTCCTGAAACGACACAAACGATCGTAGAAGACTACGAAACTCCTAGAAATATGGTTTCCATTCCAGATATCAATCACATTTTCCAGAATCTTTCGACTAGAAGTACGACAACAACGACTACAGAGATGCCAATACCTGTTAAGAGGGCGTCTCTTGCAGAGACCGAGGCCAAAGTTAGTACAGAACAGTACGTGCCGGTAACGGTTACGCTGTCTACGACCAGCACGACCGTGTCCACACCGGAGCTGACCACAACCCCCACCACCGAGCCATCGACTTCGAGTAGTACTTCGACGGAGTCTACCACCACCACAACTACTACCACCACCAGTACTACTACACCTCGTCCCACAACACCATCGACCTATCGAACACCCGTGGAAGTCTTCACCGAACCGATCACCGAAGTCTACCCGGAGGTCATCTACGAGGAGCCAGACTACTCCAATTCCACCGACTCCGGATTCAACCCGATTCTATCGCACGTGTTTCCAAAACTGACCAAAAACCCCTTGCCCTCACGCCCACCAACGTTAATGGATTTTTCTGTCACGTTCAGTTCTCCACCTCCATTGACGCATGACGCAAGTCAACCAGCTCTGGCTGGAACCAAAAAACCGACGATCGCATTCGAAGGAGTCTTGCTGCAGCACAACAGTGACGTGGTGATCGAGATGCGCAAAATGAACACGGCCACATTCATCTTGGCTGGACTTGGGATGCTGCCGATCGTGATCATCATTCTGTACGTGATCAAAGCAGCCGTTTGTAAGCGAGAAAACAAGGTCTCACATGACTTGGAACGGTACATCCCGGATGGTCAGCCACCGATCAGTCCGGTTGTTAGGTTGGAGCAATCGGACACGTCCAGCGTGGCAGATGAATCGATCATTACGGATCGGGACTTTAATCGAAAGAATTTGAGGTTCAAGAGTTTGTTAGGGGAGGGGAACTTTGGACAGGTTTGGAAAGCGGAGGCAGATGATCTGGCTGGACATTTTGGATCAACCAGAATTGTGGCAGTCAAGACGGAGCGGAGTGACAATGGAAATGGGGAATTGAAGACGGAAGCGGATATCATGCGAAAGTTAGGATCGCATCCAAATGTGGTGACGCTGCTGGGGGCCTGTTTGGAGCAAGGTTTGATGTTTGGGGATGATTGATGATTTAAGACGGCGAAATTGATCAATTTTCATGATTTCAGAACCACAACTGCTGATAATGGAGTACGCCATGCGAGGCCGGTTATTATCGCTGCTGAGGGCAGCACGAGGTGCTGTCAATGGATTGACGCCGACGATGCATGGTAATCGGACACCGATCATGCCACTATCGCCAAGGAGGCTAACGGGATTTGCTCACGATATTGCACGGGGAATGGAGTATATTGCCGATAAGAAGGTTTGGTTGTTATAAAGTGTTTGAACATGGCTGGCAACTCAATTAAAATCATATTTCAGATCGTTCATCGGGATCTGGCAGCGCGCAACGTCCTGCTGGATCATAACGGAATCTGCAAGATCTGTGATTTTGGCATGTCGATCGATCTGGAGAAGATCAAGTCATCGCAGGCGCACATCCGGGTGCCTCGATCACATCATAGTGAGTCAAGATTCAAGTTCGATCTGAGTGCTCGATCATTCGGCATAGGAAGGCATCACAGCCACGGACACCATGAGGGATTGGGAAGGCACGGCAATCATGGCGGCCGTGGGCACGATACCAAGAGCCGTCCAGCACTGCCGATCCGGTGGATGGCACCGGAAGCGTTGCAGTATCACATCTTCTCTCGTGAGACGGACGTTTGGGCCTTTGGCATTGTACTGTGGGAAATTGCTACTTTAGGTTACAGTCTTAAATGCTCGTGACTTTCTGAACCTAAACGATCTTTTATTTTTTTAGGATGCACTCCATATCCAAGTTTGTCCGGTCGGGAGGTAGTTCGAAGTGTTCCGAACGGAGCTCGACCGGAGATTCCTCCAGACTGCCGTCCGGAGCTGTACGATCTGATGCAACGAACTTGGCGGAAGGATCCTAGACAGAGGCCATCCTTCTCCGAGTCTCGAAATTGCCTAGCGAGGACACTTTGCCAGTGGCAGCTGGAGGAAACGGACACCTCCAACACGTCGGAATACTTGGACGTCAGTGGTTTCAGTGAAGATCTGGAGCAGGGAATGGTCTACTTCAACCGACGGATTTCCGAGTTCGAGTGTGAAATCTAGGAAAAGTGCCCTAAAATCCCAGCGTAGTATTACTCGTGTTACTTTCAGATCCCCGCCCCCTTTTATACCTTACACTTGGATTAATTTATTCCCAAGACACAAACCTTTGAATTGTATCGCTTTGTCGCGACTTGTTGTTGGCTTGCAATTTCCATCTATCGTTTTCCTGGCGAAAACCAGCTGGAAATGTTTCATCATTCGGAATGGATCCGCGTTTGTGTTTTACCTACTCTCAAATGTCATTGGCAATCTTACTTCCCTATTGTAAATATACATTTTTCCTCCCTCTTTGAGTGAGTGTGCGTTTGCAAAATATTCACTCACACACACACACACACACACACACACGCACATACATTTACCAAGCAACATGGGAAAATAGCAAATTTTCACCGATTTCTCGCGAATAACGCGAGACATCGAATATTTAACGTTTTGTGAATAGACATACATACATACATTCATCACGAAATATTGTTTTATTTGGAGTTTTCGGTAAGGATTCGAATCAATTCGGAAAGCAGTGATAAACGCGCATATAAGTTATAATTCATAAGCACAAGTGAAATGCTTTATAGAAACAGACGGAGACTCGAGAGAGAAAGATAGTAGAGCGAGATAGAAGGATGATATATGAAAAATAATTTCATGCAAGAAATTTGTAAATTTTTAATTCATCACGATCACAAAAACAAAGGAAGGAACCACGCGAGGGTTTCTCGATTCCATGTGAATGCATCATGCAAAAATGATTTTATTATTATTTTTATTGATAGTTATTTTTGTTTTTTTTTTGTTAATTCTTAGACTCGAATCAGGAAGAAGCACGTTCTTCTCTGAATAAAGAAATTGTGAAAACCTTAAGTAATAAACGCATTTATTGTATCCGAAATTGTCCACATAACCATGAAAACAAACTATCGTGCTGCATGGGATATATGTTGAGCTGATGTGTTGTTTAATGAAACATTTAAATGTAGGATCACATGATTATATCGAGTTAATACGGTCGTTGAATTCCACCTAAATTTTAGTTTTTTTTTTACTCAAATTCACAAAAACGCAGATCCCTCATAGATTGAATTAATTCCCGAGCAAAGCTGAAAATCAAATTGGAATCAAAATTTGCTGTTATGATGAAACTTATTTTGAATGCTAGAGTTGATCTCATCTGTGAACCAAGATGAGACGGTTAAACAGCAAAAATGAAAGCACTTATTCAAACGAAAAACTAATCCTGCATTCAATGAAATCAATTTAGTAACTGTTTTTGCATTCATCATATTTAAATGGTTAGCATCCATGCTTCTCACGCTGAAAGACTTGAGTTCAAATCTCACCCCGGACAAGTCACGAATGGCCCAAAATGTGTTAAACAAAATAAATAAACAATAATCGTTAGTTCAACAACATATATGTGTGTGTATTCAATCTAACCCCTCTGGCCGGCTGGTATTATGGAAGAAATTTGCTTACAACACTTCTTGATGTATTAACTTAAAGCAAGTTTAGTCCGGGAGTTAGAAAGCGATAGCTCTACTGCAAATTCAGCAACCTGGTAATTCACGTCCATTCCGAGGTTACTTTCACATACAATAAGCCCCGTGTCTAAACACTACCGTTATCATATGAATCATGGTTGGACCTATTTAGGCCGGTTGCACACGACGTCAACATTCATGTCGTATTTTTTTTATGAATTTAACATTTAATTATAAAAAATGCGTGATTAGGGGAAAGATCTACCTTTCTTGTTTCTAATAATAACATAAAAAATTAAATATTATGAACAAATGATTTTATAAAACGTTTTTATTAGGCAAAGAATTATGATGTTGGTTGGACCTAAAAAATGATGATGGTTGGACCTATTTTTGCAAATGCTAGTTTAGCCCATATTTGTTCAAAAACTTTGTTTAGAGCTTATTGGTATCATGAAAAAAACCCTTCCTTTACAGTTTTTATGAATTTGCTATTTAAAAAAAATCAAGAAATTTGAGTTTAACCTCGTTTTTAAAATAGTTCACTTTCCACGCATTAGCTATTCATCATGGCTCATTTTCTCGGAAATCATTGACCCGATTTGGAAAATTTTTAACGTCAAACTATAGGTATTGTGGTCCCATTGAAAGCTATCGAATATTTTTGTAATCGGTAAACTGGTTCTGGAGATATGGCCGGAATAAGTTCCAGGGTATATGGAACATGGACCTAATTTTGACATGGCAGTAATAAAACCTATCATGCGACACTTCACATTACTTCCAAATTCGATAACAAGATCAATAACAAAATTGAGTGTCTTGGACCACATTGGCCACTTCCGGGCATGTTCTGGGTGCCCCCGGGGAATTTAGGGGCTTAAAATGACCGTATATCAGAACTTAATTCCGGTTATATAGTTCTTTTTCTCCTAGGAGTTTTTTTTTCAGTTAGCAATTTTTAGTTTGTTAACATTTTATTTCAAGTTAATTCACTCACAGAAGGTGTATGAGAAGTGCTTAATGTAAATTCATATTAACAGATTGTTTCGGCGCTTTCGTGGTAGTTCGGAAATCGGTGGTTACCCTTTCAGCCAACCTGACGATGGAATTACTCCTTCAAATTTACGCCCAACTAGTGACGCAAGGTCTTTAGCAGCTTCCAAGATCTTTTTGGTCGTCTTGGGACTGCCAGAAGCAGCGCACATACAAACCCAATCCGCTAGCTTGTTCTCCAAATCAACACTCAACACTATTTCCCTTCCATTTCTTGCCGTGGCTTCCCTTAATTTTTGCGTGAAGTGTCGTTGTTGGAATATTGTACCTTTTCTGTGCCTGATACGCGGTAAGTGATTTATTTCTTACTAAAAGAACAGCCTCTTGAAGATTTTCTAATGGCGTATTCCAGCGTATATATATTTATAAATGGCGTACTAACGTGTTGTTTACACCTTAAAGCAGTATTTTACTGCATGAAAATAAAAATAAATGTAAAAATATTCCTTTTTTGTATGTTTGAAAGTAAGGCATAATGACGAGCTAATGCGTGGAAAGTGAACTGTTTTGAAAACACATTGAAACTCAATTGTTTTGAAGTTTTTTCAATAAAACACACATGCAAATTGAAGAAAAAGAGTTTTTTTATGATAGTACAGTGATCTTTGAAAAAAAAAAAAAAAAAAAAAATTAGTGAAGATTGACTAAACTAGCGATTGAAAAAATAAATCCAACCATCATCAGTTTTTGGACAGGTCCAACCAGAATCAATTACCCTAATGCAAACACACTCGAAATGTGATGTTTCGAAATCTGGCGCGTATTTAGTAATATTTGGAAATATGTAAATAATTAGCTGGATCTCACCAAATTCTGCCTACGAAAGTGCACCGGTTTGTTTACTCGCTGCAGTCGAAAAAATCTTCCGCGTTGTTTTCACAACCGTACACAACATTTTGAATCACATGCGAAGTTTTTCATTTGCACTGATTTTTTGCCTAACACCTCATTCGCGTGCATCCTCCGGGAGGCAGAACGCCAGCACAAAGAAATGAAAAAAAGAAAATACCCGGTTAAACTCTTTTTGAGATGGAAGCAAATCACCAAAAACAAGCGAAAAGAAAAACCGACCAGCAACACAGCTATTCGAAACAAATTATTGTCCCAGAGTTTTCACGTTAATTACAATATCACTAAAAGCTTATTCAAACGTGATAGATTTTAATTTACGCTTATCCACACGTGAAAGCTAATATTTTTTGACATAGTACAATTAAAAAATATGCGAGAAATAGATGAAATCAGCGAAAACAAAACCAACCATTCGCGGGCAGAGCCTACTGCGTTCTCGTTAGTTCAACGACATATGAACTTAAATTAAATTTTCAACAAGACTTTAACAGCAGAAGTTAGGTTGCTCTATTTAAAAAAAATGACTGCATAGTAAAAGTACAATATGTTATCAGACAAGATAATTGAAATAAAAATGAGTTTTCATTATGATAAGAACTGCAAACTTTAATATCGATTTCCTTTAATTTTGTTAACTGACTATTCTCGGGTTTTCCTTCGATTTTCCTCAAATCTCTGCGTGGTTATCAGGAAAATCGAGAATAATTTTAATCATTCCACGAGTATATTCATAGACTGATTAATATTTTTTCTTTATATTCGAGCAGATTTCCAAGGAAAATCTACTCAGTTTATATGTTACCTGAATTTTTGAGAATTTGAGTAGACGGATCTATAAAAACATTTAATACAGTAGAGTCCTTTTAAAAGGGGCCGTATGGTTGTGTTCGATCAGACTATTGTGAAATATTTACACCAGTATTTTAACATAACGATTCCAAATAGAACGCGTAGCTTGAGAATTCCACTGAATTAAATTTTAACGTTATTTTAAGTGTTTGGTAATATGCTGGGAAACTAAATTGTAGGGAAGTATATTCAAACCTTTTTGGATCATCGTACCAAGGTTGTAAATACTCATTTCGGCTTAAAAAATGTTTTTTTTTTAATTATGAAATAATTAGATGCCATGATCATATTTTGAATTGGTTGGATACAAGAAGAGGTTGCAAAGAATGTATTTGATATATTAAACCTGTTTATTTCGCTTCATGAGAGTCACACTCAGCGATTTTACCCACACGCACTCACTCACTCACTCACTTTCTCACTCACTCACTCACTCACTCACTCACTCACTCACTCACTCACTCACTCACTCACTCAGCGATCAGCAAATCGCTGATTGTGACTCAGAAAGCAAAATTTACAGGTTTTATGTTTCAAATGCATACTTTGTAACCTCTTCTTGTAAGTTACAAGTAAAACATGCCATCATACCATTTTTTGGTTTTATTATTCCGAAAAACATTTGCAACCTTGCGTCGTACCATTTGACCTTATGTTTTTTTTCCAAATGGGTAACCTTAAATCCGGCTAATTTCAAACGCCTTTTCAGCGGCCGACATGATATGCAAAGGATTCAGATCCTAAACAGCCCACCATGGACTCGTAATTCTGATATCAAACATCTGGCTGGTCTTGAGACACAGGAAGATTGGAGAACGATCTTCATTGACAAGTTTAGAGATTGCTATAGGGAATCGTTTGGTAAAGTTATTTAAAATAGTTAGCTAGGTTATAAAATTTACAAATTTGAATCATTTAAACATGCCTTTTTTGTAGGCTTAGTGTTTACCCGTAAGATTTAATGTATTGATTCGCATCTACGTTGCCACCGGCAGGTGACATATGTTCTTTCACTACCTTTCTCTCTGCATAATGATAAACCAATTCTTCACAGTTGCGCCAAAATGGAGCATAGATTCGTCCGCCTTGATCCAAATGAAAAGCGATCGGTCGTCTAAAATCTAGTAAATTGCTTACATCTCAACAGCATACGCATCCAGTGCCAGTGTTTTGACGAGACAGTACATTAGGAAAGATGATTTTTTTGGCTTCCAATAATGGCATTGACCAACATACCGACTAAATTGGAGGTAATGAGCAAACCTACTACTTATTATATGTAATCGTGTGATCAACACCGAGAGGTACTACTGCTGATCCTGGCTTCGACAACAGCTGAAAGTGAAAGTATATTTTGTTTCTGTACTTTTGATTTGGTCGAATGTTATGTTGCAAAAGTTGTTTTTATGGTATCGAAGTGTAATTTATTCTCAATGAAAGCATTGCATCAAATTTTTATAATTACAGCCACTTGAAAACACTTAGAGATGATGATGTAACAGTTGAGAAATATTCAAATAATATACTTTTATAAATAAATTATAATCGTACATGCAAAAAATCCAAACACATTAATTTTTTGAGTAAAATTTTTCAAAATTTCATTGAATCAAGCTAAGAGTGTAAACAATCACAGTAGGCATTGGTTGTCAAGAAAAGTTCATTTGTTTACATCATGGCTTCACCGGAGCAAGCACACTCGAAACGAAAATCCCGGTCTATCCACTCCTGGCAGTTTTCGATCAAATATCCAAAAAGTTCCTTGTCTGACAAGCAATCTGCAGTTGTGGGCTGAAAAGCGAAACATTCGTTACTTCTGGGACCATGAACTAGCAAATTTACAAGGAGGAGTGCCTACGGAAGAGGCTACTGCCTTTTCTGGAGCAGCATGAGGTGGATTGCCTATTCTGGCCGGACTTGGCAAGCTGCCACTACTCAAATTCCACCAAACAGTGGTACAGCGAAAATGACGTCACAGTGCACAGAGGGCAAACATTGACAAAACCGTGACTAAATTGAATATCTTGGCTGCCAAACGGTTTCATTCAACATATTATACATATTCTAAGAGGAAATATTCTGCTGAATCGATTGGTGGTGGTCTCATTGGCCGGAGACTTAGTACTATCAATTTCCAGTAATATATGTTAAGTAAAGTGTAAAATTACGTTGATATATAGTGGCATTTCCTGGCCCTCTATCTCGGTATGCAAAAGTCTCCGGCCAATGAGACCACCATCGATTCAACAGTATTTTTCCTTTAAGAATATGTATAACATGTTGACTGAAACCGTTCGGCAGCCGAGATATTCAATTAAGTCGCGGTTTTGTAAATTTTTGCCCAGTGTGCAGTGGTTCCCAAGGAGATGAATCCGGCCAATAATCCGAAACTAAGGCGAATTGAGGAATACTGGTCAATTGTGAAGCTCATACTGAAGAAAAAGAGTGAAACTGCAATTGGATTTCAAGCGGAAATTGAATTTGACAGCCAAATAAGTAGCAACAGGTAGCTCGTGCCAAAGATGATTGGTCGTGTACGAAAAAAAATACGAACAATGGCATACACACTTGGAAATACCTAATCTTACACGTGACGGAATCCATCTTTGACATAAACGATGATACGTAAACAAACATGTCATGTAAAATTAAGTGCTCCGAAACTGAAAAGTTTGATAGAACCTACGTTTGATTGAGCTGAATTTCAATTTTTCTAAGTGTGCATGATAAGAAGGAAGACTGAAACAATGGTCTTAAAATAAGCATAATAACTACTTATGTATAGCTGTTACATTGATATATGAAAAATAAAACGCATTTTTAAACCCCAACAAGATTCTCGTGTCAGGATTTGCGTGTTCAACCTTTACTTTCTGTGTGTTGCAATGCAATTGATAAGTACCGTAAAACCATAGAGGTAACTCTAAGACCACTGGGTCCCGAAGAAAATCATTATTATTTTTGGCTCACTCAGTACCAGAACAACGGTCCCAAGCAGTCCCAAGCTATTTCACACACCCCTGATGTTATCTGTCAAACTTTCATAGCGAATCAAAACAAACATAGTGTAGTAATATAATTTCAACTAGAATAGGGTACGTTAATCGTTTGCTTGGGACCAATAGGCTACTAAAGTGGTGAGCCAATTTAAAATCGTTAGTTTCGTATTGATTGTTGGTAAAACGGAGTATCTTTGATAATGCGGATAACTTTGATAGTATAATATAAAGATTAAAATTAGTCGCTGTAATTTTTCCAAATTAGAAACATTAGTTCCATATTTTAGCTTAGGGTATTTCCGTTCATATCGTATGTAGTTTTTATATAGTATGTGTTACATATATTACAAATATATTAAAAAACAATTTTCGTGTTTTTCGCCTTTTTGAAAAAAAGCACTCAAATTATCACTTATGAAATGTATTTCCGATACAGCCATCACAAATTCAATGTTGTATTCTTATTGCTTATGAAGCTTTCTGATTATATACTCATTCAATGTTTCATATTTAAAAACCTAAATTGTTTATGTTTTATTCATTTTTTTTTCAACATTCATCGAGCATTATCAAAGTAACCCCAAATGAAAATACTGAAGTTCGGTCACAAAACTAAAAAAAATAGTGCAAATGCTTTAATTTTCATTCAACATATTATCAATGAATTAACTCTTGGATCCTCAGTACTTGTTTTAAAAATATAAAATTTGAAAAACCTTCAATGCAGTAAAACATATTTAGAATATACTTTCAAAAACTATCAATGCTACCCCGTTTTACGGTACCTATTCCTATTATATTCCATGACATTTTTTACATATTTTGGAACTGAAATGGAAACTATACTCAAACTCTACACATGCCAAAACTAAAAACGGTAACTGATCGTTTTAAATCCAGTTTCATTCGAATCCGTTGAGAACTGACGAAATGGTGGCATTTTCATTGGTTTTGATCGAAAAGAACCAGGCACGCAAGTAGGTATTGATTATTACACTATACAGAGCCTTCTCATTTTGGCAACACGTGTTTTTTTGGTTGCTCTACTTTCTATAAAATCTTTCGAGTTTTAAAAGAAAAATTACTAGAAGGCTCTTTAGGCATCAGAGAAAGCATTGGTACAAAGGTGTAGAAAAAAAAACAACTGAAATAACTGGATAATTATTTTATTCGGACTCTTTTGAATCGTGGTCAAGCTTTTTCTTAAAATCTGCGAGTTATTTCTATTAGCGTGTCTTGCACATGTCACGCAACAGTGTTTATGTCGTACCTTAACCGTCACTGTGTTGCATAAATGACAGGCGCATTTGAGTTGATGCACTGCCGATGAGACTAACTCAGAAAGAGCTGATGTACGTTGTATGAGCAATTTCTAAAAATGTAGGTTACTCAGCGCTGAGTATGCTACGTTTCATGAAATTTCTCATACATCTGAGTAAAAGTGACACCCTATCTCTCTGAGTTAGTCTACTGGCCGATGAAAACCACTCATTAAATGATAAAATTTAATCATTTTCCAATACTAATTTGCCAATGAGATTAACTCAAAATTGAGTAAGTTATAACTCAAAATCGCAAAAACATAGGCTGAGTAAAGTTTTCCTCACTTATCCTCAAAAATATACTCGAATATGGGAAAATCAACGAAAATTTTACTCAGTCCTAAACTATATACGGCCGATTAAACCAATTCATATTTGAGTATCGTTAACTCAAATTCGCAAAAACGTAGGTTATTCATAGACTGCACGCTAACTCCAAAGTACCCATTAATGAGTAAAATTTTACTCATTTTCAAGAAAAGTGGCTTAACTCATGAAGTGAGTAAAACCGGTTTTACTCATTAATGAGTATTAAACAGATACGTCAAAAATGGGTATTTTGTACCCTTGTTGCTTTTTCCGAAATGTATGAAAAGTACCCATTTTATTGAATTGCTTTTTGCTTCATGGGAATACCTGTCATCAAACCGATGTATTCCTTTAAGAAATCAAATCATATAAAACAAATTCATACTCTATATTGGACATAATTATTAGCACAAGTAATCACACAAATAATCAATAGCATCCACTGGGCATCGGTCTACGAGGTTTGCTGCTCATTCAGATGGTTCGGACCCTTCTGTAAACTTCATTTCTTCCTCTTTGAAAATCATCGCTAACCTGAAACGGAACACGTATTTGGAACAAATACAATTTTCATCATAATTGCACATACAATTTTTACCTCGTAACAATCGATATCAGATCATGTCCAGGAATGCTGTGCTGTTCTTCAGATTTTTTATGGAAAGTGACGGAAACAATAAAACTAGCAGCCGCAGCATTGTTGTTAAGTTAACATATTCACGTCAATCAACATCGGACGGCTCGGTTGGAACACTATTTCATACTCCGTCGTATCGTCACGTAATCGATGCACGTGAAATTCAAGAATGTTCATAACATTTGGTTGTTAAAAATGATAAAACACTCTGCACTTCCAGTTCACCAAAGATGTCTTGACAATAATTGAATGTACATTTTTACCCATTTTAATTGCAGTAGATATGTTCAAAAATGGGGAAAAAGTACCCGCTTTCCGGTTTTCGAAAATACCCATTTTTTGACATTTTTGAATAACTTCAAAAAATGAGTACAAGGTACTCATTTAGTGGGTACTTTTCAGTTAGCGTGTGAGTAAAAAATTTCCTCGATCTTCCAGGAAAAAATATTCCAAATATGAGGAAAATCGAAAAAGGTTTCACTCAGTTTAGTAATATACTTCTAGACTGAGTAAAATTTTCGTCGATTTTCCTCACATACGAGTTGATTTTTACGGAAAAGTGAGGACGATATTACTCAGTCGAGTGACCTATGTTTTTTCGATTTTGTGTCAAAAACCACTCTATTTTGAATTGATCTCACCCGTCATGTACTAATAGACTGAGTGATACCTCTCTCGATTTTCCTCATATTCGTAAAGTGTTTCGAGTAAAATCGAATCAAATATGAATGAGTTGGTTTCATTGACCAGTTATGGCACTATCCTTTATACGCAATATGATGATGCTAAAACTGAAGTAAATTTTAAACAGTGCAATAACTGGTGCACTTCCTCTACTATGATCATTTTGCGTTGGGTAATTTTGGTACGTACACAGAGATGTGGTTACAGTTAGTTTTTGTAGTGCATGTAAAAATGGATTAACATTAACAAATTAAAATACTTATACCCTTGCTCTAAAAAACTGCTGCTCAATTTAAGTTTGAAATGGTAGATGTTCCGTGCTGCATCCATTCAAACTGTCAGCGTCATCTGCAAAATTTACATACGTATCGAAATCGAAAATTTCGCATAACATTTTCTCACACGGTACCCGGATTATCAGCATCCAATTATTTCAATCAACCATTAGTTTCTCCCTAGCTCCAGGCTGCAGCGAAACCTGCAGCAAGCCTCAGTCTGGGGACTTTGCCGGCTTTTCTCCCGAGAGCAAAACACATTAACTATGTCAATGACCGCGGAATGGACTGAGTTGAAAAGCAAATGGCACTTCAAATTGCTTCCCGCAAGAGACCATTTCTCTCACCTCTCCTTCCTATGTAGGTGACTCGGTCTGTCACTTTTCCTTGAATTGAACCCGTGTGTACCGATCAGGTTTTACCTTTACCTCGTCGCTCTCGGAGTCGTAGGAAGGTGATTTCTCTTCTACGGAATACAGTCGGAGGCTCAGTAGCAGGGTGTGGAATTTGTTGTTTTGATGCTTCGCACAAATGTTGACGGAAATCATCTGCTTGTCGTTCGGGATGATACCAATTAGTGCTGCACCGTTGCTGTGCAGTGGGAAGTTCATTTATGGGCACACGGTTGTCTTCGTCGCAAGGTGAAGAGAAATTTAGCTCGGTTGAAAACCCACGTAAATCATGGACCACTGCTTTACCGGCATGGTGAACCACTAAGTCAAATCACAATAGAGAGAAAGAGAAGAAGATAAAAGGGTGTTGGGAGGGGGGTAGAACCGGTCTGAGCCGTAACCTTGACTCATATCATTGAGACAGCTGAGTTGATGGGTGGTTGTTTTCACTTTTGTAAATGTTCCTTCTTTAGCAATGGAAGAAATTAGCAGGAAATTAACGAAAACACTGTTCAAATGTAGCTTATGAAATAATTCCCATCACATTAAGATGTTTGTTTTAACGGATTTATTTTTGGAAAACAATATTGTTTCTTTTAAAAATTAATTCTTATACACTTATCTTTCCTTCATCATTAATTTGAAATAGGGTAATGCATTGTTTTCATGTAATTGGAAAAAATATCAGGCTTTGAAATGCCACTGGATTTCCATTACAGTAGGGATGAAGATGAAGAATTTCGATAAGCCAAGAGTGTTTCATCCAAAACGCTAAAATGTGAAAGATGTTTTTATCGCTTTGAACAAGATAAAACTCGACCGATTATATGACCATCCTGCTATGGCGGAGGCATACGAACTATTGAAGACGATACATTTATTCCACTACCAGCGGCACCTGTTGGTGTAGTACGGATGGTAGGTTAGACTGATGCCGAAATTAAATTTCCGCTCCACTTTGCTCAAACGGTTTCCAATCGGGTTCTAATTGACCTCCCAAAATTTGAGCTCCTTTGGTAAGAAACTGACTTGGCACAATCCATTTGAAGTTTGTATGGAAATTACTATGGGAAATCAAAACTGTTTGTTCATTGTCTTCTAGTTATTTTTCATATTGCACTGTTTATAATTTCTATGGCTATTCTTATGGGAAATTTTCTCAGCTACAACTATGCAAAAGATCGTTTTCAGCCAATCGTCAATTTTAATTGTTTAATATATTGATAATCTTATGGCACGATTAAGAAGCTGTTTTATGGGCAACACTGTATGCTGCAGTGTAACATAGTAGCCATGATTTGTGTGCTCTATTCTATGCGCCAGATACAACAATGTTGCCTTCTGAACAGTTGATTTTTTTTATGATCTTGCTTTCGAAACAATATCATGATCCCAGCGGTTCTAGACCATACAAAAATTTCAAGTCTCTAAACTAAGAAATTTATAATGTGACTTTTGATATCATGGGGTTTTGAAAAACAACTTAAACTGTATTAAATTGAGATACCGGATTTGGAGTGGAAATGAGCGAATAAATTAAAAATTATTGGCTTCCACAAGGCCAACCAAATTTAATTAACATATATTCAATTGAAGGTTTGATATTTGTTCGGAAATGAATAATTTCTTGTTGCGATAGTGTTATTAAAAAAGTAGAATCCTTAAGAATCAATAATTGACTCTGATACAAAATACAAAATTAGGAATTGATCGTGTTTTGTTGTTTTTGATATCATCCACATCCAGAGGGCCAGTCACTTTCGAATGTATGGAAATGCATGAAAATTTTCAGTTTTTATTCATTATCGTCTTTATGGGCAATTTTAGATGCACAAAAATTGCACGAGTACATTACTATGGTGATAAGGTAAACACACGTTTATGTGTTTCCTTATGTGAAAGCATGTTTAGTCACAAATCGTGGATTTTCTGATATTCTCCATACTGCTAAAATGATTTTCCTACCACTGGAGGGGCGACATCTCTCGGATCTTCAGTATAGCTACTACTCAAATCATATAATTAATTACCACAACTTTTATAAATGGTGGCTATTGATGGATGGATGACGAGTTAAATAATTCACTTAGTAATTAAACCATAAAGTTTAAATTTACCATATAAGTATAGTACCAAAACTGTAGATTCACGTCTTAAACTTTAATCAGTAAGGTTTCATTTATTTCATGATTTCTGTTATTTCTATCACTCGAACCCTGTCTGGAATTTTTCAGAAAAACGTCTGGAAAATCGAGGAATATCAGGGAATTCATTTTTCATCATATTAGATTCAATCAGAGATCAAAATTCTCGCTCAGCAGCAGGATAGGCAAAGACACACTCAAGTTGATTTTCGCTGAGAATCGACAATATTTTCATCTCTCATTCCTGAACGAATATTCGTTTTCCTTTCCTTTCCTTTTCTATTCCAAGAAAATATCGCTCTCTCAAAATCGGTGAAAACTCTTTTTCATCTCCCATTGGACACCGACAATATTCGGTAGTGTGTTTCTGGAGTGCAGCAAATGAGCGTTTGAGCCCAATGGAGTGTAAACAGGTCAATATGAATTTATCGGCTCTTTTATCTCTATTTTATGGCCCAGACCTGATTGTTCCATATTAATTGCTTCTTTTGTTCTCCTGCTGTTTATGCCGGAGTTTAACGTCACACTCAGTAAACCATTTAAATAGCGGGAGAACATTGATAAAATATCACATAGGAGAAATGGATGTAATGTCGGCCTAAAAGCCCCTAATTTAAGCCCATACATAATTTCAGCAAATCGACTAAATTTTCAAAAACGGTCAAAAAATATCCATTAGTACCGTCCCAATGACGCGTTCATCTAGATAAAATTAATAAATAGCAGATGTTTAACGGTGGGCCCAATCTTAGATCCATTGGCCAACATAAGAACCATTTCCCCTAGTCCATTTTACGAAATGACAAAAGCCAGCTTTCCTGGCAAAATTGGTTGATATTGATGTTGCTGCTCACAATCGTTAGGTGACTGTCAAAGTTCTGTCTTACATTCAAAACTCAGCTGATTAGAAACTTCTCATAAAATGCTGGTTTGAGCCAACTAAGGTCCAAAACACGAGAAAAAGAAGGAGTCGCTGTTTTCTTTCGTAAGCAATATTTATTTTGATGAGCAATATCCCAAATTATACAACTATTCCACAAATGGTTTGTATGGTACTCGGAGCATCTAGAACCACACTACCGTTCATACTGGCGATATCGATGAGACAACGAAACCCTACCCCAAAGCTCCTCCCCTTTTCCTATCCTTCGATAATGTACCCCTCTAACCTCAGGTAAGCCGCGAGCGAGTATTCGGCCCAAATGAATTATCGGCTCCGTAAAACTAACGCGATTGAACCTTACACATAAATGAACTAGTTAAAAAAAACTGGTAATAAGTTTTGGGTGGATGTTGGAGATTCGGCTGCTGTAGTGAATGTTGATACATCGAGTGGTGGAAGGTTGGCGTGCTGTGCTGGTGATGAAGTGTTGCTTCGGAGTGGGATCTGATTTTCTGATTGGTTGGGGTGGATCGTGAAGTGGATGCATGTCAACATTATGTTGATTAACGTAGCTTGATAGTTGTTTTGGCGTAGGTATCTGAAGAAAATTGTTTTCTGCTGGTTTAGGGTTTGGGCTGTTTTCAATTTTATGACGCGATTGATGAAGTTTTGAGCTTCATTCATTTTCATTGCCGTTGACTATTGGCTTGCTATACTAACAGGAAACCAAAATATGTAAAATCAAACACAACAACGACTTAACTATGGACAATAATGACAGACAATATAAGTCAATCAAACAATATTTTTTTAAAACAACTAATTAACTATGTACAATACAGATTTTCTCTTGAAAAAGCCACAACCCATGGCCGAAACGTCGGGCGGATTACATCGTAGTCGTTAGAGTAAATATTTAAGACTGAGAAAGCCGTTGAACTAAGCGATCGTGTTATAATTGAACAATCAAGCTAAGTGATTGCTATTGATGAATCATATACATATATGAAAGTTAAGGGAGAGTCCATAAGAGCAACCGATTGAAGCGATTTGGATAGGGAGAGTAGCATTGACATCTCCTTGTCGCTAACATTTCGTGGATAAAGGGCGGGCTCTTCTTCACACTCATGGGGCATCGTTCAGAACGAGGGTTCGTTCTACTGCCAATTAAATAATCTTGATTTCAGGAAGGAGACCCTACTGTGGGTTTCGCGTATGTGTCTTTGCTTATGGGTCCACTCCTCCGTTTTCAGCCGTTCATACAGCGACAAGCTGCATATGATTTTGTCAGTGGGACTTGATCAAGTCGTTCTGCTAGGATAGCCCATTGCCTTGCTACATGAGTGGTAGTCTCAATAATCAACTAATTTGATTTTTTGGACTGTGTTGCCGTGCTTTAGCTACATTTTACTATAGTTGATGGGTATTTTGAGAATTTTAGATCATTTTGCATTATATATCAGCCTTACTTGTGCATCTATGTCAACTGTCCTCATAATTTCATAAATGACAGGTCTGTGGAGTCGGAGTTGGAGTCGGTACATTTTTTGCCAAAGTACGCGACGCCATTGTTAAAAGAGATCCATATAACTTGAAAGTTTTATCTAGATGATTTCGATCGAAGTTGTCGTTGATTTCGTTATGATCAATTCAATTCTTAGTTCTTTCTAGGCTTATTTCTTATACAATTGTGGCTAACATGTTTTCATACGTTTGGCGATTCATGATGTTCAATGACCCAATTTCTTTGATATAAAAACAATGATTCACTCTATAAAATTGAAATCATATATATGTAAATTATTATTGCATTTAGTTTGAAATGGAGTTGGAGTTGGCTATTTTTAATCAAAGGAGATGGAGTCGATTGATTTAATCCCAACTTCACAGGTCATGAGGTCGATAAAATCAAGTACATTTTTTATACTTAAGAAAGGCGATCGAATGCCTCGAAAGAACAAAACGTCCACTGTGATAGTGCTCCTGTTAGCACAGTT
Organism: Ochlerotatus camptorhynchus; assembly: GCF_037179485.1. Lineage (NCBI taxonomy): Eukaryota > Metazoa > Arthropoda > Insecta > Diptera > Culicidae > Ochlerotatus > Ochlerotatus camptorhynchus. The sequence continues at coordinate 1,168,914 of NW_027040743.1, forward strand.
AGCTTTATACAGTTGTGAGAGGTACTTTACAGACTCCGATATAAGGTTTTTATTTAACTTCCTTGACCATTCATTCATTGGCACGGTAAGCCAGTGCAATGAATTTCTACCACCGAAATAGGCGATCTGATTAGTATGTTGGTTTAAAAGACACGCCTTCTCTAGGCTGATTGAACATAGTGGTCGAACTGCTGCATATCTCAGTATTTAAGTCCCTACTTTTTCGGAACTAGGTCCATTTTCGGAACTAGGTCCATGTTGTTATGCTTAATGATAATATCGTCATTTTAATAAAGAATAAATTAATAAACATAGCTTTACTACTGGAATCTTGAACAACAGCAAACTTCATCTTATTCCAAAAGAGAAAACAACACATGATGTATAAACTGCCGACTAACGATTCACTTGCTCCTCGCGCAATTCCTTATCAGCGACTTACCTGACAGCACTCGCTCTAGGTCATGGACGATACTGCTCAAGTTGTTTTGATCTTCAACTTCACATCTAAAGTTGTCTACTTACGCCGCACGTACGCCCTAGCCCTAGCTTCCACTTCCCAACTGAGTTTCCTCATAAGTGGGCAGCAATCCGTTAGTCACTCACTCTCCACCGTACATATTTCCTCAATTCGTATGCGCGTTGCTCTCTCACAGCGGATGCTTTCTCCCGCTCACCCGGTGTAAGTAGGTATCTATGCATGGTAAGGGAGATGGGGGTAAAATGTACATGTTAAGGAAAATCTCCGTTTAATCCACAAAGTGTTTCGATATTCAATTGCAATCTAAATATTGTGTTAGGCTACTGGCAACATTTCTAAAAAGCTTAAAAATTCGCTAATAAAGCCTTAAAAAATATATTGGCAAGATATTACAATCGTGATGAATGTGGGCAAAACCTGTAAAAAGAAAGGGTGAAGGATTCGTAATTTCCATTTAATCACACTACCTTAATTGCTTATCGTTGACAGTTATGAGTATTTCGTCTACAATGTGCTTGAGTGCCGACTCTAGTATTATACAAGACACCAGTGCATCATTCAAATCGTTAATTTTGGTAGTGTTCAGAGATACCAGCTGTTTCAAGAAATATCTTTCCTTGCATTTTTGGTTTTCTGTCGTAATTGTTTTTCAATATTATACATTTCAAATGACTTTCATTAAACAGACTTTTACCTTCATTCACATAGTACATTTAAAGTTCAACGTATTACAGCAATTTTTCGCCATCATCTAAAACTAGCAACTGATTTTTCCCGCTATGGGCGTTTCACCCCAATTTCCCCATACATAGCAAGATCTCCTTGTGAAGCAAAAACGACACGCACCTTCCGACGATCAAGGGGGATCCCGCGGCCCCAGCCGAGCGCCAAAACGGATCAACCGTCAGTCATTGACGAGACACGAACCGATTCGCAGGTGAAACGCTTACCGCTCTGAGCTGAACCGCGAACCTGTGCCCCGGACGCATCGAACTGTTTTTTTTTCTGTACGTTGCTCGTTGTTTGCTTTCGTGGAACAATACGGGAGATTTGAACGCGTGTATAAGCGAGGAAATTTGGCGAGAGTAACAAGGTGCTACATTTTCCCTTATGGGGTTTGGAGAAAAAAGTGTAATCATTTAATGACCGTTGATTTGGGCTGCTTGATTTGTGGAATTGTGCGGAAGAAAGTGACCGTGAAACACTTCTTTCCCGTCCGTCCCAACGAGGAACGTGGCGGTGTGAAAGAAGATTTCAAATAACTTAAAAGCAACTGTTCGGGAAAGATGTCCTCCAAAAGAAAGCTGTCATAATTTATTTTTTCGAGGTGTTTTGGTTTGGAGGTGATGAGCGTGGGATTTTCTTTTGTAATTGAGGTACTATAGGACACAAAGACGAAACACAAAACTGTGCCAAAGTGAAGCCTCCTTGGTTGTGTGAATGATCCAACAACAACGGTGGAGAAAATGTGTCAATTGGTGTGAGCTTGGAGAAATGAGTGAGTGGTACGATGATTTCGAGCTGAGTTGCGTAGATTGTTGGTAGATTATACAAAAAAAAAAAAAAAACAGAGCTGCAGTGCTACGATTTGTGTCGGTACAAAACGGTGGTGTGTGCTATTTGTTGCTGGAAAAAATTCGATGAATGAATATCGATTGGGATCGCACGAGCTGGCTGATTGGAAGAGGAGTAACAATCGTATGAATTAATATTGTTGGTTTATATCGACTCGGCACTGTTTGCGGCTTCACCATTACCGTTGTGTTGTGTGTTGCTTTCTTCTGTGCACAGAAAAGCTTCGATGCGGGCGTTGTTTGGATAAATTCATGTTTTAAAGAAAGGAAACCTACAGAGAAGGTACACATTGGATTTGATTTCCAATGATAACTAAAACAGCTTGTAGTGATGAATTAGATTGATGATGTGGTAAACATGGCTTGGAATTTAAACTAAAGAAAATGGTGAAAGTACTGATAAAAATTTGGTTTACAAAAATCAATCATCATCAAAATACAATCAGCTCTGTCAAAAGATTAACATTGCGGGTCGTGCACAAATTATGAGTCATTATTAGACTCCCCTCCCTCTTGTAAGATACTGTAAGATTAAAGTTACCCCTCCCACCTCTATATATTTTGTAAGATCTCAGAATCTAAAAAAAAAAATCGATAAATATTGAATTTTGAACATTTTTGTGAAAACTTACCACTTTTTCATATAGGGGAAATGTTGGATTCGGCAATACCTTAACCTATTATCGTCAGGGGGTAAACAAAGTCTTAGAGCACTCAAATTTGGCCAATAGTTGCTCTGAAACTCAATGCATCCACATGCAAGAATTGAGTTCTCAAGGACGTTGTTTACCCCCCTGGCGATAATAGGTTAAAGTTTTGCCGAAGTCAACTTTTCCCCTACTTAATCATCTATTCAGGTTTTTTTGGCATAAAGCGGTAAAGATCGAATAATTTTCTGCTATCCATTATATCTTGTGTATGCAATTACCCTTTACATAATCTGTGATGATCCCTTGCAAAACAGAGCAAGTCGTATCTAGTCTACCAAGAGCAAAACTGCTTTGGAGTATGAATATAGCCCAAAACGAGCAGGATGGGGAGAATGCTTCCCCCCTCAATACTGTAATCTATGTTAGCAGAATCTTAAAAAAAAGTATTATTTATTAAGTTAGTCTCATATTTTTTAGAGTAGCAGGATCATATGATCATGATTGTTTGAAAGCTGGGATGAATAAATGAGAGATAAATTTACTCTTTTAATTGTTTTATATACCTTGAACTTTGAAAAAATCCTATTCAGATACAATTTTTTGAGATCTCGAAGTACGAAAATTTTGCAAGATTCTGGGTCATATATATTTATATTTTTACTGGATACTGGAACAAAGGTTGGTACCTATTCAAGATATTCGAAAAATATGCGAAATCAGATCGTTGAATTTTTTAGAAAATTTTGATAATTTCTAATGAATTTTGAGAAGAATTCAAACAAATTTCGTTAAGGTTTTAAATTGTAGAAATTAGCAAAGTTTGAAACACTTTTTGAATATCAAGGTATGATGTATGTTGAAGATCGATGCTAGGGATGTTATCAAAGTCAGAATCCTTCATGATTTTAGATGCTCTTTGATTGCAACTATCTTTTAATCAGCTGTTACTAGTTGCTCTTCATCAAAGATGTTGGCTGGCAACTCAACAATGTGGACTGTTTCAGACACGAAATCTTCAAGCGGACCTACAACCAACTGGTGTGAACCGAGAAAGTAGTTTCCAAAGGCGTTTGGCTTTTTAGCAGGTGCTTAAAGATGATTACCATCTTCTAGTTGATTGAAGTTATCTTTAAGCACCTGCTAAAAAGACAAACGACTTTGGAAACCACCCCCACCAAAGGGAGGGAGTATGTTTGGGAATTTCTTAAGCAGCATGAAATTTAAAAAGGCTAATATGGGCTTTCCCAAGTTTCTAAGGCTGAGAAGTTCCGGTTCAGCAAAACTTCGATCGCATTTTTTTTTATTTGAATTAGTTTTCCACACGGGCAGTCCACTGATATTGCCTTTGGTTGATCAGGGTTAAAAGCTGGTCATGACGAGAGGAGCAACACAATAGTTGGATAAAGAAGAATTGCATTATGACACACCATCGACTAGAAATGCTCTAGCAACGTGTGGCGTTAGGTAGTGATGAAAAGTCGCTAGAACTATTCCACAGTCGCAGTCAGTTTATGAGCAAAAGAAGGACGCACATTTTTTGCCTGTAGACTTGGAGACATACTTCAAGTCTCCGCGTACATCGTACGAGTTAGGCAAAAGGTGTGCGTTTGACTTTATACTGTCGCATTAATGGCCCTTCGCTCATTTTCAACTTCTATTCAATTTTCATACCGTACTCTAACGGAGCTATCCACCTACCCTCTTCTAAAGATCATTCTCTAGCTAATAAATTATCACACTAAAGCTTCATGTTAGCATTTCCAAGCAACTCTGAAAATCGCAAACTTCGCGTATGAAGTAACATAAAAACACATCATAATCGAAGGACTTACGGATAACTTCCTGGACTTCTTCGACGACTGTAACGATGCAACTCCACACCATTTCCAGCGGCTCTGATCCAGTCATATTCGGATTGGCAAGCACGAAGGTGTACTAATAAGTTCAATATGAGATCCAGAATTCCTTCCAAAGAGTAAAGGGATATTCCATGGGTCGAAGCGTTTGCTTATGTACGGTGCAAACCTGTAGACAGTGGCAGCATCTTGGTCTAGACGATTCTGAGTAGAGTCTGCAGTTGTTGATCTCGCTGGATAGATGTAGATCGGGAACGGTGGAAGTACTAGTATCATTTGATGTGTTGGTGGGAAGTGCGCCTGCGTTCTCGTTGGGACCCGGTGTCTTCCTTTTTGATTTCTTATGGAGGTTTGCCGTCGGGTTTTTTTTTTTAAATGAGATCCCCCGTTTGGGGATTGCTTGAACCATGAAACCTTAGTTGGCGAATTTTGGTCATATTGTCGTCGTCAGTATAGTTGCCACAGTGAGCTTTCATATTGCTGTTCTTGGTGCCATGGCAATTTGTTTACAGTGCGACATCCCGACGCTTCGGGTGGTAACAATGTACGAATTGTCTGAATGGCAGCAAAGCTGGTGGATACCCTTTCGAAGTGAATCAGGTACAAGGTCCTACACACTTATTTTTTTCTACCGAGCTCGGCTGTGCAAATCTCGGCAAAAAAAGTTTCACTGAGATCTCAGCAAACATTTCATTTGTTTGCTGAGATTCAGCTAAGCATTATCCGAGACTCAGCAATCAAACGTCACTGTTGCTGAGATCTCAGTGAAACTTTTTTTTGCCGAGATTTGCACAGCCGAGCTCGGTAGAAAAAACTAAGCGTGTAGCTTCAGTGTTTGGAAAAATTCAAAAACTCAAATCGTATGCGTGAGATTATTCGCCTATGAGTTTTGCCTTGCAAAATTCAGCGGCGCAAAATCAAAGGTGAGTTTTTCGGTTCAAAAACGGATTCTCTTATATTTTGCATTGTTGTTAGTGTTATGTTTGCATTATTTGTTGGAAAACTAGCATTTATATGCATGCCATCAATTGATGTTTGACCGGATTTTATGAGTTTTAAGATGGAATGAATTTTTGGCGTTGTGAGTGTGAGTGCGTGAAAATTCATGAGAAGCGTGAGATTTGTTTGCAAAATCGCTCGTGAGTTTATTCACTCAGAAGTGTTCAATGAATGAGATTTGCTTATACCACGTGAGATTTGATTATACCACGTGACCACGTTGATCGGCTTGAGTTCAATCGTCTCAACTCCGCATTGATCTCCGTGGATTGGAGTATCGATTGACCACGAATGTCCACCAAGAATGGCTGGCTTCCTGAGATATTGTGGGTATGACATTCGAACTTGTTTACTTCACAGAATCCCAAACTTCTCTGTAGTAATGTGGTGTTTACATCTGTGTATAATGTAAACAGGGCATCAGCGTCTACCAGCATGAGATTTCAGGAGCAACTTAAATTCGTGCCAGTACACTAGCGCTAGTAAATCCGCACAGATGTAAACACCCCATAAGCCAATGTGGAGCA